>NC_047055.1:68723256-69069270 GCF_011762595.2 Tursiops truncatus | reverse complement strand
CCCCAAAACAACAGAATACACTTTCTTCTCAAGTGCTCATGGAACATTCTCCAGTATAGATCATATTCTGGGTCACAAATCAAGCCCTGGTATATTTAAGAAATTTGAAATCATATCAAGGATCTTTTCCGATCACAATGCTATGAGACTAGATATCAATTACAGGAAAATAAATCTGTAAGAAATACAAACACATCGACTAAATCACCAAGAGATCAGTGAAGAAATCAAAGGGGAAATCAAAAATTACCTAGAAACAAATGACAATGAAAACACAACAATGAAATACCTATGGGATGCAGCAAAAGCAGTTCTAAGAGGGAAGTTTATATCAATACAATCCTACATCAAGAAATGAGAAATATCTCAAATGCACAACCTAACTTTACACCTAAAGCAATTAGAGAAAGAAGAACAAAAAATCCCCAAAGTTAGCAGAAGGAAAGAAATCATAATGATCAGATCAGAAATAAATGAAAAAGAAATGTAGGGAAGTATAACAAAGATCAATAAAACTAAAACTGGTTCTTTGAGAAGATAAACAAAACTGATAAACCATTAGCCACACTCATCAAGAAAAAAAGGGAAAAGACTGAAATCAATAGAATTAGAAAGGAAAATGGAGAATTAAGAACTGATACTGCAGAAGTACAAAGGATCACGAGAGATAGCTACAAGCAACTATATGCCAATAAAATGCACAACCTGGAAGAAATAGACAAATTGCTAGAAAAGCACAACGTTTCGAGACTGAATCAGGAAGAAATAGAAAATATGAACAGACAAATCACAAGCACTGAAATTGAGACCATGATTAAAAATCTTCCAACAAACAAAAGCCCAGGACCAGATGGCTTCGCAGGCGAATACTATCAAACATTTAGAGAAGAGCTTACACTTATCCTTCTCAAACTCTTCCAAAATAAAGCAGAGGGAGGAACACTCCCAAACGTATTCTACGAAGCCACCATCACTCTGATACCAAAACCGACAAAAATGTCACAAAGAAAGAAAACTACTGGCCAATATCACTGATGAACATGGATACAAAGGTCCTCAGCAAAATACTAGAAAACAGAATCCAACAGCATTTTAAAAGGATCCTAAAACATGATCAAGTAGGGTTTATCCCAGAAATGCAAGGATTCTTCAATGTATGCAAATCAATCAATATGATAAACCATATTAACAAACTGAAGGAGAAAAACCATATAATCATCTCAATAGATGCAGAAAAAGCTTTTGAGCAAATTACACACCCACTTATGATAAAAACCCTCCAGAAAGTAGGCATAGAGGGAACTTACCTCAACATAATAAAGGCTATATACGACAAACTGATAGCCAGCATCATTCTCAATGTTGAAAAACTGAAACCATTTCCTCTAAGATCAGGAACAAGACAAGGTTGTCCACTCTCACATTTATTATTCAACATAGCTTTGGAAGTTTTAGCCACAGCAATCCGAGAAGAAAAAGAAATAAAATAATCCAAAACAGAAAAGAAGAAGTAAAGCTGTCACTGTTTGCAGATTAAATATTATAATAGAGAATCCTAAAGATGCTCCCAGAAAACTACTATAGCTAATCAAAGAATTTGGTAAAGTAGCAGGATACGAAGTTAATGCACAGAAATGTCTTTCATTCCTATACACTAATGATGAAAAATCTCAAAGAGAAATTAAGGAAACACCTCATTTACCATTGCAACAAAAAGGAGAGAATATCTAGGAATAAGCCTACCTAAGGAGGCAAAAGAACTGTATGCAGAAAACTATAAGACACTGATGAAAGAAATTAAAGATGATACAAACAGATGGAGAGATATACCATGTTCTTGGATTGGAAGAATCAACATTATGAAAATTACAATACTACCCAAAGCAATCTACAGATTGAATGCAATCCCCATCAAATGACCAATGTCATTTTTCACAGAACTAGAACAAAAAATTTCACAATTTGTATGGGAACACAGAAGATCCCAAATAGACAAAGCAACCTTGAGAAAGAAAAACGGAGCTGGAGAAATCATGCTCCTGAACTTCAGACTATACTACAAAGCTACACAGTAATCAAGACAGTATGGTACTGGCACAGAAACAGAAATATTGATCAGTGGATCAGGATAGAAAGCCCAGAGATAATCCCATGCACATATGGTCACCTTATTTTTGATAAAGGAGGCAAGAATATACAGTGGAGAAAAGACATCCTCTTCAATAAGTGTTGCTGGGAAAACTGCACAGCTACATGTAAAAGAGTGAAATTAGAACACCCCATAACACCATACACAAAAATAAACTCAAAATGGATTAAAGCCTAAATGTCAGGCCAGACACTATAAATCTCTTAGTGGAAAACATAGGCAGAACACTCTATGACATAAATCACGGCACGATCCTTTTTGACCCACCTCCTACAGATATGGAAATAAAAACAAAAATAAACAAATGGGACCTAATGGAACTTAAAAGCCTTTGCACAGCAATGGAATACATAAACAAGATGAAAAAAGAACCCTCAGATTGTGAGAAGTTATTTGCAAATGAAACAACTGACATAGGATTAATCTCCAAAATTTGCAAGCAGTACATGCTGCTCAATATCCAAAAACCAAACAACCCAATCCAAAAATGCACAGAAAAACTAAATAGACATTTCTCCAAAGAACATATACAGATTGCCAACAAACACATGAAAGGATGCTCAACATCACTTATCATTAGAGAAATGCAAATCAAAACTACAGTGAGGTACCACCTCACACCAGTCATAATGGCCATCGTAAAATATCTACAAACAGTAAACGCTAGAGAGGGTGTGGAGAAAAGGAGACCATCTTGCACTGTTGGTGGGAATGTAAATTTATACAGCCACTATGGAGAACAGTATGGAACTTCCTTAAAAAATTAAAAATAGAATGACCCAGCAATCCCACTACTGGGCATATACCCTGAGAAAACCATAATTCAAAATAGTCTCGTACTGCAATGTTCATTGCAGCTCTATTTACAGTAGCCAGGACATGGAAGCAACCTAAGTGTCCTTTGACAGATGAATGGCTAAAGAAGATGTGGCACATATATGCAATAGAATATTAGTCAGCCATAAAAAGAAATGAAGTTGAGTTATTTGTATTGAGGTGGATGGACCTAGATTCTGTCATACACAGTGAAGTAAGTCAGAAAGAGAAAAACAAATACTGTGTGTTAACACATATATATGGAATCTCAAAAAAAAAAAAAAACACAAAGGTTTTGAAGAACCTAGGGGTGGAACTGGAATAAAGACGCAGACGTAAAGAATTTAGTTGAGGACACAGGGACGGTGAAGGGTAAGCTGGGACAAAAAGAGAGTGTCATGGACTTATATATACTACCAAATGTAAAATAGATAGCTAGTGGGAACCAGCTGCATAGCACAGGGAGATCAGCTCGGTGCTTTGTGACCACCTAGATGGGTGGGATGGGGAGGGTGCGGGGGAGGCACTGAAGGGAGGAGATGTGGGGATGTATGTTTATGTATGGCTGATTCAATTCATTGTAGGGCAGAAGCTAACACACCATTGTGGAGCAATTTTACTCCAATAAAGGTGTTAAAAAAATTAGAAAAAATCAATGAAACAAAGAGCTGTTTTTTTAAAAAGAAACAAAATTAATAAACTTTTAGCCAGTATCTCTAAGAAGAAAACAGAAAGGAGCAGAATAAAATAAGAAATGAAATAGGAGAAATAACAACTCTAACTATAACTGAAATAACAACTGATACTACAGAGATACAAAAAATAAGAGAAAACTATGAACATTTAAATGCCAACAAAATGGACAATGTAGTAGAAATAGAGAAATCTCTAGAAAAATACAACCTACCAAGAAGGAATCAAGAAGATACAGACAAGTTGAACAGATATATCACTAGAAGTGAAATTGAATTTGTAATAATAATAAAAACTCCCAGAAAACAAAAGTGCATAACCAGATGCCTTCTCAGAGGAATTCTATCAGACATATAAAGTACTAATACTTATCCTTAAACTATTCCAAAAAATTGAAGAGGAAGGAACAGTCCCAAGGTCATTACAGAAGGCCACCATTACCCTGATAACACACCCAAAGACATTACCAAAAAGGAAAGTTACAGGCCAATATCTCTGATGCATATAGATGCAAAAATCTTTAACAAAATATTAGCAAATCAAATCCAACAATGTATAAAAGGATCATACACCATGATAAAGTTGGATTTATTCAAGGGTCACAATGGTCGTTCAACTTCCACAAATCAATGTGATACTCCAACTACATAAAAGGAAGGATAACAATCACATAATCATCTCAGTAGATGCAGAAAAAGCATTTGACAAAATTCAACATTCATTCATGATAAAATGTCTCATCAAAGTGGGTATACAGAGAACATACCTAAACATAAAAACCTTTTATGACAAATCCATACCCAGCATCATACTCAATGGTGAATAGCTGAAAGTTTTCACACTAAATTCAAGAAGACAATGATGGCCACTCTGTACCCTTCTATTTAACATACTATTAAAAATCCTACCCACAGCAATCAGACAAGAAAAATAAATCAAAGGCCTCCAAATTAGAAGGGAAGGTGTAAAACTGCCTATTTGAAGATGACATGATACTTTATATAGAAAACTGAAAAGTCATCACCCCCAGAGTGTTAGAACTAATAAATGAATTCAGCAAGGTAGCAGTACAAGATTAATACACAGAAATCTGTTGTGTTTCTATACACTAATAATAAAATATCAGGAGAAATTTTTTTAAATCCAATTTAAAAATGGATCAAAAAGAATAAAATACCTAGAATAAACTTAACCAAGGAGGTGGAAGACCTATACTCTGAAAACTATAAAACATTGAAGAAGAAAATTGAAGATGTTACAAAGAAATGGAAAGATATCCATTGCTCTTGAATTGGAAACAATAACATTATTAAAAAGGCCATACTAACCAAAACAATCTAGAGATTTACTGCTATCTCTATCAAAATGCTCATGACATTTTTCACAAAACTAGGACAAATTATCCTAAAATTCATCTGGAACCAGGAAGACCCTGAATTGCCAATGCAAACTGGAGGAAAAAGAACAAAATCTGGAGATGTAACTCTCCCAGACCTAAGACTATATTACAAAGCTACAGTAATCAAAACAGCATGGTACTGCCACAAAGACAGACCTAGATCTATGAAACAGAATAGAGAGCCTAGATATAAACCCACACACCTATGGTCAATTAATCTACAGCAAAGGAGGCAAGAATATACAATAGAGAATAGACAGTCTCTTCAACAAATGGTGCTGTGAAAACTGGACAGCTACATGTAAAACAATGAGATTAGAACATTCCCTTACACCATACATAAAAATGAACTCAAAAGGTTTAAAGACTTATAAATATAAGATCTGAAACCATAAAATTCCTGGAAGAGGACATAGGCAGAATATTCTTTGACATAAATCATAGCAGTATTCTTTTGGATCTGTGTCCTAAGTAAAAGAAATAAAAGCAAAAATAAACAAAAGGGATCTAATTAAATTAAAAAAATTTTGCACAGCAAAAGAACCATCAGCACAATGAAAAGACACCTACAGAATGGGAGAAGATATTTGCAAATGATGTGACTGAAAAGCAGTGAATATCCAAAACTTATGAACACGATATATATAACTCAATATTTAAAAAAATAACCCAATCAAAAAAATGGGCAGAATACCTGAACATACATTTTTCCAAAGAAGACACACAGATGGTTAACAGGCACATGAAAAGATGCTCAACATCATTAAGCAAATGAAAACAATGAGATATCTCCTCTTGTCAGAATGGCTATCATCAAAATGTCTACAAATAACAAATGTTGGAGACGATGTGGAGAAAAGGGAACCCTTGCACACTGTTGGTGGGAATGTAAATTTCCATAGCAGCCACTATGGAAAACACTACGGAGGTTCCTCAAAAACTAAAAATAGAACTACCATATGATCCACCATTTCCACTCTGGATAAAAATCCAGAAAAAAGCGAAATAACTAATTCTAAAATATACATGCACCCCAACGTTTATATCAGCACTGTTTACAGTAATCAAGACATGGGAGCATCCAGGTGCCCATCAACACACGAATTTATAAAGAATATGTGGTATATATACAATGGAATATATTTTACTCAGTCCTAAAATAATAAAATTCTGCCACTTGCAGCAATGTGGATGGGCTTAGTAAATATTATGCTTGGTGAAATACGTCAGACAGAGAAAGACAAATAATGTATGATATCACTTAAATGTGGAACCTGAAAAATAATACAAATGAATGTATATGCAAAACAGGAATAGACTCACAGATACAGAAATCAAACTTATGGTTACCAAAGGGGAGAGGGAAGGGGCGAGGGACAAATTAGCAACAAGGATATATATATATATATTATATATATAAAATATATATATTAAGATATATATATATTATATATATAAGATATATATAATATATATTAATATATATGTATTAAGATATATATTTTATATATATATATATATAATAGCACAGGGGATTATAGCCATTGTCTTGTAATAACTTATAATGGAGTATAATCTTCAAAAATACTGAATCACTATGCTGTATACCTGAAATTGATATAATATTGTAAATGAACTCTACTAATTTCAAAAGTTTAATAAAATCTTTCTTGGTGATAGAGATATGAGTAATTCTCATTTTCTTGGTATTTTGTAAATTTTTACAATATATTTCTGAAATAATCAGGGTTTTAAAAAACACTTTTAAAAATGCATCCAAAATTAGATGAAAATTTTTGGGATATTATTTTTAATTAGATACAAATTTATTGGCATTTTTCTGAGTACATTTTAGCTTAGGTTTTTTAAATTAAAAGTAAGTTTAATTGTTTGTAGATACCATAATGACTACATCCTGTTGATACTACCTGAGATTGAAACATTACCCTATATTGGGGCATTTATATTGCTTCCTTAAAAAAAATTATAAAAAAACACTGTCAAGAATAACTTTGTAAAAAGTGAGTGTATGCAATTCTGATCACTGGTTTTTGTTAGATCATATTGGAAAACGTGAAATAAAAGAGCCTAAGGATAAAAAAAAAAAGTAAGTTTAAGATGGTGTGAAAGCAGTGCTCAAAAACTGTTTTTTACCATAATGGGTATTTGTTGCCATTACTTTCTTTAGTCTAAAGTTAGAAAAACAGGGACTATAGTATCAAAATTTTTATTAACTCTCCTTTCTAGACTTTAACATTTCAATATATTGTTATCCATGCCTATTAAGCTAATCCTATATTACCATTATGTTAATAAATGTAGTATATTTAACTATACAAAAGCCTACGATTTTATTCAGATTGTCATCTAAAACCTGAATTCATTATGAAAAATTTTTCAAATGAACATGAAAGTTGGGGTAGAGTTTAAACATTACTGTCTCTTTGCTGCAACTCCTTTGATGAATGGTTTTTGATCCACAGGGGTCCAGATTTAAGGCTATATATGTTCATTCTTAGCCATCTTCAAGAAACACATTAATATATTGTCAGTGCTGCTATAATGTTTTGCTGACATATTAGAAACAATTTGAACATAATTTGAATTCCACTTATGTTTACATGTGATTTTGTCCACAGAAAATGTCAGTGAATGAACGCACAACCATACCCAGCTGAACCTAGTCAGATAGCAATACACAAAACGCACATTTGCATACACAGCAAACAGCTATCCCATCCACATCAGACATTACAGCTTTCCATGGGATTTTAAATCACTCTCCTCCCACTGCTTTCCAACTCCCACTTTAACCAGAAAACTGAAGACTATTTTCAAGATAAACTGACATATTTATTGTGGTTAAATTCTTAGCCTTTTAACATATACAATTGTACTACCATTTTTATTTGTCTGTCTTATTCAGTTTAGACCTCTGTAACAAATATACCATAGAATGGATGGCTTTGACAGCAGACATTTATTTATCACAGTTCTGGAGGCTAAGTCCAAGATCAAGGCAGCAGTACTTCCAGTGTGATGAGAACTACTTCCTGGTTTTATTCACTCTGAGTGGAGAAGAGAGAGAGGAAGCAAGCTCTCTGGTGTCTGTTTATAAGGGCACTCATTCCATTCATGAAGGCTCCACTCTCCTGACCTAATTACCGCCCACAGGCATGACTTCCAAATACTATCACATTTGGTATTAGGCTTCAACGTGTGGATCTTCAGGGAACACGAACATTTAGTCCATAGCAGTGTACTATCCTTACTATCCCATTTTTTAATGTGCTAATGACAAAGTTTTCCCCCATAAGCCCTGTGATTTTTTTGTTATTGTAGCTTGTTTTCATTTTAAAAGAGATTCATTTTCATTTTTTCAGCTTTACTGAAGCATAATTGACAACTAAAGTAATAAGCCACTTAAAGTGTACATGATGATTGAGTGTGCATAGAAGCATAATTGACAAAGTAGTAAGCCATTTAAAATGTACATGATGATTGGGTGTGTATATATAGGTATATATTGTGAAAGGATTCCTCCCATACAGTTAGTTCATTAACACATTCATTATCTCACATATTTATTTTTTGGTGAGAACAGTTAAGTTCTACTCTCTTACTAAATGTAAATTATGCAAAATAGTGTTATCAACTACAGTAACCATGTCATACATTAGATCTTCAAATCATTCATTTCATAGCTGAAAGTTTGTTCCCTTTTACCGACCTCATCTTCCCACACTCCCCAGCACCTGGCAACCACATTTCTACATCCTGTATCTATAAACTTGACTTTTTCTTAAGATTCCACACATAAGTGATACCATGCAGCATTTGGCTTTCTCTATCTGGATTATTTCACTTGGCATAATGTGCCCAAGTTTCATTCAAGCTGTCGAAAGTGTCAGGATTTGCTTCTTTCTTATGGCTTAATAATATTTTAGATAATCACATCTTTATTACTTCATTTGTTGACAGACATTTGGTTGTTTCCATATCTTTTTATTAGATTATAGTTGATATACAATGCTGTGTTAGTTTCTGCTGTACAGACAAGTGAATGAGCCATATATATATATATACATATATCAACTCTCTTCTAGACTCCGTTCCCTTATAGGTCATTACACAGCACCAAATAGAGTTCCCTGTTCTATACAGTAGGTTCTTATTAGTTATCTTTTATATACAGTAGTGTGTATATGTCAATCCCAATCTCACAATTTATCCCCACCCCCCGCCTTTCTTCCTTGGTAACCATAAGGTTGCTTTCTGTTTTGTAAATAAGTACATTTCTATTTTGTAAATAAGTTCATTTGTACCATTTTTTTAGATTCCACATATAAGCAATATCATATGATATTTTCTTTCTCCATCTGACTTACTTCACTCAGTATGACAATCTCTAGGTCTATCCATGTTGCTGCAAATGGCATTATTTCTTTATTTTTTTATGCCCGAGTAATATTCCATGGTATATATATACCAGGTCTTATTTATTCATTCCTCCATCAAAGGACATTTAGGTTGCTTCCATGTGCTGGCTATTGCAAATAGCGCTGCAATTAACATTGGGGTGCATGTATCCTATCGCATTACAATTTTCTCTGCAAATATGCCCAGGAGTGAGACTACTGGATCATATGGTAGCTTTATTTTTAGTTTTTTAAGGAATCTCCATACTTTCCCCCATAGTGGCTCTACCAACTTACATTCCATCCAACAGTGTAAGAGGGTTCCCTTTTCTCCACACCCTCTCCAGCATTTATTGTTTGTAGATTTTTTGATGATATCCATTCTGACTGATGTGAGGTGATATCACATTGTAGTTTTGATTTTCATTTCTCTAATAATTAGTGATGTTGGGCATCTTTTCATATGCCTCTTGGCCATCTGTATCTCTTCATTGGAGAAATGTCTCTTTAGATCTTCCAACCATTTTTGGATTGGGTTGTTTGTTTTTTTTAATATTGAGCTGCATGTGCTGTTTCTATATTTTGGAGATTAATCGTTTGTCAGTCGCTTTGTTTGCAAATATTTTCTCTCATTCTGTGGGTTTTCTTTTCGTTTTGTTGATGGCTTCCTTTGCTGTGGAAATGCTTTTGAGTTTAATTAGGTCCCATTTGTTTAGTTTTTTTATTTTCATTACTCCAGTAAGTAGATCAAAAAACATCTTGTGGCGATTTATGTCAGAAGGTGTTCTGCTTATGTTTTCCTCTAAGAGTTTTATAGTGTCCAACCTTAAACTTAGATATTTCATCTGTTTTACATTTATTTTTTTGTATGGTATTAGAGAATGTTCTAATTTAATTCTTTTACATGTAGCTGTCCAGTTTTCCCAGCACCACTTATTGAAGAGACTGTCTTTTCTCCACTGTATAATCTGGCCTCCTTTGTTACAGATCAGGTGACCATAGGTTCATGGGTTTATCTCTTGACTTTCTATCCTGGTCCATTGATCTATATTTCTGTTTTGGTGCCAGTACCATACTGTTTTGATTACTGTAGCTTTTTAGTATAGTCTGAAGTCAGGGAGCTTATTCCTCCAGCTCCATTTTTCTTTGTCAAGATTTGTCTCTATACAAATTGTAAAGTTTTTTGTTCTAATTCTTTAAAAAATGCTATTGGTTATTTGATAGGGATTGCATTGAATCTGTAGATTACTTTAGGTAGTATAGTCATTCTGACAATATTGATTGTTCCAATCCAAGAACATGTTATATCTCTCCATTTGTTTGCATCATCTTTGATTTGATTTCTTTCATCAGTATTTTATAGTTTTCTTAGTACAGGTTTTTGCTTCCTTATGTTGCTTTATTCCTCGGTATTTTATTCTTTTTCTTGTAATGGTAAATGGGATTATTTCCTTAATTTCTCTTCGTGATATTTCATTGTTAGTGTATAAGAATGTGAGAGATTTCTGTGTATAAATTTTGTATCCTACAACTTTACCAAATTCACTGATGAGCTCTAGTAGTTTTCTGGTAGCATCTTTAGTTTTTCTATATATTCTATCATGTCATCTGCAAACAGTGACAGTTTTGCTTCTTCTTTTCCAGTTTGGTTTACTTTTATTTCTTTTTCTTTTCTGATTCCCGTGGCTAGGACTTCCAAAACTGTGTTGAATAATACTGGTGAGAGTGGACATCCTTGTCTTTTCCTAATCTTAGAGGAAATCCTTTCAGTTTTTCACAGTTGAGAATGATGTTTGCTGTGGTTTTGTTTTATCTGGCCTTTATTATGTTGAGTTATGTTCTCTCTATGCACACTTTCTGGAGAGTTTTTATCATACATGGATGTTGAATTTTTTCAAAAGATTTTTCTGCATCTATTAAGATAATCATATGCTTTTTATTCTTCAGTTTGTTAATGTGGTGTATCACATTGATTGATTTCCATATATTGAAGAATCCTTGCATCCCTGAGACAAATCTCACTTGATCATGGTTTGTGATCCTTTTACTGTGTTCCTGGATTCGGTTTGCTAATATTTTGTTGAGAATTTTTGCATTTATTTTCATCAATGATATAGACATATAATTTTCTTTTCTTGTGATATCTATGTTGGTATCAGGGTGATGGTGGCCTTGTAGAATAAGTTTGGGAGTGTACCTTCCTCTTCAATTTTTTGGAATAGTTTGAGAAAGATAGGTGTTAACTATTCTGTAAATGTTTGATAGAATTCAACTCTGAAGTCATCTGTTCCTGGACTTTTGTTTGTTGGAAGTCTTTTAACCACAGTTTCAACTTCAGTACTTGTGATTAGTCTGTTCATATTTTCTATTACTTCCTGGTTGAGTCTTGGAAGTTTGTACTTTTCTAAGAATTTGTCCATTTCTTCTAGGTTGTCCACTTTATTGGCATATAGTTGCCTCTAGACATCCCTCATGATCCTTTGTATTTCTGTGGTGTCAGTTGTAATGTGTCCCTTTTCATTCTAATTTTATTGATTTGAGTCCTGTCCCTTTTTTCTTGCTGAGTCTGGTTGTTTTAGCAATTTTGTTAATTTTCTCATGGAACCAGATTTTAGTTTCATTGATCTTTCCTAT
Source organism: Tursiops truncatus (assembly GCF_011762595.2). NCBI lineage: Eukaryota > Metazoa > Chordata > Mammalia > Artiodactyla > Delphinidae > Tursiops > Tursiops truncatus. Next base: position 69,057,161 of record NC_047055.1, on the reverse strand, counting down.
TGTTTTCTTTTTCTCTATTTCATTTATTTCTCCTCTGATCTTTATGATTTCTTTCCTTTTAATAAGCTTAGGTTTTGTTTGTTCTTTTTCTACTTGCTTTATGTGTAAGTTTAGATTGTTTATTTGAGATTTTTCTTGTCTCCTGTTGTAAGATTGTATTCCTATAATCTTTCCACTTAGAGTGCTTTTGCTGCATCCCATAGGCTTTGGATTGTAGTGTTTCATTGTCATTGGTCTCTAGGTATTTTTTGACTTCCTCTTTGATTTCTTCAGTGATCCATTGGTTGTTTAGTAACATATTGTTAGTTTCCACTTGTTTGTGATTTTTACAGATTTTCTTCCCTGTAATTGATTACTAATCTCATAGTCTTGTGGTCAGAAAACATACTTGGTATGATTTCAATTTGCTTAAATTTACTGAGGCTTGATTTGTTGCCCAAGATGTGACCTATCCTGGAAAATGTTCCATGTGTATTTGAGAAGAAAGTGTATTTTACTACTTTTGGATGGAATGTCTTATAGATATCAAAGTCTATCTGGTCTATTGTGTCATTTAAGGCTTGTGTTTCCATATTAATTTTCTGTCTGAATGATTTCCATTAGTGTAATTAGGGCGATAAATTTCCCCACTATAATTGTATTACTGTCAATTTATCTTTTTATGGCTGTTATCATTTGCATTATATATTGTGGTGCTCCTATATTGCATGAAGCAATATTTACAGTTGTTATATCTTCTTCTTGGATTGATCCCTTGATCATTATGTAGTGTCTTTCCTTGCCTCTTGTAACAGTATTTAATTCTATTCTATTTTATTTATTGATGGGTCAATAATTATTTTTAGTTTTTCCAGGCCAATTTTTATCTGAAGAGCTATAACAGAGGTAGTTTCTGAATAAATAGGAGCTTTACTTTAGTAGCTGGCAAACTGACCAGAAAAGTCAAGGCAGATTTCATTCCTCAGGACTTGTCTTGGGCAATCCAGAAATTCAACTATGATTAGATAATGTACTATGTTTTTTACCAGCCTTCTTTCTGGCAAGACTAGGAAATGGGGTCTTAGAGAGGGTGAATGTCCAGCCTGAGGTCATATATCCCGTGAGGTGTGTGGCTGGGATTCAAACTCACAGTAGCTTCATTTCAATATGCTGCTTTTGTTGAATCCAATATCTGGTGATAATTTATGTTCTCTAGATAAGTACTATGAAAGTATTTATCAGAAAACTTAATGAATAAATGTTTTAAATGTTGAAGGACCCTGTCTGCTGAGTTGTTTTTATTAGATAGCTATAAACATGGTTTTGATCCAAATAATGATGAAAATAACATTTCTCTATTTTTTGCTACCCCTCTACAATTGAGAAGTTTCAGTTATTTAGTGATGCAGCACTTTTAATTTTTTTAATTAATTTTTATTGGAGTTGGTTTACAATGTTGTGTTACCTTCTACTCCACAGCAAAATGAATCAGCCATACATATACATATATCTCCGCCCTTTTGGAGTTCCCTCGCATTTAGGGCACCACAGTGCATTAAATTGAGTTCCCTGTGCTATACAGTATGTTCCCCTCAGTTGTCTATCTTATATATAGTATCAATAGTGTTTATGTGTCAATACCAATCTCCCATTTCCTCCCACCACACCCCTCTCCCCCCGACATCCACACATTTGTTCTCTACATCCGTGTCTCTATTTCTGCTTTGCAAATAATGTTATCTATACCATTTTTCTAGATTCCACATATATGTGTTAATAAATGATGTTACTTTTTCTACCTGTGACCCACATCACACTGCATGACACTCTCCAGGTCCATTCACGTCACTACATATGAACCAATTTCATTCCTTTCTATGAGCGAGGAATACTCCACTGTATATATGTACCACATCCTTCCCATCCATTCCTCTGTTGATGGACACTTAGGTTGCTTCCATGTCCTAGCCACTCTAAATAGTGCTTCTATGAACATTGGGGTGTATGTGTCTTTTAGAATTATGGTTTTCTCAGAATATATGCTCAGTAGTGAAATTGCTGGGTCATATGGTAGTTCCTCCTTTAGTTTTTTAAGGAACCTCCATACTGTTATCCATAGTGGCTGTATCAATCTACATTCCCACCAGCAGTGCAAGAGTGTTCCCTTTTCTCCACACCCTCTCCAGCATTTATTGTTTCTAGCTTTTTTGATGCTGGCCATTCTGCCCAGTGTGAGGTGATACATCATTGTAGTTTTGATTTGCATTTCTCTAATGATTAGTGATGTTGAGCATCCATTCATGTGTTTGTTGGCCTTCTGTATCTCTTCTTTGGTGAATTGTCTCTTTAGGTCTTCTACCCATTCTTTTATTTTTTTTTTAATATTCAGCTGCCAAAGCTTCTTGTAATATTTGAGTTTAAGACTTTGTCAGTTGCGTCATTTGCAGATATTTTCTCCCATTCTGAGGGTTGTCTTTACGTCTTGTTTACAGTTTCCTTTGCTATGCGAAAACTTTTAAGTTTCATTAGGTCCCATTTGTTTATTTTTGTTTTTATTTCCATTATTCTAAGAGGAGGTCAAAAAATATCTTGCTGTGATTTATGTCAGTGTTCTGCATATGTTTTCCTGTAAGAATTCTATAGTGTGTGGACAGACATTTAGGTCTTTAATTCATTTTGACTTTATTTTTGTGTATGATGTTAGGGAGTGTTTTAATGTCATTCTTTTACATGTAGCTGTCCAGCTTCCCAGCACCACTTATTAAAGAGGCTGTCTTTTCTCCATTGTATATTCTTGCTTCCTTTGTCATAGATTAGTTGACCATAGGTGTATGGGTTTATCTCTGGGATTTCTATCCTGTTCCATTGATCTGTATTCCTGTTTTTGTGCCAGGACCATACTGTCTTGAATACTGTAGCTTTGTAGTATAGTCTGAAGTCAGGGAGCCTGTTTCCTCCAGCTCCCTTTTTCTTTTTCAAGATTGCTTTGGTTTTTCTGGGTATTTTGTGTTTCCATACTAACTGTAAATTTTTTCCCTCTAATTCTGTGAAAAAAGCCTTTGGTAGTTTAATAGGGATTGCATTGTATCTGTAGATTGCTTTGGGTAGTATAGTCATTTTCACAATGTTGATACTTCCAATTCAAGAACATGGTATATCTCTCCATCTGTTTGTATTGTCTTTAATTTTTTTCATCAGTGTCTGTTTTCTGCATACAGATTTTTGTCTCGTGAGGTAGGTTTATTCCTAGGTATTTTATTCTTTTTGTTACATTAGTAAATGGAACTGTTTCCTTAATTTATCAGATTTTTCATTACTGGTGTATAGGAATGCATGAGATTTCTGTGCATTATTTTATGTCCTGCTACTTTATCAAATTCATTGATTAGCTCTAGTAGTTTTCTGGAAGCATCTTTAGGATTGTCTATGTATAGTATCATGCCATCTGCAAACAGTAACAGTTTTGCTTCTTCTTTTCCAATTTGGATCCTTTTATTTCTTTTATTTCTCTGAGTGCTGTGGCTAAAACTTCCAAAAGTATGTTGAATAATAGTGGTGAGATTGGGTGTCCTTGTCTTGTTCCTGATCTTAGAGGAAATGGTTTTAGTTTTACACCATTGAGAATGATTTTCGCTGTGGTTTGTCATATATGGCCTTTATTATGTTGAGGTAGGTTTCCCTTATGCCCACTTTCTGGAGAGTATTTTATTAATGGGTGTTGAATTTGTCAAAAGATTTTTCTGAATCTATTGAGATGATCATATGGTTTTTATCCTTCAATTATTAAAAATGGTGTATAACATTGATTGATTTGTGTATATTGAGGAATCCTTGCATTCCCGGGATAAACCCCACTTCATCATGTTGTATGATCCTTTTAATGTGCTGCTGGATTCTGTGTGCTAGTATTTGGTTATCTTTGCATTTATGTTCATCAGTGATATTGGCCTGTAGTTTTCTTTTTGACATCTTTGTCTTGTTTTGGTATCAGAGTGATGGTGGCCTTGTAGAATGAGTTTGGGAGTGTTCCTCCCTCTGCTATATTTTGGAAGATCTTGAGCAGGATAGGTATTAGCTCTTCTCTAATTGTTTGACAGAATTCACCTGTGAAGCTATCTGGGCTTTTGTTTGTTGGAAGGTTTTTAATCACAGTCTCATTTTCAGTGCTTGGGATTGAGCTGTTCATGATTTCTATTACTTCTTGGTTCAGTCTTGGAAGGTTATACCTTTCTAAGAATTTGTCCATTTCTTCCAGGTTGTCCATTTTATTGGCATAGAGTTGCTTGTAATAGTCTCCTATGTTCCTTTGCATTTCTGCAGTATCAGTTGTTACCTCTCCTTTTTCATTTCTCATTCTGTTGATTTGAGTCTTCTCTCTTCCTTTTTTGATCAGTCTGGCTAATGGTTTATCAATTCTGTTTATCTTCTCAAAGAACCAGCTTTTAGTTCTATTGATCTTTCCTTTTGTTTCCTTCATTTCTTTTTAATTTTTTTCTGATCTGGTCTTTATGATTTATTTCCTCCTGCTCACTTTGGGTTTTTTCTTGCTCTTCTTTCTCTAATTGCTTTAAGTGTAAAGCTAGGCTGCTTATTTGTGATTTTTCTTGTTTGTTGAGGTAGGATTTTTTGCTGTAAACTTCCCTCTTAGAACTGCTTTTGGTGCGTCCCATAGGTTTTGGGTGATCGTGTTTTCATTGCCATTTGTTTCTAAGTATTTTTTGATTTCCTCTTTGCGTTTCTCAGTGATCTCTTGGTTGTTTAGCAACATATTGTTAGTTTCCAAGTATTTATGATTTTTACAGGTTTTTTTTTCCTGTAATTGATTTCTAATCTCCTTGTCTTATGGTCAGAGAACATACTTGATAAAATTTCAATTTTCTGAAATTTACCAAGGCTTGATTTGTGACTCAAGGTATGATCTATCCTGGAGAATGTTTCATGAGCACTTGAGAAGAAAGTGTATTCTGTTGTTTTTGGATAGAATGTCCTATAAATATCCATTACATCCTTCTGGTCTAATGTGTCATTTAAAGCTTGTGTTTCCTTATTTATTTTCATTTTGGATGATATGTCCATTGGTGAAAGTGGAGTGTTAAAGTCCCCTACTATTATTGTGTTACTTTGATTTCCACTTTTATGACTGTTAGCATTTGCCTTATGTATTGAGGTGCTCCTATGTTGGGTGCATAAATATTTACAATTTTTATATATTCTGAGATTGATCCCTTGACCTTTATTCATTCCTTGATATTTAGTGTCCTTCCTTTTCTCTTGTAACAGTCTTTATTTTAACATCTATTTTTTTTGATATGAGTATTACTACTGCAACGTCCTTTTTTTTAACATCTTTTTGGAGTATAATTGCTTTACAATGGTGTGTTAGTTTCTGCGTTATAAAAGTGAATCAGATCTACATATACATATACCCCCATATCTCCTCACTCTTGCATATCCTTCCTATCCCACCACTCTAGGTGGTCACAAATCACCGTGCTGATCTCCCTGTGCTATGTGGCTGCTTCCCACTAGCTATCAATTTCACATTTGATAGAGTATATATTTCCATGCCACTCTCTCACTTCCTCCCGTTTGCATGAGATAACTTTTTCCATCCCCTCACTTTCAGTCTGTATGTGTCCCTAGGTCTGATGTGGTTCTCCTGTAGACAGCATATATATGGGTCTTGTTTTTGTATCCATTCAGCCAGTCTGTGTCTTTTAGTTGGAGCATTTAATCCATTTACATTTAAGTTAATTATCAATATGTATGTTCCTATTACCATTTTCTGAATTGTTTTGGGTTTGTTTTTTAGGTCTTTTACTTCTCTTGTGTTTCCTTCCTAGAGAAGATCCTTTAGCATTTGTTGTAAAGATGGTTTTTTGGTGTTGTGTTCTCTTAACTTTTGCTTGTCTGTAAAGCTTTTAATTCCTCTGTCAAATCTGAATGAGATCCTTGCTGGGTAGATTAATCTCTGTTGTAGGTTTTTTCTTTTCATAACTTTATTATTATTTTTTTCCTTTCATCACTTTAAATATGTCCTGCCATTTCCTTCTGCCTTGCAGGGTTTCCACTGAGAAATCAGCTGTTAACCGTATTGGTATTCCCTTTTATGTTATTTGTTGCTTTTCCATTGCTGCTTTTCTTTTTTTTTCTTTGTATTTAATTTTTGATAGTTTGATTAATATGTGTCTTGGCATGTTCCTCCTTGGATTTATCATGTATGGGACTCTCTGAGCTTCCTGGAGTTGATGACTATTTCCTTTCCCATGTTAGGGAAATTTTCTGCTATAATCCCTTCAAATATTTTCTCAGACCCTTTTTCTTTTTCTCTTTCTTCTGCAACCCTTACAATTTCAATGTTGGTGCATTTAATGTTGTTTCAGAGGTCTCTGAGACTGTCCTCAATTCCTATAATTCTTTTTCCTTTAGTCTGCTCTGTGGCAGTGATTTCTACCATTCTGTCTCCCAGCTCACTTATCTGTCCTTCTGCCTCAGTTATTCTACTCTTGATTCCTTCTAGTGCAGTTTTCCTTCCAGTTATTGTATTGTTCATCTCTATTTGTTTGTTCTTTAGGTCTTCTTGGTCTTTGTTAACATTTTTTTGTATCTTCTCTATCCAAGCCTTCATTCTTTTTCCAAATATGGATCATCTTTACTATCATTAGTCTGAATTATTTTTCAGGTAGATTGCTTATCCTTTCTTCATTTAGTTGTTCTTGTAGGTTTTTATCTTGCTCTTTCTTCTGCTACATATTTCTTTGTCATCTCATTTTGTCTAACTTACTGTGTTAGGGGTCTCCTTTTCTCAGGCTGCAGGATTCCAGCTCCTCTTGCTTCTGGTGTCTGCTCCCTGGTGGGTGAGTTTTGTCCAGAGGCTTGTGCCATTATCCACTTGCCTGGGGGTTTGACTTGTGTTGTGGTGACCAAAACTTTCCCTGGATATTGAGCAGGACCTCCCGTTTGCTCTTTGGTTGTCACTTCTATGTCAGGGGTGGGGTCTGCTCTCTAGTTGTCGGGGTAGAAGCCCCCAGGTCTGTTTCTTCGCTGTGTTTCTGATCTGCAGTGTGAGGTAAGCATGATTGGAGCACTCCCACTGGGAGGGAAGGGACTGAGATTTCCTCCTCTTGAGCTGTTCCTGTGGGTGTGGTCTGTTGCATCACCTTTTACCTTCTGTGCAAGCTCCCAGATTACAGTGTTGTTGGCACTGCTCTTGGCCCTACCTTAACTGTGGGTATGCCAGAAATTGGCCCTGGTGTCTTTCACACATTGTTTTCACCTGGCCACCTTTGTATATCTACTGAAGTCAGGACCCAGGATTGCAGTAATCATAGACCTGGACCCACTTTGGGTGTTATCAGGGCAGCTCAGACTCTAGCCTGGCTCAAACCCCATGTGTATGTGTCAACAAAGTCTACAGCTGCTAATGTTAGGTCTGTCTTGGCTGTGGGAGCACTCCTTGCCTGTTTAGATGTTCTGTAGGTGCTTAGTTTACAAAGCCAGTTGTGGGGGTGTCAATTCACTGTTTGTGAAGTTGCAAGGAGAGATTTCAGCATTTCTTCCTTAGTTGCAGTGCCTGCTAAGCACAGTGCCTGCTAAGGCACTGTCTTAGTTGCAGTGCCTGCTAAGGCTCAGCTGTGTTTTCAGCCCCACTTCCACATGTGGGTCTCACACATTGCTCTGCTCCTGAGGCTTCTCTGGAGCACACAATTCTGCCCCAGTGAGGAGGAGGTTTGGAGGCATCATGATGGCTGGGATCATGAGAGTGGCAACAGTTGCACCAGGGAGCTGGCAGTTGTGGGTACAAGAGCATCGGCCCTGGTGGGGCCCTTCCCAGTGCACAGCCCTGGGTGCAAGAGAGCCAGCCCCAGTGGGGCCCTTCTTAGTGCCTCACCATGGGTGCAAGAGAGCTAGCCCTGGTGGTGATGAGGCCCATGGGGAGGCCGGCAGCTGCAGGCATGGTATAGCCAGCCCAGGTGGCAACAAGTTGTGCAAGGAAGCCAGAGGTCTCAGGCGTGAGAGAGCTGGCTCTTGTGGGGACCCTTCCCAGTTCCTGGCACATAGGGACAGAGGCTGTAATGGTGGATCTGCCCCTTGCACATCACTTAACAGTGGTGCTTTGCTTCTATGGCAGTCTGGGTTTCATCCACAAGCATTCTCAATTGCAGTCTTCCTCACTGCAATCCTCATAGCCAACAGCAGTCCTCTTCCCAGTTTGCTCTCCAAATCCCAGGTTCCAGCCCCCAGCCCCCATCCACACTGGTGGACAAACACCTCAGTCTGGGCCAGACAGGGCAGTGGCATGGAATGTCTCTATAATTCTCACTCTGTCCTGCCTGCCACAGACCAGTTCCTGCAGTCTCCTCCGATAGCCCCTGAAGATCCACTTCTGTCCCAACTGATCTCCCCGCCTGTAAGGGGGCTTCTCCAGATGCAAGAACCTCTCTTCTCCTTCAGCACCCACCACCCCTCAGTGACGGTCTAGTCCTTCTTCCTCTCCTGTTCTTTTTGCCCCTCTTTCTTTCCATCCGACCCAGTAACATGGGGATCTTTCTTGTCCTTTTATGTGTCTGAGGTCCTCTGCTAGTGTTCAGCTGGTGCTCTGTGAAAATTGTTCAATTTGTAGATGTATTCTTGTTGCATTTGTGGGGAGAGATGAACTCCACGTCCTCCTACCCTCTGTCATCTTGGCCTCCTCTCCATATCTCAGCTGTTGTGAATAATGCTGCAATGAACACGGGAGTGAAGATATGTCTTTAATATCCTAGCCTATTCTCATTTTCTTTTATTATATACCCAGAAGTGGGATCACTGGACCATATGGTAGTCTATATTTAGTATTTTGTAAAGAAATTATACTCCAATAAAGATGTTTTATAAATAAATAAATACCACTAAAAAAAAGTAATAAAAAGAAAGAGAGCAACAAAACGAATAACCAAATCCACCAATGATATCAAGCACTGAAAACTAAACTGAGATAAACATAAAAATTAGAAACTGGTCAGCTGCATACAGCAAATCCCAATTCTACAGTTGCTCCCAAAGTTCACCTCCTCATTTTGGGATGATTCATTGTCTATTCAGGTATTCCACAGATGCAGGGTACATCAAGTTGATTTTGGAGATTTAATCCGCTGCTCCTGAGGCTGCTGGGAGAGATTTCCCTTTCTCTTCTTTCTCGCACAGCTCCTGCGGTTCAGCTTTGGATTTGGCCCCACCTCTGCCTGTAGGTCACTCTCTGGTGTCTGTTCTTTGCCCAGACAGGGAAGCCCCTCTTGTTCTCTTTCTGACTTACTTCACTCTGCATGACAGTCTCTATGTCTACCGTTCTACAAATGACCCAATTTCATTCCCTTTTATGGCTGAGGGGTTAAAGGAGTGCCTGATTAGGGGACTCTGGCTCACTCAAGCCAGGGCGAAGGAGGGGTATGGAATGCGGGTTGAGCCTGCAGCAGCAGAGGCCAACGTGACATCACAACAGCCTGAGGCATGCCGTGTGTTCTGCTGGGGAAATTGTCCCTGAATCATGGAACCCTGGCAGTGGCGGGCAGAACAGGCTCCTGGGAGAGGAGCTGTGAATAGTGACCTGTGCTGGCACACAGGATTCTTGGTGGCTGCAGCAGTAGACTTAGCGTTTCATACCTGTCTCTGGTGTCTGCTCTAAGAGCCATGGCTCTCACTCGTCTCTGAAGTTCGTTTAGGCGGTGGTCTGAATCTCCTTTCCTCACACACCGCAAAACAATGGTCACTTGACTCTTAGGCAGATCCAGACTTTTTACCAGACTTCCTGGTTGTTAGTTGTGGCACACAAACCCCCTTCAGGCTGTGTTCACGCAGCCTACCCCAGTCCTCTCCCTGGGATCTGATATCTGAAGCGTAACCTCAGCTCCCAGCCCCCACCCACCCTGGTGAGTGACCAGACAAGCCTCTCAGGCTGGTGAGTTGTGGTCGACACCAATTCTGTGTGCAGGAATCTCTCTGCTTTGCCGTCTGCACCACTGTTGCTATGTTCTCCTTTGTGGTTCTGAAGATTCCCCACCCCACCCCCTGCCCCACCAGTGAAGGTGCTTCCTAGTGTGTAGAAACATTTCCTCCTTCACAGATCCCTCCCTGAGGTGCAAGTCCCATCGTTATTCTTTTGTCTCTGTTTTTTATATTTTCTTTTGCCCTGCCCAGCTACAGGGGGAGTTTCTTGCCTTTTGTAAAGTCTGAGGTCTTCTGCCAGCGTTCAGTACGTGTTCTGTAGGAGTTGTCCCACATGTAGATGTATTTTTGATGTACTTGTGGGGAGGAAGGTGATCTTCACGTCTTACTACTCCACCATCTTGAAGGTCCTCTCTATAAAATTTTTTTGAATTTTTAAATTTTATTTTAGTTATTTTTTATACAGCAGGTTCTTATTAGTTATCTATTTCATACGTATTAGTGTATATATGTCAATCCCAATCTCCCAATTCTCACCCCACCAACCCCCAGGCCGCTTTCTCCCCTTGGTGTCCATACATTTGTTGTCTATATCTGTGTCTCTATTTCTGCCCTGAAAACTGGTTCATTTGTACCATTTTTCTAGGTTCCACATATATGTGTTAATATACGATATTCGTTGTTCTCTTTCTTTCTTTCTTTTTTTTTTTTTTTTTTGCAATATGCGGGCCTCTCACTGCTGTGGCCTCTCCCGTTTTGGAGCACAGGCTCCAGACGCGCAGGCTCAGCGGCCATGGCTCATGGACCCTGCCACTCCTCGGCATGTGGGATCCTCCCATACCGGGGCATGAACCCGTGTCCCCTGCATTGGCAGGCGGACTCCCAACCACTGTGTCACCAGGGAAGCCCCTGTTGTTCTCTTTCTGACTTACTTCACTCTGCATGACAGTCTCTAGATACGTCTACCATTCTACAAATGACCCAATTTCGTTCCCTTTTATAGCTGAGTCCATTGTGTCTAGGTACCACATCTTCTTTATCCATTCGTCTGTTGGTGGGCATTTATGTTGCATCCATGACCTGTCTACTGTAAATAGTGATACAATGAACATTGGGGTGCATATGTCTTTTTGAATTATGGTTTTCTCTGGGTATACGCCCAGTAGTAGGACTGCTGAGTCATATGGTATTTCTATTTTTAGTTTTTTAAGGAACCCCCATACTGTTCTCCAGAGTGGATGTATCAATTTATATTCCCACTAACAGTGCAAGAGAGTTCCCTTTGCACCACACCCCCTCCAGCATTTGTTGTTTGTAGATTTTCTGATGATGCCCATTCTAACTGGTGTGAGGTGATACCTCATTGTAGTTTTGATTTGCATTTTTCTAATAATTAGTGATGTTGAGCAGCTTTTCATGTGCTTCTTGACCATCTGTATATCTTCTTTGGAGATATGTCTATTTTGGTCTTTTGCCCATTTATTGATTGGGTTGTTAGTTTATTTAATCTGGAGCTGCTTGAGCTGTTTATATATTTTGGAGATTAATCCGTTGTCGGTTGATACATTTGCAAATATTTCTCCCATTCTGAGGGTTGTCTTTTCGTCTACTTTGTAGTTTCCTTTTCTTTGCAAAAGCTTTTAAGTTTCATTAGGTCTCGTTTGTTTATTTTTGTTTTTATTTCCATTACTTTAGGAGGTGGATCAAAAATATCATGCTGTGATTTATGTCAAAGAGTGTTCTTCCTATATTTGCCTCTAAGAGTTTTATAGTGTCCGGTGTTACATTTCGGTCTCTAATCCATTTTGAGTTTATTTTTGTGTATGGTGTTAGGGAGTGTTCTAATGTCATTCTGTTACATGTAGCTGTTCAGTTTTCCAAGGACCACTAATTGAAGAGACTATCCTTTCTCCATTGTATATCCTTGCATCCTTCATCATAGATTAGTTGACCATAGGTGCATGGGTTTATCTCTGGGCCTTCTATCTGGTTCCATTGATCTATATTTCTATTTTTGTGCCAGTACCATATTGTCTTGATTACTGTAGCTTTGTCATATAGTTTGATGTCAGGGCATCTGATTCCTCCAGCTCCGTTTTTTTCCCTCAAGACTGTTTTGGGTACCTGGGGTCTTTTGTGTCTCCATAAATATTTTAAGATATTTTGTTCTGGTTCCATAAAAAATGTCAAATAATTTGATAGGGGTTGCATTGAATCTGTAGAGTGATTTGGGTAGTATAGTCATTTTCACAATATTGATTCTTCCAATACAAGAACTTGGTATATCTTTCCATCTGTTTGTGTTATCTTTGATTTCTTTCATCAGTGTCTAATAGTTTTCTGAATACAGATATTTTACCTCCTTAGGTAGGTTTATTCCTAGTTACTTTATTCCTTTTGCTGCAATGATGAATGGGATTGTTTCCTTAATTTCTCTTTTTGATCTTTTGTTGTTATTATATAGGAATGCAAGTGATTTATGTGCATTAATTTTGTATCCTGCAACTTTACCCAATTCATTGATTAGCTCTAGTAGTTTTCTGGTGGCATCTTCAGGATTCTCTATGTATAGTAACAGGTCATCTGCAAACAGTGACAGCTTTACTTCTTTTCTAATTTGAATTCCTTTTGTTTCTTTTTCTCTGATTGCCGTGGCTAAGACTTCCAAAACTATGTTGAATAATAGTGGCTAGAGTGGACATCCTTGTCTTGTTCCTGCTCTTTGAGGAAATGATTTCAGTTTTTCACCATTCATTGTGATGTTTGCTGTGGTTTTGTCATATGTGGCCTTTATTATGTTGAGGTAGGTTCCTTCTTCCTTCTGTGTCCACTTTTTGGAAAGGTTTTATCATAAATGGGTGTTGAAGTTCTTCAAAAGCTTTTTTGCATCTATTGCGATGATCATATGGTTTTTATTCTTCATTTTTTTAATATGGTGTATCCTGTTGATTGATTTGAGCATATTGAGGAATCCTTGCATCCCTGGGATAAATCCCACTTGATCATGGTGTATGATCCTTTTAATGTGTTGTTGGATTCTGTTAGGTAGTATTTTGCTGAGGATTTTTGCATCTATACTTATCAGTGATATTGGTCTCTACTTTTCTTTTTTTTAATAATATCTTTGTCTGGTTTTGATATCAGGGTGATGGTGGCCTCATAGAATGAGTTTCTGAGTGCTCCTTCCTCTGCAATTTTTTGGAAGAGTTTGAGAAGGATGGGTGTTAGCTCTCTCTAAATGTTTGATAGAATTCACCTACAAAGCCATCTGACCGTGGGCTTTTGTTTGCTGGAAGAATTTTAATCACAGTTTCAATTTCATTACTTCTGATGGGTCTGTTCATATTTTCTATTTCTTCCTGGTTCAGTCTTGGAAGGTTATACCTTTCTAAGAATTTGTCCATTTCTTCCAGGTTGTCCATTTTTTTGGCATAGTGCTGCTTGTAGTAGTCTCTTAGGGTGGTTTGTATTTCTGTGGTGTCTGTTGTAACCTCTCCTTTTTAGTTTCTAATTATATTGATTTGAGTCCTCTCTCTCTGTTTTGTGATGAGTCTGGTTAATGGTTTATCAATTATGTTTATCTTCTCATAGAACCAACTTTTAGTTTTATTGATCTTTGCTGTTATTTTCTTTGTTTCTATTTCATTTATTTCTGCTCTGATCTTTATGATTTCTTTCCTTCTGCTAACTTTGAGTTTTTTTTCTTCTTGTTTTTCTAGTTTCTTTAGGTGTAAGGTTAGATTGTTTATTTGAGATTTTTCTTGTTTCTTGAGGTTGGTTTGTATTGCTATAAACTTCCCTCTTAGAACTGCTTTTGCTGCATCCCATAGGTTTTGCATCACCATGTTTGTCTTGTAATTGGTCTCTAGGTATTTTTTGATTTACTCTTTGATTTATTCAGCAATCTCTTGGTTATTTAGTAATGTATTGTTTAGCCTCCATGGTTTTTTTTTTTTTTTTTTTACGGTTTTTTCCCTGTAATTGATTTCTAACCTCATGGCATTGTGGTCAGAAAAGATGCTTGATATGATTTCAATTTTCTCAAATTTACCAAGGCTTGATTGGTGACCCAAGATGTGATCTATCCTGGAAAATGTTCTGTGTGCACTTGAGAAGAAAGTTTAATCTGCTATTTTTGGCTGAAATGTCTTATAAAAATCAATTAAATCTATCTCGTCTCTTGTGTCATTTATAGCTTGTGTTTCCTCATTAATTTTCTGCCTGGATGATCTGTCCATTGATGTAAGTGAGGTGTTTAAGTCCCCCACTATTATAGTGTTACTGATGATATCCTCTTTTATAGCAGTTAACAGTTGCCTTATATATTGAAGTGCTCCAGTATTGGGTGCACATATGTTTAAAATTGTTATATCTTCTTCTTGGATTGATCCCTTGATCATTATGTAGTGTCCTTCTTAGTCTCTTGTAACATTCTTTATTTTAAGGTCTATTGTATCTGATATGAGTATTGCTACTCCAGCTTTCATTTGATTTCCATTTGTATGGAATATCTTTTTCCATCCTCTCACTTTCAGTCTGTTTGTGCCCCTTGGTATGAAGTGGGTCTCTTGTAGAGAGCATATATATGGGTCTTATTTTTGTATCTGTTCAGTGAGCCTGTGTCTTTTGCTTGGAGCATTTAATCAATTCACGTTTATGGTAATTATTGATATGTATGTTATGGGTTTGGTTTTGTAGGTCCTTTTCTTCTCTTGTGTTTTTCCCACTTAGAGAAGTTCCTTTAGAATTTGTTGTAAAGCTGATTTGGTGGTGCTGAATTCTCTTAGCTTTTGCTTGTCTGTAAAGCTTTTGATTTCTCCATCGAACCTGAATGAGATCCTTGCTGGGTAGAGTAATCTTGGTTGTAGGTTCTTCCCTTTCATCACTTTAAATATATCATGCCACTCCCTTATGGCTTGTAGGGTTTCTGCTGAGAAATTTGCTGTTAATCTTATGGGAGTTCACTTCTATATTATTTGTAGTTTTTCCCTTGTTGCTTTCAATAATTTTTCTTTGTTTTTAATTTTTGTCAAGTTGATTACTATGTGTCTCAACGTGTTTTTCCTTGGGTTTATCCTGCCTGAGACTCTCTGCACTTCTTGGACTAGGGTGGCTATTTACTTTCCCATGTTAGGGAAGTTTTCGACTATAATTTCCTCACATATTTTATTGGGTTCTTTCTTTCTCTTTTCTCTTTCTGGAACGCCTATAATGTGAATGTTGTTGTGTTTAATATTGTCCCAGAGGTCTCTTAGGCTGGCTTCATTTCTTTTTTCTTTATTGTGTTCCACAGCAGTGAATTCCACCATACTGTCTTCCAGGTCACTTATCTGTTCTTCTGCTTCATTTATTCTGCTATTGATTCCTTCCAGCATATTTTTCATTTCAGTTATTGTACTTTTGATCTCTGTGTGTTCTTTAATTCTTCTAGGTGTTTGGTCTTTAATTCTTCTACATCTTTTTTAAACATCTCTTGCATCTTCTCAATCTTTGCCTCTATTCTTTTCTGGGGTCCTGGATCATCTTCACTATCATTATTCTGAATTCTTTTTCTGTAAGGTTGCTTATCTCCACTTCATTTAGTTGTTTTTTCTGGGGTTTTATCTTGTTCCTTCATCTGGTACAAAGTGTTCTGTCTTTTTTTTTTTTTTCAGTACGTGGGCCTCTCACTGTTGTGGCATCTCCCGCTGTGGAGCACAGGCTCTGGATGTGCAGGCTCAGCGGCCATGGCCCACAGGCCCAGCCACTCTGCAGCATGTGGAATCCCCCTGGACCGGGGCACGAACCTGTGTCCCCTGCATCAGCAGGTGGACCCTCAACCATTGTGCCACCAGGGAAGCCCAGTCTTCTGCTTTTTGATTTTATCTGTCTTTCTGTGAATGTGGTTCTCCTTCCACAGTCTTCAGAATTGTAGTTCTTCTTGCTTCTGGGTCTCTCTCTGGTGGATTAGGCTATCTAAGAGGCTTGTTTAAGCTTCCTGATGGGAGGGACTGGTGATGGTTAGAGCTGGGTGTTGCTCTGGTGGGCAGTGCTCAGTAAAACTTTAATCCTCTTGTCTGCTGATGGGTTGGGCTGGGTTCCCTCCCTGTTGGTTGTTTGGTCTGAAGGGATCCAGCACTGGAGCCTACCTGGCTCTTTTGTGGAGTTAATGGCGGACTCTCAGAGGACTCACACCAAGGAGTACTTCCCAGAACTTCTTCTGCCAGTGTTCTTGTCCCCACGGTGAGCCACAGCCACTGCCCACCTCTGCAGGAGACCCTCCAACACTAGCAGATAGATCTGGTTCAGTATCCTATGGGGTCACTGCTCCTTCTCCTGGGTCCTGATGTGCACACTACTTTGTGTGGGCCTTCCAAGAGTGGAGTCTCTGTTTACCCCAGTCCTGTCAAAGTCCTGCAATCAAATTCCACTAGCCTTCAAAGTGTTATTCTCTAGGAATCCTCCTCCCATTGCTAGACCTCCAGGTTGGGAAGCCTGACATGTGGCTCAGACCCTTCACACCAGTGTGTGCACTTCTGTGGTATAAGTTTCTCCAGTTTGTAAGTCACACACCCAGCAGTTATGGGATTTGATTTTATTATAATTGCACCCCTCCTACTGTCTCATTGGGGCTTCTCCTTTGTCTTTGGATGTGGGGTATCCTTTTTGTTGAGTTCCAGTATCTTCCTGTCAATGATTGTTCAGCAGTTAGTTGTGATTCTGGTGCTCTTGCAAGAGGGAGTGAGCACATGTCCTTCTACTCTGCCATCTTGAACCAATCCCCAAGTTATTTAGTTTCTATTCTTTCCTATAAGATATTCTTGCACATGCCTTGTGTAATGTCTAAGAGTGAATTTGTAGGGCTATAAGTTGTGTGAATAGCTCACCTAACAAGAAAATACCAAAGTGATTTTCCAATTGGTCGTACCAGTTTATATTCTCATTACTTACATATTCCAGTTGATCTCTACCCTCTGAAACCCTTGTTACTGTCAGATGTCTTACTTTTTGCCAGTCTAGTGGACATAAAATGATATCTCATTGGGATCTTAATTTTCACTTCACTATGTATTAGTGAAATTGAGGGACTTTCTCCATTTTTATTTGCATGCCTGTTTTCTCCTCTAAGAAAATTCTGCTCCAGTCTTTTTGCTCCTTGCTTCTCTTTTTCCTATGGATTTATAGGAGTTCTTTATGTATTCTGGATATTAAATCTTTGCTGGTTGTGCATATTTCAAATGTCTTTTTGCCATTTGTGGTTTGTCTTTCCCCTGTCATGCTTCCCGCCTGTATCTTCTCCCTTTCTTACTCTTTATACCATTGCAATTTCTGGTATTTGCAAGTGTCCCAGCAAGCCTTGAGTAGTGATTCATGAATGTTCTTTGAGGACAATGTATTCAATATTGCACTCATGGAGGAGGGACTAAATCCAAAATGACCATATGACTGTGCTATGGTGACCCTGATGTCACCATAGGATCTGGCTGGGACTTCCTAAATGTAGAGTCTGTGTTTCTTCATTTTGATGCATAGCTGCACACAGTAGGGCTGGTAGGTTGGGACCTGGGTCCCTCTGGCTGGCAGGAGAGAGATCAGACCCCATAGATTGCCTTTCCATTTCCTTCCTGTGGGGTGCTCCAGCTGGTGTGGAGACATTTCTGGAAAATTTCTCCTAAATGCTTAAGAGGTGTTTGCTGCTTCTTCTTCTTATCCCCTGGCTTAACTTTCCTGGGGTTATTTCAATAATGAAGCAGCTGCAATTTTGCTGGACCCCGTCCTCTTACTCCCCACCAACTCTTTACCTGGTAACAAATGGAGAACTCCTGGAGCAGCATCCCATCAGCCTTGAGCCTGGAACAGAAAGCCATGTCCTTGCTAGGAAGGCTTCATCCCTTCTGTGGGGGATGTGGAGTTATGGCTTCTGATTATGCATTTTCCGGCTCATCTTAACCTCCTAGGCCTTTGATGCTGGTCTTCATTCTGAGGTCTTGAGCTTGAAAAGGAGGTGGCCTCCCTTCCCTAACTTGTGACTCATGAGCACTTGGTCCAGCACCCCAACCACACTGCCTCATTTTTGCCCTGGGCCTTGTCCAGCTTTGTATGACTCCCAGGCTCTACGCCTTACCCCCATACACACAGAGTCAAGAGAGCCCAGGTTCTAAAACAGTCTTGCACAAAGAGAAGCTGTTGATGAAAAGACAGCCCTCAGAATGAGAGAAAATATTTGCAAATGAAACAACTGATAAAGGATTAATCTCCAATATTTACAAGCAGTTCATGCAGCTCAATATCAAAAAAGACAAACAACCCAGTCCAAAAATGGGCAGAAGACCTAAATAGACATTTCTCCAGAGAAGATTTACAGATTGCCAACAAAGACATGAAAGGATGCTCAACATCACTAATAATTAGAGAAATGCATATCAAAACTACAATGAGGTATCACCTCACACCAGTCAGAATGGCCATCATCAAAAAATCTACAAACAATAAATGCTGGAGAGGGTGTGGAGCAAAGGGAACCCTCTTGCACTGTTAATGGGAATGTAAATTGATACAGTCACTATGGAGAACTGTATGGAGGTTCCTTAAAAAACTAAAAATAGAACTGTCATGTGACCCATCAATGTCACTACTGGGGATATACCCTGAGAAAACCAAAATTCAAAAAGAGTCATGTACCAAAATGTTCATTGCAGCTCTATTTACAATAGCCAGGACATGGAAGCAATCTAAGTGTCCATCAACAGGTGAATGGATAAAGAAGATGTGGCACACATATACAATGGAATATTACTCAGCCATAAAAAGAAATGAAATTAAGTTATTTGTAGTGAGGTGGATAGACCTAGAGTCTGTCATACAGAGTGAAGTAAGTTAGAAACAGAAAAACAAATAACGTATGCTAACACATATATATGGAATCTAAAAAATATTGGTTCTGAAGAACCTAAGGACAGGACAGGAATAAAGACACAGATGTAGAGAATGGACTTGAGGACATGGGGAAGGGGTAATCTGGGACGACATAAGAGAGTGGCATGGACTTATAAATACTACCAAATGTAAAATAGATAGCTAGTGGGAAGCAGCCGCATAGCACAGGGAGATCAGCTTGGTGCTTTTTGACCACCTAGAAGGGTGGGATAAGGAGGGTAGGAGGGAGACACAAGAGGGAGGAGATATGGGGATATATGTATATGTATGGCTGATTCACTTTGTTATAAGGCAGAAACTAACACACCATTGTAAAGCAATTATACTCCAATAAAGATGTTTAAAAAAGAGAGAGAGAGGTTGTTGGAGTCACTTATACCCTTACCCTACTGTATTAATGAAGAAGGTAACAACAGCTCACTTCCACAGCACTTGTGATGTTCCAAGCCCTGGTCTCAATAAACATTTCATGGGGTCCTCATGGCCCTGTTAGAAGAAATTGTTTTTATGCCTATCTTACAGATGAGGAAGCTGAGGCTCAGAGATCTTATGTAATTTGCTTTGGGTCACTCAGCACGTCAGAAAGTGAACGGTGATTTGAACTTAAGCTCTCTGCCTCCAGAATCCATGATCTTCACCATAACACTACATGGTCCCTCTAGACCCCATCCAGGCTCCCAGTTCTGCCTCCTGGTGACTTGTCTGAGACCCCAGTCCCCATGGGCTTATACCCCTCAACCACTCACAGAGTATAGAAGTGCTTTTTATTCCTGAGCCCTGGATCCATAGTGAACCTGGACCTGCTCCAGGCCTCCTTGGCCTCAGAGGATACCAGGCGACCTGTGGATACTTCTGCCTGCTATAGGGAAGTCCCAACTACCAGTAAGAGAATTATCTGTTTTGAAGGCTCTACCTGTTCTGGAAAAAGCCCTGAATGCTGGGCTCTCAATTTTAGAGTATTTCAGACAGCAGGGGGATTATGGGTAGACCCTGTTTCATGGAGCTGCCTTTGTTCCATTGAACAGATCTCTAGGGTCACTTCAAGTCAAGGTACCTTTGACAAACATGTGTTACCCACATGAGGCTTATAAGGAATTATGCCATGGCCGTAAATCTGGACATTTGCTGCTAAGACACCAGTTCCTAGAAGTGGCTGAAGCAAGTCACTGCCAACAGTGTCACTGGCAGTTTTCAGGCAGAGAGGATGATAGGCTGTTCCAGGGCACCTGTGCTCCCAGTTAGTTGGCTCTCTGCTCTGGAGGACCCAAGGCTAACTTTTTTCTTCATCAACTCACCTTCCATTTATAACACTCTCTGGCTTTCACTGAAGGTTTCAGGACATGGACATTTTGTGCCAGGTCATAAGTGCTCTGAAAAGAAATAAAATAGGAGGAAGGTATAAAAGAGTGACAGGTGCCATTTGACATGGAACAATCTTCTCAAGGTGTTTGATAAAGCAATTTGTAATAGAGGCTGGAAGGCAGTGAGAAGGGAGCTCTATGGGTGCCAAGGAAGAATATTCTAGTCCAGGGGACCTGCACATGCAAAGGCCCTGAGGTAGGGCTAGGTTTTTTGGGTTGGAGGCTGGTGTGGGTGCAGTGGAGTGAGAGGGTGGGAGACATGAAGCTGAAAGGGGAGCAAGAGCAGTGAAAGATGCGTGGATTAGGTAAGGAGATTGGTTTTCACCATGAATGTTATGTGAAGCCACTGGAAAACTTTGCACAGGGTCAGTAAGAAAAAAGATCCCAGAGGGCTTGGGCACAGGGACTACCAGGAAGACCGTATCTTGGTTGTAACTGTGTGGTCTGAGGACAATCTATAGGACAGGGCCTGGATGACAGCTAACATGAAGGCCAGGAGGCAAGAGCCCTGATATTAGTCCATCTGTCTGCATCCAGGTCTCTGCCCATAAATCACACAGCCTATGCACTGAGTCCTGCATGCTCAGAATTCTGAGACGCCTATATCAGTTAGCTTCTGTTGCATAACAACCATTCCAAAACGTAGCTGCTTATGACAACCATTTAGTAGCTGAGTAGCTAGCTGACTGGGATAGTCTTCTGGAATCCCTCAAGCATGTGTAGTCAACACAGAGCAGCAGGGCTGATCTGCTGCTGGGGGTTAGCTGACTGTAGGCTGTTGGTTGAGGAGAACAGGGGTGGTGGTGACTGGGCTATGTACCTCTCATCTTTCCAGGAGGATAGCTGGGCTTCTACATGTGATGGTGGTAGGGTCCCAAGAAGATGGGCACACAAGGCCACAAGGCTCCGTGGGGCCTATGCCCAGAACTGGCACAGTGTCCTTCTAGCATATCTGTTGGCCAGAGGCCACAGCAAATCATGGAGCCAGCACAAATTCAAAGCGGGGGAAACTAGACACCACCTATTGACAGGAAAAGCTGCTCAGTCACAGTGCTAAGGGTGTGGACCTCTTTATGGAATAACCAGTGTGTCTTGTTCTTAAGGGAAGAGCAAGGCAGGACCAGGGCACACTGGATGGTCAGCCCTTTCTGTCTCTGCTTCTCAGGGGAAACCAGACTCCAGGACTGGGCTGAAGGTGCTCAAAGCATTTGTTACTTTGCTACTTAACACCATTCTTTGATATTACCATCCACTTGATAGAGGTCGGTTCCCATTGAGGTATCTTCTGCTGGGGTACTCATCCACAAGGATTGCAGAGATCATGTGGAATGTAGCACACCTTTGGCTTCGCCTCTCTTCAGCTCCTCAGGCCTCCTCTGGGTTCGTTTAGCCACAACCTACTGCTCCCTGTCACAGGAAACAGTGCACTGTGTTGTCATTATCTGCGCATGTATATGTCAGCCACCTGAGTCATAAAGACCAAAGCTTGAGGACAAGGCTGTGTCCTACTTGCCCTGAATCACTACAGTGAGGATGAGACCAGTGAGGTGAAGGCGCTGGGGACCCGAAATTCAGTGCTGACTCCTACTAGGTGTCTGCAAGGGAGAGAAGGATGGTCACTGTATTGGCAGCAGGTACCAGCTGAGTCTGGCTGGGCCCAGGGCGGGGATGGGAGCTGCTAGAAACAGGTGCTGGACCAAGGGCAGCAGCAAGAGCACAGCAAAGTGAGGGTGGATGCCACAGTCCCCTTCCAGACAGTCGGAAACAAGTCTGTCACTCTGGGCACAGACATTAGGTCAGGAAGGTGTCCTACAGGGGAAAATTCAGAGGGCCAAATCTGGCTGTTCAGGGGCAGCACTGGTCAGGTGGAAAGTCAGGCAGGGCCTGCCAACTCCTGAAGAGAAGCATCAGCAACCCTTGATTAAAGTTAGCTTCCAGTTACTGGAGTTTCTGCTGCCTGATTTCTGACTTACTCCCCCAAATATTAACATTTTATAAAACAAGCCTACTGGAATGTGGTGACTCTGAATTCAGTGTGGTTTCTATGCCACCACAGTGCAGGAGAAAAATCTTCATCACCTTCTCATGCACAGCAGAGACAAGGGAGGGAAGGACAGAGGGCTTAAGGTATCTTCACTAAATCTCAAGCGTGGACTTCTGCTGGTGCCCACAATAGGTTAAGCCAAGCCTGCTACATACACCAACCCTCACTGCTAACCAAGACATCAGTGCCACCATCCAAGCTAGGCTGGGCAGTCTCTCCTTGGGGAAGGAGTTTGAAGCCTTTGCAGTTTGTAGTGTCAGTTGTATTTAGAAACCCAGGCATCCCAGACTCATAAATTACCTTGAAATAGTTTGCTAACCTATGTGATTCAGCACAGTAGCCCTTCAAAGGCAATCACTTATGAACTGGCAGAATAAAGCACAGCCTGGTCCCCCAGAGAGACAGGGCAGAGCCAGTTCTGGCAAGGGTGCCAGCCACACAGGACTACCAGGGCCAACACAGAGAGATGCTGTGATTCTATGCAGTTGCTGACATTTCCATGGAAATACACTTCCAGCAAGGAGCAAGGGTTTTCAAATTAATAAGGCCATATTCTCACTCCCAGAGAATGGTCATGGGATCTGTGCCACACAGAAGGGGCAGAATGCCATCTGGTTCAACCTCCACCATGCTTGGGGATCATTCAGTGTCTGCTTGTACTCTTCCAGGGATGGGGACCTCATCACCACTTGAGGCATCACACACTGACAAAAAGCTTCCTGCTGACTCCAGTGCTTTCTTCTGCGGACATGTCTGAATTCGTGCCTGAGATAGCCTGAATAGAGTAAGAGGCAGTGACAGGCAGTCTGGCCAATACAATTCCTTTAGCCTTTCCTCAACCACCATAGCCCCTCTGGACACAACAGGTGTTAATGGGGCCAACTGGTTAGGCATGCAGTGTGTTATCTCTGCACTGCAATTTCATCTGGGTCATGCCAATGTTGACATCAAATTTTAATATCAAATGATTGCCAGAGAAACATTTTTCACTTTCTTATCTCTAAACAGAGCTTCAACCACCTCCCCATTCTTGTATTCAGATAGCAGAGGTGACTCATGCATTCTACAGGCATGGGAAGAAGTTTCAGGTGTGAAGGGAGCTTCTGCTTATAACATGAGATCAAGTTCCAGTATCACCCAGGGTTCCCTGAAATTTGCTGGAGAACAAAACACATTTGATATTCAAAACCAAGGTTCAGACAGAATGGGATGCCTGGAACATCCCCAAAATAGAACAAGTTTTCAAAACACTTAACATCAGGCAACAAAGGACAATAGTCCCTGAAAAGAGGAAGACAAACAAAGTGATCTCTATGGTGCTCTGAGTCTTGGAAGAATGTCCCAGCTCTCAGCTTTGGAGGCTGCTTGTGCTGGTGGGGGGAAGGGATCACGCAAAACTCAGAGAAGTCTCTGAGTTGAGGAGATGGAGTTGAGCATCTGGGAAGAAGGAAGCTAAATTTCACAGAAGAAGCACTGGAGTGGACTACACGGCATAGAGAGAGAACGTGGGAGATCTGCAGAGGATTTCCTTTGAGTATCCAGCTGAGTACTGATCAGCACATATGTGTGAGAAAATTAATGAAGACAGGGGAATTAACTATCTAAAAGAAATCAGAGCTAAAACAGTGCCTGGCACGCACATATAAACAGGAAAAGTGTCAATTTTCACCAACCAGACTGAAAAACCTCATGATGCATGGGAAATTGGCAAAAGTATTCTGAACAGACTTGGCCCAGTAGTAGAAAATGACTAGCCCTAAACTGAGCACTGCCTGGGTCCCATCTAACAAACTTAAAAGTAAGACCTTAAAGGATCAAACTGTTTCCACATTACTCACCTGTGTCCAGAACAAAACTCAGGAAAATATAAAGAAATACAAAAATATCCAGCAAGGTAAAATTCGCAATGTTAGATGTTCAATGAAGAGGATTTGGGCATAAAAAGAAACAATGAAATACAATCCATATAGAAAGAAAAAATCAATCAAAACTGACCCAAAACAGACACTGATCCTAGAATTAGCAGAAACGTCATTAAAAATTGTTATAACTCTATGTCCATGTTTACACCTAACCATATGTTCAACGGGTTATGTATAAACATAAGTGATATTTTTAAAAAATCCAAATCCAACTTGTAGGGATTAAAACTACAATGAGATCATAAACAATATTCAAATATCCCAAAAGAATGCAGAAAGAGAACAAAAATGGAAAAAAAAGAAGCAATGGGACAGAAAGAAAACAAATAGATTTAAGCCTAATCATTTTTAATAATCACTTTAAATATAAATGATCTAAATACCCCAATTAAAAGGCAGTGGTTGTCAGATTAGCTACTGATGACAGACTGAATGCTTTCTCTCTAAGATCTGGAACAAGGCAAGAATGTACACTTTCACAGTTCTTATTTAACATATCACTCCCAGAGCAGTAAGTCAAGAAAAAGGAATAAAAGACATACAGATTGGAAAGGAAGAAATAAAACTAACGCTCTTCTCAGACAACCTGATTGTATACATAGAAAATCCCAAAGAATGTACCAAAAACCCTCCTAGAACTATTGAAAAAAGTCAGCAAGGTAGCAGGATACAAGATCAACACACACAAAAATTACATTTCTACATACCAACAATAAATATGTACAAACCAAAATTTAAAACAAATTATTTATAACTGCTCAAAGGAACGTTAATTGCTTATGCATAAATCTGATAAAACATGTACAAGATTTCTATATGTGAAAATGCAGACAAAAGAAAGCAAAGAAGACCGAAATAAATAGTGAAATATACTACGTTCATGAATTATTGATGGACTGTGTTGGAAAATTTCAGGATGTTTTTGTCTCCCAATTGATTGATGGGCTTAATGCAATGCCTATCAAAATCTAAGCAAGGATTATTTTAGACATATAAGGTTACTCTAAAATTTGTATAGAAAAATAAAAGACTTAGCTTAAGACAATTTTGAAAAAAGTAGGAGGAATCACTGTACCTGATGTTAAGGCTTACTCTATAGCTATAGTAATCAAGACTGTTATTGTCAGAGGGACAGATATATGGATCAATGGAACAGAATAGAGAACTCAGAAATATGTCCAATTGATTTTTAAGAAAGATGCAAAACCAATTTAACAGACAGAAAATAGCCTTTTCAACTTGGTGCTGAAGCAAACAGATATCCATAGGCTGAACAAAGCAATCTCAAGTTCAACCTCATACCTTATATAAAATTTAACTCAAAGTTGATCAAAGGTTAAATATAAATCTATAAAACCTTTGGAAAAAAATGGAAAAAAATCATCAGGATTACTACTAGACAAAGAGTTCTTAAGACTTGACACTGAAAGCACAATTTTTAAAGGAAAAAATGGACTTAACATTTTGAAAAGTTTTTCTGTGAAAGATCCTTTCAAAGGGATGATTCTCAGCATCATTAGGTATTAGGAAAATGCAAATTAAAACTAGAATGACATATTACTACACACCTAATAAGATGGCTAAAAATTAAAATGACTGATCATACCAAGTGCCCATGAGGATGTGGAGGAAAGTTTCATAATTTGTTTTTAGGAATGCTAAATGGTATAACCATGTTGAAAAATAGTTTAGCAGTTTCTTAAAAGATTAAGCATGTGTCTACCATACAATCCAGCCATCCTTCTCCTAGACATTTACCCAAAAGAAATGGAAACTTATATTCACACAGAAACTTGTACACAAATGTACATGGCAGTATACTTCATGATAGACAAAAAGTGGAAATAAATATCCACCAACTAATAAATGGATAAACAGACAGTAGTATATTCATACAATGGAATAACACTTGGCAATAAAAAGAAATGAACTATTGATATACACAGTGATTTGAATGGAGATAAAGTAATTATGCTGAGTGAAAGTAGCCAGAAAAACAATATACAGTGTGTGATTCAATTTATATAAAATTCTAGAAAATGCAAATTAATTCTTATGAATCAACGGTTCCCTGGGGATGGGGAGGAGCATGAAGGAGGGATTATAATGGGCACAAGGAAGTTTTGGGGGATAATGGATATGTTCATTATTTCTAAACATACCTATTTCACAGGTACACATATATGTTGAAACTGATCAAATTGTACACTTTAAATATGTTGAATTTATTGTGTATCAATTATACCTTGATAAAGCTGTTAAAACACACACACAACAGGCTTCTGGACTCAAATGGAAGTTTCTCTTTAATATTTAAAATAATAAATCTCATTTTTGAAAAACCTTGAAGACTTGTACAATGAGGAAGTTATCTTTTTTCTCTGGTGATTTTGAGAATGACCAGACCAGAATGCTCCAGTGAGACAAGTATCAGAGTCCTTCTCCAGGTGGCCAGTTACCTTCCAACAGGACCGCACTGAAAGGGTACACCAGGCCTAGATTAGGACAGCATCCTTGAGTGTGCAGCTGCCCTCCAGGGAACACCCGCATTCTATTGTTTTTCTTGGCCAGAGCACAAGATGGAGAAAGTGTCTGGAGTGTGAGTTATTTCTGTAACAAGAATGCTGACATGTAGAGCATATTTATCTGGCACCAGTATAATTCCTGCAGAGGTGATACCATAATCTCCAGTTTTCAGGATATGTGTCCTAGAAGGGCTATTGGAGGACACAGCTTCTAAGAGATTTGTGTAGGATTTGATCTGGGCTGCCCAGCTCCAGAGTCCTCGCTCTTGACTGACACACTGCATTGCCCCCCTCTGTCTGCTCCTCACACCACCAGCTCCTGGCTGGATTCTACCCTGTCATCCCCTCCTACTCCTAAAGGACAACACAAAAGAGCCTCCCAGGCACCTCTGATTCTACATGCCCCCAAAAAATTCACAACTGCCTCACCTCTCTTCAAACCCCTGAGAACTTTCTCACTTAAAATATATTTAATTTGTTCTTCTCTTTTAATCACTAATTCAGCACATATGTACTAAGTCCCAATTATCAGACCAGGTTCTTCCCTGGCCAGGCTCAGTTAGGTGGAGGAGAGACACTCATAAGTGAACACATAAGTAGTAGAAACTACCATTTGCACTACTGGAAAATGAACAGGTTACAGTGACAGGGCACAACAGGATTGGCCTCAGCTGGAGCAGGTTTCAGGGAATAGGTTTTTCTGAGAAGATGATGGTTAAAAGGACACTGAAGGGTAAGTCAACAGCCATAAGAATAGTCTGAGGAACCTTACTGTAGGAAAAGGAACAGCAGGAGCAAAGGTCATGAGGTGGCAATGTGCTTGGTATGTTTAAGGATGTGGAATATGGACAATATCATGTGAATCTGGTGGGCAAGCAGGAATGGGCAAGAATAGATGGGGGAAGCAAAAGCCAAGACATAAAGGTTATTCTAAGTGCACACGGAGCCATTGAATGCTTTAGGCAGAGAAGTGACATCATCTGGATTCTGTGTGGTCCCTCTGTTGCTGTGTTGACTAGGATCTCGGAAAAGACACTCCTTGGGAGGCCTCCTTGGAGCCCCAGGAAGACATGCTCGTGTCCAGGCCATGGGGTGATATAGAGGTGGTAAGTAGGTGACTTTGAATTTGGGATCTGCCCTCACAGTGGTTCTGAAGGACTGTTGGCAGATTCAATGTAGGGCTGCAGCAGCCATTGGGAGGAGGTTGGGGCCTTCTACGGTAACCATCATGACCCTGGCAAACTGCCCCCCAGCCGCTCCCCAGCAGTCACAGCTGGCAAAAGAACCAGGATGACCTTGTCTATAAGTGCGGTCCTGATGCTTTCCTGTCACTGCCATTCCCCCGGACCCCAGGCTGCCCCTGCTCACAGCCTTGTAAAGGGGCCATGTACCCTGATGGGAACCTCCTCTGGGCAATGAAGGGGTTGCCAGACAAGGGCACAAGCTCACTAAGACTGCAGGTTCTGATAACAGTCAGGTCAACTTGAATGGGCAGCACCCCCTTGGGTCACTGTTGTCTGCAAGCTACAGTATCCCAGTACAGATATGGGTGGGCATGGCCATGTTCCAATAAAACTTTACTTACAAAAGCAGGCAGCAAGCTAGATTTGGCGTGAGAGCTGTAGGGGCCTTGATCTACATGCACCAAATCCCATGATAACCCATATTCATTGGTCTGACCCCAGGCCAAGCTGCAGCCCTGATATAGGCTGGGAGAAGCAGAGGTGGGCTTGAGTCCTTACTGTCCCACCTTGCAATATGATCCCAAGCAACTTACTTAACCACTCTGGGCCTCACTCTCCACACCTGAAGATTCCATCAGAGAGTGCAAACCTAGGGGCCTACAGGGGTCATACAGCCACGTGTAACTAAGAAAGGCTGGCTGGTGTGGGGACTTGGGTCCATTCAAGGAGTCAGCTGGCTTCTCCATTCCCACCAGTCGTTGCCAGTGGACATGTTGGCATCCAACATTTCACAAGTCATCAACCCACATTTTGATATGAGCCCTCCATATTGTATGCTAGCCACTGACTCAGGGCAGCCTTGCCCATGTGGGGACAACTATGGCCACAGGGCACATCCCTTTGCAGCCCCTCAGCTCAGGGATATCTGATTCCTCCCATGCTGGCTTTTCGAGGTGCTGTTAATATCTTTTTATTAGAAGATGAAGACTGCCTTTCCCACAGATGTTATTTGTAGGTTTGAAATAAATTGTGACAGGGCACAAATATTATAAATGAACTCCCTCACACATTATTGCCTGCACACCTGTGTTCAATACCACTTGATAATAACTTTCCAAGGACTTCTGAGTTGAGCTCATATATCTCAGAATCAGTCCACCCAAAGCCTTCCTAACTGGTTTTTTTCTTAAATATTTTGCTCAGTGGGTGTATTATTTGACATGTAATTGTCTTCCTAGGGCAAATTAATTTGGGGGGCCTTGAATGGTCTTTTTATTAAAATATAGAGTGATAAATTTCAGCCCTACCCTGTGAGGCCTGAGAGAGATCCAGCCCATCTCATGCAGGTAGCATATGTAAAGAACTTCCTCCATGAAGAGCAAGGTCGCCAGAAATCCTGTGTCTTCAGAAGAGATATTTGTAATGAGGTGGATGGACCTAGAGTCTGTCATACAGAATAAAGTAAGTCAGAAAGAGAAAAAAAATACCGTATGCTAACACATATATATATATAGAATCTAAGGAAAAAAAGTCATGAAAAACCTAGGGGTAAGATGGGACTAAAGACACAGACCTACTAGAGAATGGACTTGAGGATGTGGGGAGGGGGAAGGGTAAGCTGTGACAAGGTGAGAGAGTGGCATGGACATATATACACTACCAAACATAAAATAGATAGCTAGTGGGAAGCAGCCGCATAGCACAGGGAGATCAGCTCAGTGCTTTGTGACCACCTAGAGGGTGGGATAGGGAGGGTGGGAGGGAGGGAGACTTGAAAGGGAAGAGATATGGGAACATATGTATATGTATAACTGATTCACTTTGTTATAAAGCAGAAACTAACACACTATTGTAAAGCAATTATACTCCAATAAAGATGTTAAAAAAATTCTCAAAGCCCTTTTCTTCCTTAGATTGACTCAGAATTAGCTCCTGGATTGTCTGAGGAGTGGGGATGCTGCTGCCCCTCAGAAGTCCAGAAACCGGGTTTTGTGGTAAGAAGGATATAGATTCCCATCCTAGATGTATCCATTAATGGGGCCGTGTAACCTTGGCAAGGTCTATCACTCCCGAGCTTCAGGGTCCTTGACAGCAAAATGAAGCCAGTAACAGGGACCTGGTGGGATGTGCTCCTAAAGGGAGCCTAAGCTCCAGCTTTGAGGACATCAGGCAAGTACTTGCAAGACATAGTTAACGGCATGCAGCCCATATACTGCCAATCATTTTGTATGTCTCCTGTGTGGCTTGAGCGTGGCTTGGCTTCTTCTTCTCATCACCCTCTTTATTCATTCAATCATTGATTCCTGCATTCATTTATCTGTTCATTCCCATAGTAGTCCATTTCCCATTGAACAGCCAGAGGGCTCCTGATAAAACCCAGGTCAGTCCAAGCCCCTTGGACACCCTGTCATGGTTCCCTCTTCACTCACAGTCAGACACAAAGTCCTCCCAGTAACCCTCACAGCCCTGATCATCCACCCCATCATCTCAGCTCTTCCTGGGATCCAGGTACACTTCTGCCCCAGGGTCTTTGCACTGGCTGTGCCTTCTGCCGGGCTTACCTTTCCTCCAGACCCCGCTGTGGCTTCCTCACCTTCTTCAAGTCTTTGCACAAACAGTTTCATCTCATGGAGGCCTTCCCTGAGCAGCCTACTTTCATTTTCAGCATTGGTCCCTTCTCTGGGAATGGTATTTCTGTTCATGGTTCATGTCCCATCTGTTGAATTTGACGTATTGTCATCTCATCCACTGGAAAGTAAGCACTTTATGGGCAGACCTGACCCAGGGCAGGTGCTGGGAACTCTTGCCTGCCCCTGGCTGACCTGGATTATTTCCCCTTAGCCTTGAAAGACTTAGGCTTTAATTTGGACAGAGGTCTCCTTTCAGCCTCCTGTTGCTTCAGCAGTCTCTTGAACCTTGAGCCCAAGGGGAAGGGAGATCTGGAGGGTGGCTCACATCCAGCTTACAAGGCAGCTGCTGGTCTGTCCACTTAGTTGTCTGAAAGAGGAGTTCAGCAGGTGGAACTGAGCATCTCCTTCCTGTGGGCCAAGAACTGCTGGCCCCATTCGCTCTCCCATTTGTACTTTGCTGTTGGCACTGCCCAAAACCAGATCCTTAGGACTGTCATTTTCCAGAGACAAACAGAGCCTATTTTGTAGCTGCCTGGCTGCTCCTGTTGGCCAGGCTGATGCCTCATCTCTTCAGAGCTCACTTTGGTCCTGCTGCATCCTAGATGACGGTGTTCTATGTACATTTTTCTTTCTCATGAATAGAATCACATTGTACACAGAGAGTTCTGCAGCTGGCTTTGTACTCCCAGAGTTTTTCTGCACGTGATTCTGTGATCAGCCACTTAGAGTGCAACACAGCATTTTATCCCCTACTGAAGGGCATTCAGGTTGCTTTCCTGTTCTGCCTTCCTTTTATTTGACTAGACCCAGACTGGGGTTGGCTGCGTGAACACAGCCTGAAGGAGGCTAGTGCACCACAGCTAGCTGGGAGGGAGTCTGGGAAAAGGTCTGGAACTGCCGAAGAGGCAAGAGACTGTTTATTCCCTCTTTGTTTCCTGGTGCGCGAGGAGAGGGATTTAAGAGCGTCGCTTAAAGGAGCTCCAGAGACGGGCGCGAGCCGCGACTATCAGCATGGACCCCACAGATGGGCATGAAATGCTAAGGCAGCTACTGCTCCCAACAAGAAGCCTGTGTGCAAGCACAGGTCACTATCCACACTGCCCCTTCCGGGAGCCTGTGCAGCCCGCCACTGCCAGGGTCCCGGGATCAAGGGACAGCTTCCCCGGGAGAACGCACAGCACGCCTCAGGCTGGTGCAATGTCCCGCCGGCCTCTGCCTCTGCAGGCTTGCTCCGCATCTGTACCTCTCCCTCCCCCCAGCCTGGGTGAGCCAGAGCCCCCGAATCAGCTGCTCCTTTAATCTTGTCCTGTCTCAGGGAAGAAAAGACGCCGTCAGGTGACCTACATGCAGAGGCGGGTCCAAATCCAAAGATGAACAACAGGAGCTGTGCGAAGAAAAATAGAAAGGGAACTCTCTCCAAGCAGCCTCAGGAGAAGCGGATTAAATCTTCACATTCAGTGTGATGTACCCTGCACCTGTGAAATATATGAATAGGCGACGAATCAGCCCAAGTTGAGGAGGTGGATTTTGGGAGCAAATATATTTTTTCACCTTTTTCTCTTTTTGTGAGTGTGTATGTGTATGCTTCTGTGTGTGATTTTCTCTGTATAGTTTGCTCTCACCATTTGTCCTAGGGGTCTGTCACACTATTTTTGTTTGTTTGCTTGGTTGGTTTTTTAACTATAAAATTTATTTTCTTAATAATTATTTTTTATTTTAATAACTTTATTTTATTTACTTTATTTTATTTATCCACTTTCTTTTTTTCTTTCTTTCTATTTTTTCTCCCTTTTACTCCGAGCCATGTGGATGAAAGGTTCTTGGTGCTCCAACAAGGAGTCAGTGCTATGCCTCTGAGGTGGGACAGCCAACTTCAGGACACTGGTCCACAAGAGACCTCCCAGCTCCACATAATATCAAATGGTGAAAATCTCCCAGAGACCTCCATCTCAACGCCAAGACCCAGATTCACCCAAAGACCAGCAAGCTACAGTGCTGGACACCCTATGCCAAACAATTAGCAAGACAGGAACACAGCCCCATCCATTAGCACAGAGGCTGCCTAAAATCATAATAAGGCCACAACCCCTCCAAAACACACCACCAGACGTGGACCTGACAACCAGAAAGAAAAGATCGAGCCTCATCCACCAGAACACAGGCACTAGTCCCATCAATGAGGAAGCCTACACAACCCACTCAAACAAACTTAGCCACTGGGGACAGACACCAAAAAAAACGGGAACTACGAACCTGCAGCCTGCAAAAAGGAGACCCTAAACACAGTAAGTTAAGCAAAATGAGAAGACAGAAAATCACACAGCAGATGAAGGAGCAAGGTAAGAACACACCAGGCCTAATAAATGAAGAGGAAATAGGCAGTCTACCTGAAAAAGAATTCAGAATAGTGATAGTAAAGATGTTCCAAAATCTTAGAAATAGAATAAACAAAATGCAAGAAACGTTTAACAAGGACCTAGAAGAAATAAAGAGCAAACAAACGATGAACAACACAATAAATGAAATTAAAAATTCGCTAGAAGAGATCAGTAGCAGAATAACTGAGGCAGAAGAATGGATAAGTGACCTGGAAGATAAAATAGTGGAAATAACTACTGCAGAGCAGAATAAAGAAAAAAGAATGAAAAGAACTGAGGACAGTCTCAGAGACCACTGGGACAACATTAAATGCACCAACATTCGAATTATAAGGGTCCCAGAAGAAGAAGAGTAAAAGAAAGGGACTGAGAAAATATTTGAAGAGATAATAGTTGAAAACTTCACTAATACAGGAAAGGAAATAGTTAATCAAGTCCAGGAAGCACAGAGAATTCCATACATAATAAATCCAAGGAGAAACATGCAAGACACATATTAATCAAACTATCAAAAATTAAATACAAGGAAAACATGTTAAAATCAGCAAGGGAAAACAACAAATAACACACAAGGGAATCCCCATAAGGTTAACAGCTGACTATTTAAACAGAAACTCTGCAAGCCAGAAGGGAGTGGCAGGACATACTGAAAGTAATGAAGGAGAAAACCCTGCAACCAAGGTTACTCTACCCAGCAAGGATCTCATTCAGATTTGATGGAGAAATTAAAATGCTTACAGGCAAGCAAAAGCTGAGACAGTGCAGCATCACCAAACCAGCTTTACAACACATGCTAAAGGAACTTCTCTAGGCAAGAAACACAAGAGAAGTAAAAGACCTACAATAACAAACCCAAAACAATTAAGAAAAGGGGAATAGGAACATACATATCAATAATTACCTTAAATGTGAATGGATTAAATGCTCCCACCAAAATACACAGACTCACTGAATGGATTAAAAATAACAAGACCCATATATATGCTGTCTAAAAGAGACTGACTTCAGACCTAGGGACAAATACAGACTGAAAGTGAGGGGATAAAAAAAGGTATTCCATGCAAGTGAAATCAGAATAAAGCTGGAGTAGCAATTCTCCTATCAGACAAAATAGACTATAAAATAAAGACTATTACAGGAGACAAAGAAGGACACTACAAAATGATAAAGGGATTCATCCAAGAAGAAGATATAACAACTGTAAATATTTATGCGCCCAACATAGGAGCCCCTCAATACATAAGGCCAATACTAACAGCCATAAAAGGGGAAATCGACAGTAACACATTCATAGTAGGGGAGTTTAATACCCCACTCTCACCAATGGACAGATCATCCAAAATGAAAATAAATAAGGAAACACAAGCTTTAAATGATACATTAAACAAGATGGATTTAATTGATATTTATAGGACATTAAATCCAAAAACTACAGAATACACATTCTTCTCAAGTGCTCATGCAACATTCTCCAGGATAGATCATATCTTGGTTCACAAATCAAGCCCTGGTAAATTTAGGAAAATTGAAATTGTATCGAGTATGTTTTCCAAACATAATGCTATGAGATTAGATATCAAATACAGGAAAAGACCTGTAAAAATTACAAACACATGGAGGCTTAACAATACATTACTTAATGACGAAGTGATCACTGAAGAAATCAAAGAGGAAATCAAAAAATACCTGGAAACAAATGACAATGCAGACACGACGATGCAAAACCAATTGAATGCAGCAAAAGTAGTTCTAAGAGGGAAGTTTATAGCAATACAATCCTACGTTAAGAAACAGGAAACATCTCAAATAAAAAACCTAACATTGCACCTAAAGCAATTAGAGAAAGAAAAACAAAAAAACACAAAAACCCAAAGTTAGCAGAAGGAAAGAAAGCATAAAGATCAGATCACAAATAAATGAAAAAGAAATGAAGGAAATGATAGCAAAGATCAATAAAACTAAAAGCTGGTACTTTGAGAAGATAAACGAAATTGATAAACCATTAGCCAGACTCATCAAAAAAAAGGAAAAGATGCAAATGAACAGACTTAGAAATGAAAAAGGGGAAGTAACAACTGACACTGTAGAAATACAAAACATCATGAGAGATTACTACAAGCAACTCTATGCCAATAAAATGGACAACCTGGAAGAAATGGACAAATTCTTAGAAATGCACAAACTGCCAAGACTGAACTAGGAAAAAATAGAAAATATGAATAGAAAAATCACAAGCACTGAAATTGAAACTGTGATTAAAACTTTTCTAACAGAGTTCCAGGACCAGAGAGCTTCACAGGTGAATTCTATCAAACATTTAGAGAAGAACTAACACCTATCCTTCTCAAACATTTCCAAAATATAGCAGAGGGAGGAACACTCTCCAACTCATTCTATGAGGCCACCATCACCCTGATACCAAAACCAGACAAAAATGTCAAAAAGAAAGAAAACTACAGGCGAATATCACTGATGAATACAGAGGCAAAAATCCTCAACATAATACTAGCAAAGAGAATCCAACAGCACATTAAAAGGATCATACACCATGATCATGTGGGATTTATTCCAGGAAGGCAAGGATTCTTCAATATACGCAAATCAATCAATGTGATACACCATGTTAACAAATTGAAGGAGAAAAAACATATGATCATCTCAATCGATGCAGAGAAAGCTTTCAACACCATTTATGATAAAAACCCTGCAGAAAGTAGGCTTAGAGGGAACTTTCTTCAACATAACAAAGGCCATATATGACAAACCCACAGCCAACATGGTCCTCAATAGTGAAAAACTGAAAGCATTTCCACTAAGATCAGTTACAAGATATGGTTGCCCACTCTTAACACTATTATTCAACATAGTTTTGGAAGTTTTAGCCACAGCAATCAGAGAAGAAAAAGAAATAAAAGGTATCCTAATTGGAAAACAAGAAGTAAAGCTCTCACTGCTTGCAGATGACATGCTATGATACTTGCAGAATCCTAAAGATGCTGCCAGGAATCTACTAGAGCTAATCAATGAATATGGTAAAGTAGCAGGATACAAAATTAATGCACAGAAATCTCTGGCATTCCTATACACTAATGATGAAAAGTCTGAAAGTGAAGCTAAGAAAACACTCCCATGTACAATTGCATCAAAAAGAATAAAATATCTAGGAATAAACCTACCTAAGGAGACAAAAGACCTGTATGCAGAAAATTAATATGACATTGATGAAAGAAATTAAAGATGATACAAACAGATGGAGAGATATACCATGTTCTTGGATTGGAAGAATCAACACTGTGAAAATGACTCTACTATGTAAAGCAATCTACAGATATAATGCAATCCATATCAAACTACCACTGACATTTTTTCACAGAAATACAACAAAAAAATTTCCCAATTTGTATGGAAATAAAAAAGATCCCGAATGTCCAAAGCAATCTTGAGAACGAAAAATTGGGCTTTTAGGAATCAGGCTCCCTGACTTCAGACTATGCTACAAAGCTACAGTAATCAAGCCAGTATGGTACTGGCACAAAAACAGGAATATAGATCAATGGAACAGGATAGAAATCACGGAGATAAACCCACGCACATATGGTCACCTTATCTTTGTTTATGGAGGCAAGGATATACAGTGGAGTAAAGACAGCCTCTTCAATAAGTGGTGCTGGGAAAACTGGACAGGTATATGTAAAAGTATGAAATTAAAACACTCCCTAATACCATACACAAAAATAAACACAAAATGGATTAAAGACCTAAATGGAAGGCCAGGCACTCCCAAACTCTTAGAGGAAAACAGGCAGAACATTCTATGATATAAATCACAGCAAGATCATTTTTTAACCACCTCCTAGAGAAATGAAAATAAAAACAAAAATATACGAATGGGAATTAATGAAACTTATAAGCTTTTGCACAGCAAAGGAAACCATATACAACCTGAAAAGACAGCCCTCAGAATGGGAGCAAATATTTGCAAATGAAGCAACAGACAAATGATTAATCTCCTAAATTTACAAGCAGCACATGCAGCTCAATATCAAAAAAAAAAAACGACCCAATCCAAGAATGGGCAGAAGACCTAAATAGACATTTCTCCAAAAAAGATATACAGATTACCAACAAACACATGAAAGAATGCTCAACGTCATTAATCATTAGAGAAATGCAAATCAAAACTACAATGCGATATCATCTCACACTAGTCAGAATGCCCATCATCAAAATATCTAGAAACAATAAATGATGGAGAGAGTGTGGAGAAAAGGGAAAACGGTTGCACTGTTGGTGGGAATGTAAATTGATAAAGCCACTATGGAGAACAGTATGGACGTTCCTTATAAAACTAAAAATAGAGCTACGGTACGACCCAACAATCCCACTACTGGGAATATACCCTGAGAAAACCAGAATTCAAGAAGAGTCATGTACCAAAGGGTTCATTGCAGCTCTATTTACAATAGCCAGGACACTGAAGCAACCTAAGTGTCCATCAACAGATGAATGGATAAAGAAGATGTGGCACGTATATACAATGGAATATTACTCAGCCATAATATAAATGAAATTGAGTTACTCGTAGTGAGGTGGATGGACCTTGAGTCTGTCATACAGAGTGAAATAAGTCAGAAAGAGAAAAAGAAATACCGTATGCTAACACATATATATGGAATCTAAGAAAAAAAAAGAAAAAAGAAAAGTTCATGAGGAACATAGGGGCAAGGCAGGAATAAAGAGGCAAACCTACTAGAGACTGGACTTCAGGATATGTGGAGGGGGAAGGGTAAGTTGGGACGAAGTGAGAGAGTGGCATAGACATATATACACCACCAAACGTAAAATAGATAGCTAGTGGGAAGCAGCCACATAGCACACGGAGATCAGCTCTGTGACCACCTAGAGGGGTGCAATAAGGAGGGTGGGAGGGAGGGAGACTTGAGAGGGAAGAGATATGGGAACATATGTGTATGTATAACTTATTCACTTTGTTATAAAGTAGAAACTAAAACACCATTGTAAAGCAATTATTCTCCAATAAAGATGTTAAAATCAGGCTCCCTGACTTCAGACTATACTACAAAGCTACAGTAATCAAGACAGTATGGTACTGGCAGAAAAACAGAAAGATAGATCAATGGAACAGGATAGAAAGCCCAGAGATAAACCCACGCACATATGGTCACCTTATCTTTGATAAAGGAGGCAGGAATGTACAGTGGAGAAAGGACAGCCTCTTCAATAACTTGTGCTGGGAAAACTGGACAGGTACATGTAAAAGTATAAGATTGGTTCACTCCCTAACACCATACACAAAAATAAGCTTAAAATGGATTAAAGACCTAAATGTAAGGCCAGAAACTATCAAACTCTTAGAGAAAAACATAGGCAGAACACTCTATGACATAAATCACAGCAAGATCCTTTTTCAACCACCTCCTAGAGAAATGGAAATAAAAACAAAAATAAACAAATGGGACCTAATGAAACTTGAAAGCTTTTGCACACCCAAGGAAACCATAAACAAGACCAAAAGACAACCCTCAGAATGGGAGAAAATATTTGCAAATGAAGCAACTGACAAAGGATTAATTTCCAAAATTTACAAGCAGTTCATGCAGTTCAATAACAAAAAAGCAAACAACCCAATCCAAAAATGGGCAGAAGACCTAAATAGACATTTCTCCAAAGAAGATATACAGACCACCAACAAACACATGAAAGAATGGTCAACATCATTAATCATTAGAGAAATGCAAATCAAAACTACAATGAGATATCACCTCACACCAGTCAGAATGGCCATCATCAAAACATCTACAAACAATAAATGCTGGAGAGGATGTGGAGAAAAGGGAACACTCTTGCACTGCTGGTGGGAATGTGAATTGGTTCAGCCACTATGGAGAATAGCATGGAGGTTCCTTTAAAAACTACAAATAGAACTACCATATGACCCAGCAATCCCACTACTGGGCATATACCCTGAGAAAACCAAAATTCAAAAAAAGTCATGTACCAAAATGTTCATTGCAGCTCTATTTACAATAGCCCTGAGATGGAAACAACCTAAGTGCCCATCATCGGATGAATGGATAAAGATGATGTGGCACATATATAGAATGGAATATTACTCAGCCATAAAAAGAAACAAAATTGAGCTATTTGTAATGAGGTGGATATACCTAGCGTCTGTCATACAGAGTGAAGTAAGTCAGAAAGAGAATGAGAAATACCGTATGCTAACACATATATATGGAATTTAAGAAAAAAACGTCATGAAGAACCTAGGGGTAAGACAGGAATAAAGACACAGACCTCTTGGAGAACGGACTTGAGGATATGGGGAGGGGGAAGGGTGAGCTGTGACAAAGCGAGAGAGAGGCATGGATATACATACACTAAAAAATGTAAGGTAGATAGCTAGTGGGAAGCAGCCGCATAGCACAGGGATATCAGCTCGGTGCTTTGTGACCACCTGGAGGGGTGGGATAGGGAGGGTGGGAGGGAGGGAGATTCAAGTAGAAAGAGATATGAGAACATATGTATATGTATAACTGATTCACTTTGTTATAAAGCAGAAACTAACTCACCATTGTAAAGCAATTATACCCCAATAAAGATTAAAAAAAAAAAGATGTTAAAAGATAAATAAATAAATAAATAAAAATTCGGAAAAAGGAAATGAAATTAATAAAAAATTCAAATTGTGAAGAGTAAT
Organism: Tursiops truncatus; assembly: GCF_011762595.2. Lineage (NCBI taxonomy): Eukaryota > Metazoa > Chordata > Mammalia > Artiodactyla > Delphinidae > Tursiops > Tursiops truncatus. The sequence goes on along the minus strand of NC_047055.1, from coordinate 69,017,577 downwards.
TTCAAGTGATGTACGCTTATTACAAAAATATATAAAATGGAAAAAATATAAGAAGAAAACATTAAAACCATAAAAACAACATTACTTTTGCTATTTTGGCCTATGTCCTTTCTACCCCTATGGGTAAGTTTCCCTACGGTATTCATAATCATAATGAATGTACAATTTTCTATGCTGCTTTTTTACGTAATCTCATCTTGTAGGCTTTTTCCACATGCTAACATAGTTTTTGTAAACTTCACTTCTCACGGTTACATAACACAAAACTTTCTTGACCCCTGTTTTTGATCATTTGAGTGGCTTCCTTTTTCTTCAAAGTAAATAATGTGATGCTTAAGAAAAAAAAGAAAAAGAAAAAAATGTTTAGGATTATTTTGTGGATTTTTAATCACAGTGAGATGAAACTTGGGAGATTCGAATGCTGATTCATGTGATATCTTCTCACTTCTCACTTGGCTTTCCCTGGCCTCAGTTCTGATTTGGGGGGACTTCTGCTCTTTGCAAGTTTCCCCAAGCCACTCAGATGTCTTCCACACCTTCCATACCTACTGTGCACCAGACCTGAGCCCTGTGACAAGAACTTTCAGGCAAGTTAGGGAGAGGGACACTGGGACTGGTGTAGTGGGAATCTTCTAGCCTACAGCCCTGAGACTGCTTACCCCTGAGCCCTCCATCTAAGCAGTACAGGTATTACACAAACTCTGGGACAGCAGACAGCACCCTGGCCTGCCAGCCCAAACTCTTCTGCCAGATGGACTGCCTGGCCCACCACTGGCTGGAATCACAGCCTAAGAAGCTTCTGTATCCAGGCTGGTAGACACTCAGAGGTGTTCAAGTCACCTCCACTCAAGTGTCACTTCCCAGGGAAGCCCTCCCTTACCACCGTAGACAGACTATTCTCATAGCTCTCAGGACAGGGGCAGAGCTTTCTGCACATCAGTCTACTTGTTCGTTGCCTGTCCCTCCCACTGAGAGTGATCACTGGTACTTACCTAACATTTTGACTTGTGCTGGGGACCTGGTCTGGCCATTTATAGGTGGTAGTCTAACAACAGACTCACTTTTCATTTGGAGCAGAAAGAAGTTCAGGGATTGCCCAAGGTCACTCTGCTCCTAAGGAGCTTGGTAAACAGGTAAACTGTGTGCATTCCTGGCCTGTCTCTGCTTCTTCTTATGGAACACCGGTGGCAAGAACATTTCCAGACATCTGGTGGGAGCTCAATCAGTATTTGCTGAATATTGTGTTAATGAATGTTGTTCAAGTACTAGGGGCCTAGAAGAAGGCTGCTAACTCTGTCGGTGCATCAAAGTGCTGGGAAAAGATGTTATGAATGACACCAGAAGAGGGGTGGCAATTCAGCTCTGCCTTAGAGGCTAAGAGTCCAGCTGGCAGATGGAGAGAAGGAAGGGCAACCTGGGCAGAGGGAACAACATGTGCACATGCATGAAAAATGCCAAAAATAGCAATGAGGGTGGAGGGGCTGAGGCAAGGAGATGGGGAGGGCTGCCCAGTATAAAAGTTGGGACATGTTGCAAAACAGCAAAATCACTCAGTATATTAGTCACCTCAGGCTGCTATGACAAAATTACATAGACTAAGTGGCTTAAGCAACAAACATTGATTTCACACAGTTGTGGAGGCTGGAAGTCCAAGATGATGGCTCCTGTAGATTAGTTTCCTGGTGAGAACTCTGTTCCTAGCTTACATATAGCCAGCTTCTCACTGTGTCTTCACATGCCAGAGGTGGAGAAGGAGAGAGAGAGAGAGGGAAAGAAAGAGAGAAAGAAATAAAGAAAGAGAGAGAGAAAGGAAGGAAGGAAAGAAGGAAGGAAGGAAGGAAGGAAGGAAGGAAGGAAGAAAGAAAGAAAGAAAGAAAGAAAGAAAGAAAGAAAGAAAGAAAGAAAGAAAGAAAGAAAGAAAGAAAAAGAGAGAAAGTAAAGAAGAAGAAGAAGAATGAATGAATGAATGAATGAGAAGAGCAAGTACCATCTTTTTCTTTTTACAAGGACACTAATTGCCTCATGGGGACTCTACACTCATGATCTCATCTAAACTTAACCTCTCAAAGTCCCCATCTCCAAATACCATCACATTAGGGGTTAGGGCTTCAAAATAGAATTTGGGTGGGAAACAAACTTTTAGTCCATAACACTCAACTGCCTTAAGCAAGAAAAGCTTTTAATATAGGGGTTTAGGTGCTTACCAACATCATTGGAAAGTCTGGAGCCACAGGCTCTTGGCCAACCTCTAGGAACGAGCCCAAAATAGCACAAAAAATTTCATTTTAATCCTCATAACAACCTGTTGAGGTGTGTACAGTGTTTTCCAGTGAAGCAACTGAGGCATAGATCTGCTACCTAAATGACCTACCTGGGAAGTGGCAGAGTCTGGATTTGAACCCAGGCAGATGGAGAGCTCTGTGCATCCCCACACCCACCATGCAGATTTTGCCTTCAAAAGGAGAGTGGGAGGGATGGAAGGCGGGAAGAAGGGGAAGCTAATTCTCCAAGATAACCCCTTCCCCTACCAGGATGGATGTTACTTTGTGTATGTGTGAGCATTGGCCACGGAGCCCCATGCATGCAAGGACTTTGATAGATCTTGTCTGTACACCCTCTCCCATACCCCTTGTGCTCTAGACATGCCCTTCCATGGTTGCAGTCTGGAGGTCTGCATCCACAGTTAAGACCCCAGAGGGACATGTTGGCTGTGTGACCCCTGAACATGGAGGAAGTCACACCTTCCTGATTTACATCTTGCCACTGTCCCTCATATTTACCATCAAAACATTTCCTGACTTAGGAGCCAAAACCTACAGTTTTTTCAATTCTATCCTCAGCAGAGGGGCTGTGAAGGCTACAGGCAACTGTTTTATTTGTGAGATTTATACAGATTCTATTACATGGTACTTATCATTTTCTCAACTTGCACCATGGTGTTTTAAAGTTTTTCCATGATAAGAATACTGGAAGAGCAAATAAAAACATGCAAAGTTGTCTCTGGTGGGTTCTCTACCTTGGAGACATTCAGCTCAGGATTCCAAACTCAGAGGGAAAAGTTTGTCTACCCTGACTACAGACTGACTGCCAATGGGAATGATGTAATTACCTCTAAAGGGGAATATTTGCAAGAGGAGAGATTAGTGTGTATGGGTAAAAAGTAGAAGGATCACACTCATTGCAGACTGGGAAATGCAGACTGGATGACAGTGTGGGCATTTGTGTCAAGTATCCATATGTTTTGACCCATAATTCTGGGAATGCTACTGAAGGAAATCATAAATAACAAACAAGGAAATGCTTGACCACATTCTTTATGGTTGCAAAATATTAACAATAACATTGATATTTTAAAATAGAGGTTTTATCTCATAATTTACATTATAGTCTCATATATGAGTTAATGAGTCATTAAGAATTAGGGTTTTTTTCTAAATGTAAGTGGAAGGATGCTCTTAATGACCAGTGGACAAATAAAAAAAAAACTCTAGCAGGACATCAAATAGGTAAAAACAAATGCCTCAAAATTTACAAAATGACAGAGATTGATTTTAGGTAGTGGGACTTGTGGGTAATTTCTGATTTTTTTGTGCCTTTTTGTAAATTTCTAGTTTGCTAGATTTCAAAAGTCATGATACTAGAGGCAGCATAAAGGATTTGTCCCCAAGGACCCACTGGGTGAGAGATCTGGAAACTCAATTCAAGGTCATGGTTAACATATGTCACAGAGAAGTGTGAGTCCCTCATACATCTTTCTGGCAAGTTTCTGACACCAGCTGGCAGTGAAGTGAGGACTCCATCACTATACCTGTGCCCATTGGGAGTAAACCTGAGTATCAAACCCAATGGTCCAGAGTTTGAGGATGCCAGGCAGCAGAGTCCTAGACCATGAGTGGATGCCCTGGAAAAAGTATACTAACTGGTAAGAAAACACAGCCACCATGACATAAGCAGACATTACACCAGCTACCATTTGGGGGGATTCCAACTTTTGTGCTGAGCAACCCTGCTCTTTGAATGTGAGTGTTGGAACCAGCCTTGTTCTTACTCCTTTCACATCTCTCACCTACCAGCTGTGTGACCTTGGGCGAGTGACTTGACTTCTCTGAGCTTGTTTAGTTTCTTCATGCATAAAATGGAGATAACAGTTACTTGAATTGGTTACTAAATATCTAGGAAGCATCTAATTGTGCTGTCCATATAGTAGGCACTCAATTAATTGATCCATGGAGATGATGGTCACGTAGGTGATGTCTCTTGCTTTACTTTTATGAATGGTTTCTAGAGAATCTGTTCTTCAAGGTTAGAAGTGGAGATGGGTTTATTTTTTTCTAACCATTGCGGTGACTGGCCCCAGCTGGGACTTTCTTTCAGCTCCTGTATGACCTCAGGGGCAGATCTGATACTCTTTGATATCTGCAGAAAGTGCACAGAGGCCCCCAGGTCTCTGTCTCTGGTGGTCACCAGAGCCATCCCACACCTTCCCCACATTAAAAAAGGCAGATGTGATGAAAAAATCTGGGGTCCTATTAGCTTTGCAGTGTTTCACATGTTGTAATTATTTTTGGTTGGCATTTCATTAAGATTTACACTTTTCAACATGGCAAAGAATGAAACAAAACCACAATCTTACACCATGCACAAAATTAACTCAAAATACATTAAAGACTTGAATGTAAGCTCTGAAAACATAACAATCCTAAAAGACAACATTGGTGGCAAGCTCCTTAACGTAAGTGTTGGAGATGACTTTTTTACTCTGATATCAAAAGCAAAAGCAACAAAAGCAAAAATAAATAAGTGGGGCTATATCATACTAAAAATCTTCTGTACAGCAGAGGAAACCATAAAACAAAATTACAAGGAGCCTTACTAAATGGGAGACAATAATGACATATCAAATATCTGATAAGGGGCTAATATTCAAAATATATAAAGAACTTATAAAACTCAATAGCAAAAACAAAAACAACAACAACAAAAAACCCTCAATTTTAAAATGGGCTCAGGATCTAAACAGAAAGTTTTCCAAAGAAGGCATACAATAGCCAACAGGTACATGAAAATGTGCTCAACATCATGAATCATCAGGGAAATGTAAATAACAAAGAGTTATTTTTCCCACACTTGCTAGAATGGCTGTTATTAAAAAAAAAATACGTGTTGGTAAGGATGATGAGAAAAGGGAGTCCTTTGTACTAATGTTTGGAGTATAAATTGGTGCAACCGTTATGGAAAACAGTATAGAGGTTCCTCAAAAAATTAAAAGTAGAACTACCATATGAACCAGAAGTTCCACTTCTCAGTATTTATCCAAAAAACAAAAACAAAAAAGAAAACAAAAAGCGCTAACTCAAAAAGATATACAAACTCCCATGTCTATTATGGCATTATTTACACCAAGTTATGGAAACAATGTAGGTGTGCATCAATGGATAGATGGATTTTTTAAAAATTGTGTCAAAGACAAATACCTTATTATCTCTCTTTGATGTGGAATCTTAAAATAAAAAAAATAATCAAATTCATCTAAGTGATACAGAGGAGCAGATCAGCCAACTGGAAGAAAAAGTATTGGAAATCACTGATGCTGAACAGAAAAAAGAAAAAAAGAATGAAAATAAATGACCACAGCTTAAGAGACCTCTGGGACAACATCAAGTGTACTAATATTCACATTATAATGGTCCCAAAAGAAGAAGAGAGAAAAATGGGGTTGAAAACATATTTGACGACATAATAGCTGAAATCTTTACTAGCCTGGGAAAGGAAACAGGCATCTAAGTCCATGAAGCACAGAGACTCCCATACAGAATTAACCCAAAGAGGAATACAAGACACATTGCAATTAAAATGGCAAAAATTATGGATAAAATGTCTATTAAAAACAGCAAGGAAAAAGCAACAAGTAACATACAAAGGAATTCCCATAAGACTGGTCAGCTGAATTTTCAGCAGAAACTCTGCAGGCCAGAAGAGCCTGTATTTAAAGTGTATTTAAATAATGTATTTAAAGTGTAAAGTGTATTTAAATAGTGTATTTAAAGTGTATTTAAAGACATTGTATTTAAAGTAATGAAAGGGAAAAACCTACAGCCCAGAATACTCTACATAGCAAGGCTTTCATTCATATCTGATAAAGAAATCAAAAGCTTTACAGAAAAGCAATAGCTAAAAGAGTTCAGTACCGCCAGAAACACTTTACAAGAAATGGTAATGGAACTTCTCTAAGTGAAAAAGAAAAGGTCACAACTAGAAATATAAAAATCATGAAAAGAAAAAGCCCATCATAAAGACATACATACAGTAAAGTTAGGAAATCATCCATATGCAAAACTAGTAAGTAGGTTAAAAGACAAAAGTGCTAAAATTGTCTCTATACACAATAAGCAGTTATGGGATACACAACACAGTTGCATGTAAAATATGATAACAAAAGTAGTCATTCTGAGGCGAGGAGAATACAGAGTTGTTAAAATGCATTTGAAATTGAGATCAGCAACTTAAAACAATCATGTATATATGTAAATTGCTATATATAAACTTCATAGTAACCACTAATCAAAAATCTATAATAGATACACACACAGAAAAGAAAAGAGAATCCAAATATAACACTAAAGATAGTCATCAAACCACAAGAGAAGAAAACAAAAGAAGAAAGAAATTAAAGAGACATACAAAACAACCCCCAAACAATTAACAAAATGGCAATAAGAACATACATATGAATAATTACTTTAAAAGTAAATAGACTAAATGCTCCAATCAGAAGACATAGAGTGGCTGAATGGATACAAAAACAAGACTCATATATATGCTGCCTATAAGAGATGCACTTCACATCTAAAGACTCACACACAGACTGAAAGAAAGGGGATGTTAATAGGTGTTCCATGCAAATAGAAATCAAAAGAAAGCCAGGGAAGCAATACTTATATCAGACAAAATGGACTTTGAAATAAAGACTGTTATGAGAGAAATAAACACATCATATAATAATCAAGGAACCAATCCAATAGAAGATATAAATATTATAAATATGTATGCACCCAAAATAGGAGCACCTAAATACATAAAGCAGATACTAACAGACATAAAGGGAGAAGTAGAAAGTAACAAAATAAGAGTGAGGGTTATAACACACCACTTACATCAGTAGAGAGTTCATCCAGACAGAATATAAATGAGGAAACAGTGGCCTTAAATCATACATTAGATTATGAGGACTTAAAAGGTATATGTAGAAAGCATCCAAAAGCAACATCCAAAAGCAACAGAATGAATGCACATTCTTTTCTGGTATACATGGAACATTCTCCAGAATAGTTCATATGTCAGGCCACAAAACAAGCCTCGGTAAATTTAAGAAAATTGAAATCATATCAAGGATCTTTTCAATCTGCAATGCTATGAGACTAGAAATCAACTATAAGAAAAAACTGCAAAAACAATGTGGAGGTTAAACAATATGCTACTAAATAACCAATGGATCACTGGAGAAATCAAAGAGGAAAAAAATACCTGGAGACAAGTGAAAATGAAAACACAAAAATCTAAAATCTATGGGAGGCAGCAAAAGTAGTTCTAAGAGGGAAGTTTAGAGTGTTGCAAGCTTATCACAGGAAACAAGAAAAATCCAAAATGAACAACATAGCCTTATAACCAAAGAAACTAGATAAAGAAAAACAAACAAAACCCAAAAGTAGCAGAAGTAAAAAATCATAAAGTTCAGGACAGAAATAAATGGAGACTTAAGAAAAAAACATTAAAAAATTAATGAAATTAAGAGCTGGATCTATGAAAAGATTAAAAAAAAATTATATACATTTAGCCAAACCTACCAAGAAAAAAGGGCTCAAATCAATAAAATCAGAAATGAAAGAAGAGAAGTTACAACTGACACCACAGAAATACAAAGGGTTTTAAGAGACTACTATAAACAACTATATGGCAATAAGATGGACAAACTATACTTACCAGGCAGGGGACATACCATGGTTATGAAGGTGGTTTTCCCAGGGTGAGGTTCATCCATTGCATTCCAGATGTGCTGATCCCTGAGATTTCCCCAAATGGAGAAAACTCAGCTGCATAGTATGTGGTAGTGGGGGACTGCATTCATGCTTTCTCATGTTTTTGTGTGTGTTTTAATGGTAGATATCTTTCAAAGCCGTTTTCTAAGGGTCCAGTGGCTCATCTTTAATATTGAAGACTTCATCATCCATTTAAGTGTATGTGGGTGGTAGTGAATATATTACAGGGACATAGAGAAATAAAGATTTTAAAAATAGTACAAAAAATGTTTTTAAATGGACAACCTAGAAGAAAAGGACAAATTCCTAGAATTATAAAATCTCCCAAGACTGAACCAAAAAGAAATAGAAATTATTAACAGGCCAAATACCAGTAACAATATTGAATACATAATTTAAAAAACATCTAATAAGCATACATCCAAACCAGATGGCTTCACAGGGGAATTCTAACAAATATTTAGAGAAAAATTAACACCTTATACTTCTCAAACTGTTCCAAAAAATTGCAGAGGAAGAAAGGTTTCAGAACTGATTCTAGGAGACGCAGATCAACCTGATACAAAAATCCAGACAAAGATATCATAAAAAAAGACAATTATAGACAATATTACTGATGAACTTAGATGCAAAAATACTCAACATAATATTAGCAAACTGAATCCAACAATATATTAAAAGGATCATACACCATGACCAAGGGTATGATCAAATTCACAAGGATTTTTCATTCAGCAAATCAATGTGTTAATCCATGTTAACAAATTGAAGAGTAAAGACCATATGATCATTTCAATAGATGCAGAAAAAAAGCTTTTGACAAAATTCAATATCCATTTATGATAAAACTCTCTTCAAACTGGGCATAGAAGGAACATAGCATAATAAAGGACATATATTACCAGTTCACAGCTAACATCAAACTCAATAGTGAAAAGCTGACAGCATATCCTCTAAGGTAAGGAACAACATACGGATGCCCAGCCTTGCCGCTTCTATTTAACATAGTATTGGAAAAGCTAACCACAACAATCAGACAAGAAAAAGGAGTAAAAGAACCCAAATTGAATAGGGAGAAGTAAAACTGTCTCTGTTTGCAGATGACATGATACATAGAAAATCCTAAAGACACTACCGAAAAACTATTAGAGCACATCAATGAATTCAGTACAGTTGCAGGATATAAAGTAAATATACAGAAATTAGTTGCATTTCCATACACTAATAATGAAAGATCAGAAAGAGATACAAAGGAAACAATCCGATTTACAATCACAAAAAAGAATAAAATACCTACAAATAAACTACCTAAAAAGATAAAATACCTGTACTCTGAAAACTATAAGACACCAGTGAAAGAAACTGAATGTAATGTAAACAGATGGAAATATGTGATGTGTTCATGGAGTGGAAGAATTAATATTGTTAAAATGACCATACTACCAGGAGCAATCTACAATCTGTATCCATAAACAACTCACTACAAGCCTGAAATTCAGAGTATAAGCTATATTCAGGGAAAGAGCAAGGTTCCAATTAAAAATACCATATCAATTTTTGCAACATATATATCTCTAACTTAAGAAATAAGTCTCCACAGGCAAATGCAAAGGATTCACTTATAAGCAGAGCTACAACACTGCGATGATGCATCTTCATAGCAGCTTTTAGGAACCATACTTTACAGCAATGTAAATAAATAAAAAAAGAGTTTGCAATACTGTGAATATGTTCCATTATTGAAATAACACTGTCCTGAAACCATCTTGTTTGTAGCTTGTTAAAATAATTGATAATGATAATATTGGAAATGCTTCACTGTATGTGGATTGAATAGGATTTAGCTCACATTCACTTATAGAAGACTGAGCAGAGCACAGCTTCCAAATACCTAGTAGAATCATTTTTTATAACATCTTCATTGGAGTATAATTGCTTTACAATGGTTTGTTAGCTTCTGCTATATAAAAAAGTGAATCAGTGATATATATATATATACATATATATGTATATATGTGTATATATATATATATATATATATATACATACATACATATATCCCCACATCTCCTCCAGCTTATGTCTCCCTCACACCCTCCATATCCCTCCCTGCTAGATGGTCACAAACCATCTAGGTGATCTCCCAGGGCTATGCTGCTGCTTCTCACTAGTGATCTATTTTATATTTGGTAGTATATATAAGTCCATGCCACTCTCTCACTTCGTCCCAGCTTACCCTACACTCCCCATGTTCTCAAGTCCATTTGCTACATCTGCGTCTTTATTCCTGACCCTATATTCTTCAGAACCATTTTATTTTTTAGATTCGGTATACATGTGTTAGCATACAGTATTTTTCTCTTTGTGACTTACTTCAGTCTGTACGACAGTCGGTAGTAGCATTCACCTCACTACAAATAACACAATTTCGTTTGTTTATATGGCTGAGTAACATTCCATTGTATATAGAGGCCAAACTTTACCCATCCATCGGTCGATGGACACTTAGGTAGCTTCCATGTCCTGGTTATTGTAAATAGAGCTGCAATTAACATTGTGGTACATGACTCTTTCTGAATTATGGTTTTCGCAGGGTATATGCCCGGTAGTGGGATTGCTGGGTCATATGGCAGTTTTACTTTTACTTTTTTAAGGAACCTCCATACTGTTCGCCATAGTGGCTATATCAAATTACATTCCCACCAAAAGTGCAAGACGGTTCCCTTTTCTCCACACCCTCTCCAGCATTTATTGTTTCTAGATTTTTTGATGTTGGCCATTCTGACTGTGTGAGGTGATATTTCATTGTAGTTTTGATTTGCATTTCTCTAATAATTAGTGATGTTGAGCATCCTTTCATGTGCTTCTTGGAAATCTGTATATTTTCTTTGGAGAAATGTCTATTTAGGTCTTCTGCCCATTTTTGGATTGGATGTTTGTTTTTTTGATATTGAGTTGCATGAGCTGCTTGTAAATTTTGGAGATTAAACCTCTGTCAGTTGCTCCATTTGTAAATATGTTCTCCCATTCTCAGGGTTGTCTTTTCATCTTGTTTGTGGTTTCCTTTGTTGTGCAAAAGCTTTTAACTTTCATGAGGTCCCATCGTTTAATTTTGTTTTTATTTCCATTTTTCTAGGAGGGGGGTCAAAAAAGATCTTGCTGTGATTTATGTCATAGAATGTTCTATGTTTTCCTCTAAGAGCTTTATAGTGTCTGCTATTCCATTTAGGTCTTTAATCCATTTTGGGTTTATTCTTGTGTATGGTGTCAGGGAGTGTTCTAATTTCATTCTTTTACATGTAGCTGTCCCATTTTCCCAACACCACTTTTGAAGAGTCTGTCTTTTCTCCATTGTATATTCTTGCCTCTTTATCAAAAACAAGGTGATCACATGTGCGTGGGTTTATCTCTGGGCTTTCTATCCTGTTCCATTGATCTATATTTCTGTTTTTGTGCCAGTAACATACTGTCTGGATTACTGTAGCTTTGTAATATAGTCTGAAGTCAGGGAGCCTGATTCCTCCAGCTCCGTTTTTCTTTCTCAAGGTTTGCTTTGTCTATTCGGGTTCTTTTTTGTTTCCATAAAAATAGTAAAATTTTTTTGTTCTAGTTCTGTGAAAAATGCCATTGGTAGTTTGATAGGGATTGCACTGAATCTGTAGATTGCTTTGGGTAGTAGAGTCATTTTCACAATGTTGATTCTTCCAATCCAAGGACATGGCATATCTCTCCATCTGTTTGTATCATCTTTAATTTCTTTCATCAGTGTCTCATAGTTTTCTGCATCCAGGTCTTTTGTCTCTATAGGTAGGTTTACTGCTAGGTATTTTATTCCTTCTGTTGCAGTGGTAAATGGGAGTGTTTCCTTAATTTTTCTTTCAGATTTTTCATCATTAGTGTATAAGAATGCAAGAGATTCATGAGCATTAATTTTATATCCTGCTACTTTACCAAATTCATTGAGTAGCTCTGGTCGTTTTCTGGTAGGATCTTTAGGTTTCTCTATGTATATTCTCTAAATATCACATCCTCTGCAAACAGGGACAGCTTTAATTTTTCTTTTCTGAATTAGATTCTTTTTATTATTATTTTTTCTTCTCTGATTGCTGTGGCTAATACTTCCAAAACCATGTTGAATAATAGTGTTGAGAGTTGATAACCTTGTCTTGTTCCTGATCCTAGAAGAAATGCTCTCAGTTTTTCACCATTGAGAACAATGTTGGATGTGTGTTTGTCATATATGGCCTTTATTATGTTGAGGTAAGTTCCCTCTATGCCTAATTTCTGGAGGATTTTTATCATAAATGGGTGTTGAATTTTGTCAAAACCTTTTTCTACATCTATTGAGATGATCATATGTTTTTTCTTCTAAATTTGTTAATATGGTTGATCACATGGATTGATTTGCGTATATCGAATCCTTGCATTCCTCAGATAAACCCCACTTGATCATGATGTATGATCCTTTTAATGTGCCACTGGATTCTGTTTGCTATTATTTTGTTTAAGATATTTGCATTTATGTTCATCAATGATATTGGCCAGTAGTTTTCTTTCTTTGTGACACCTTTGTCTGGTCTTGGTATCAGGGTGATGGTGGCCTCGTAGAATGAGTTTGGGAGTGTTCTTCCCTTTGCTATATTTTGGAAGAGTTTGAGAAGGACAGGTGTTAACTCTTCTCTAAATGTTTGATAGAATTTGCCTGTGAAGTCATCGAGTGATGGGCTTTTGTTTGTTGGAAGATTTTTAATCACAGTCTCAATTTCTGTGTTTGTGGTTGGTTTGGTTATATTTTCTATTTCTTCCTGGTTCACTCTTGGAAGGTTGTGCTTTTCTAGGAAGTTGTCTATTTCTTCCAGGCTGTCCATTTTATTGGCATATAGTTACTTGTAGTAATCTCTCATGATACTTTGTATTTTTGCAGTGTCAGTTGTTACTTCTCCTTTTTCATTTCTAACTCTATTGATTTGAGTCTTCTTTTTTTCTTGATGACTGTGCCTAATGGTTTTTCAATTTTGTTTATCTTCTCAAACAACCAGCTTTTAGTTTTATTGATCTTTGTTATCCTTTCCTTCATTTCTTTTTCATTTATTTCTGATCTAATCTTTATGATTTCTTTCCCTCTGCCAACTTCAGTGATTTTTTGTTCTTCTTTCTCTAATTGCTTTAGGTGTAAAGTTAGGTTGTTTATTTGAGATGTTTCTTGTTTCTTGAGGTAAGATTGTATTGTTATAAACTTCCCTCTTAGAACTGTTTTTGCTGCATCATATAGGTATAGGGTAGTATTTTTTTCATTGTCTTTTTAAAAAAAATTTCTCTTTGATTTTTTTCGGTGATCTATTGTTCATTAAGTAGTGTATTATTTAGTCCATGTGACTAATTTTCTTAAATTTACCAAGGCTTGATTTGTGACCCAAGATATGATCTATCCTGGAGAATGTTCCATGAGCACTTGAAAAGAAAGTGTATTCTGTGGTTTTTGGATCGAATGTCCTGTAAATATCAATTAAGTCCATCTTTTTAAATGTGTCATTTAAAGCTTGTGTTTCCTCATTTATTTTCATTTTTGTTGATCTGCCCATTGGTGAAAGTGGGGTGTTAACATCCCCTACTATGATTGTGTTACTGTCAAATTCCCCTTTTATGGCTATTAGCTTTTGCCTTATATATTGGGCTGCTTCTATGTTGGTTGCATAAATATTTACAATTATTATATCTTCTTTTTGGATCGATCCCTTGATCATTATGTAGTGTCCTTCTTTGTCTCTTGCAATAGTCTTTATTTTAAAGACTATTTTGTCTGATATGAGAATTGTTACTTCAGGTTTCTTTTGATTTCCATTTGCATGGAATATCTTTCTCCAACCCCTCACCTTCAGTCTGTAAGTGTCCCTATGTCTGATGTGGGTCTCTTTTCGACAGCATATATAGGGTCTTGTTTTTGTATCCATTAACCCAGTCTATGTCTTTTGGTGGGAGCATTTAATCCATTTACAATTAAGGTAATTATCAACATGTATGTTCCTATTACCATTTTGTTAATTGTTTTGGCTTTGTTATGGTAGGTCTTTTCCTTCTCTTGTATTTCCTGCATAGAGAAGTTCCTTTAGCATTTGTTGTAAAGCTGGTTTTGTGGTGCTGAAAATATTAGCAAATCAAATTTAATTTCTCCGCCAAATCAGCATAAGCTCCTTGCTGGGTAGCGTGATCTTGGTTGTGGTTTTTTCCCTTTCTTCACTTTAAATGTATCCTGCTACTGCCTTCTGGCTTGCAGAGTTTTTCCTTAAAGTTCAGCTCTTAACCTTACTGAGACTCCTTTGTATGTTATTTGTGTTTTTACCCTTGCTTCTTTTAATAATTTTTCTTTGTATTTAATTTTTGATAGCTTGATTAATATATGTCTTGGCATGTTTTTCCTTGGATTTATCCTGTCTGGGACTCTCTGTGCTTCCTGAACTTGATTGAGTATATCCTTTCCCATGTTAGGACAGTTTTCAATTATAATCTCTTCAAGTATTTTCTCAGTCCCTTTCTTTTTCTCTTCATCTTCTGAGACCCCTATAATTCGAATGTTGGTTTAATATTTTCCCAAAAGTCTCTGTGACTGTCCTACTTTCTTTACATTCTTTTTTCTTTATTCGGCTCTGCAGTAGTTATTTCCACTCTTTTTATCGTCCAGTTCACTTATCTGTTCTTCTGCCTCAGTTATTCTGCTCTTGATTACTTCTAAAGAATTTTTAATTTCATTTATTTTGTTGTTCATCATTGTTTGTTAGCTCTTTAGTTCTTCTGTGTCCTTGTTAAACATTTCCTGTATTTTCTCTATTCCATTTCCAAGATTTTGGATCAACTTAACTACCATTATTCTGTATTGTTTTTCAGGTAGACTGCCTATTTCTTCTTCCTTTGTTTGGTCTGGTTGGTTTTTACCTTGCTCCTACATTTTCTGTGTGTTTCTATGTCTTCTTATTTTGCTTAACTTACTGTGTTTGGGGTCTCCTTTTTGCATCATGCAGGTTCTTAGTTCCCATTGTTTTTGGTGTCTGCCCCCAGTGGGGTTGTGTAGGATTCCTGGTGGATGGGACTAGTGCCTGTGTTCTGGTGGATGAGGCTTGATCTTGTCTTTCTGTTGTTCAGGACCACGTCTGGTGATATGATTTGTGGTGTCTGTGACCTTATTATGATTTTAGGCAGCTTCTCTGCTGATGGGTGTGGTTGTTTTCCTGTCTTGGTAGTTGTTTCGCACAGGGTGTCCAGCACTTTAGCTTGCTGCTCATTGAGTGGAGCTGGGTCTTAGCTTTCAGATGGAGGTCTCTGGGAGAGCTTTCGGCATTTGATATTATGTGGAGCCAGGAGGTCTGTGGTGGACGAATGTCTTGAACTTGGCTCTACCTCTTCAGAGGCACAGGCTTGACACAGCTGGAGCACCAGGACCATGTCAGCCACAGGGCTGTTGCTCTATGGACATTTCCAACACCAGCCAGGTTCCAGGGTGATGTGTGTGGGGGCTCTGGAGAGGGCGCCTGGAGGGCAGAATAGACCAGTGGTGCCTGGGGAGGGTGGGTGCCCATGGATGCTTTTGGGGAGTGGAGAAGGACGGTGGCCACTTTGGGTGCAGGCACGAGGGTTCAAGGGCCATCCTGGGCCAGGGAGTCAGTGAGCAGGAGGAAGTGGGTGCCCCCTCTGCAGGATACATAATTAATGTAAATAAATCTCTTGCATTCCTATGCACTGACAATGAAATATCAGGAGAAATTTAGCAAACATTTCCATTTATCATTGCAACAAAAAGAATAAAATACCTAGGATAAATCTTCCTTAGGAGGTAAAAGATCTGTACTCAGAAAACCATAAGACACTGATGAAAGAAATCAGTGGTAACACAGATAGAGAAATATACTACTTCCTTGAATTGGAAGAATCAATAATGTGAAAATGCCTGTACTACTGAAGGCAATCTACAGATTCAGTGCAATCCATATGAAATTGCCAATGCCATTTTTACACAGAACTGGAACCCAAAATTCTATAATTTGGATGCAAACAAAAAAGACCCCGAATAGCAAAAACAATCCTGAGAAAGAAACACAGAGCTGGAGGAATCAGGCTCCCTGACCTCAGACTATACTACAAAGCTACAGTAATCAAGAGAGTATCATACTGACACAAAAACCGAAATATTGATCAATGAAACAGGATAGAAAACCAGAGATAAACCCATGCACCTATGGTCACCTAATTTATGAGAAAGAGTCAAGAATATACAATGGAGAAAAGTCAATCTCTTCAATATGTGGTGCTGGGCAAACTGGACAGCTACATGTAAAAGAATGAAATTAGAACACTCCCTAAAACCAAACACAAAAATAAACTCAAAATGGATTATAGACTTAAACATAAGGCTGGACACTATAAAGCTCTTAGAGGAAAACATAGGAAGAACACACTTTGACATAAATTACAGCAAGATCTTTTTTGACCCACCTCCTAGAGAAATGGAAATAAAAACAAAAATAAACAAATGGGACCTAATGAAACTTAAAAACATTTGTGCAGCAAAGAAAATCATGAATGAGACCAAGAGATAACCCTCAAAATTGAAGACAATATTTCTATCAGAGCAACTGACAAGGGCTTAATCTCCAAAATAAACAAACTGCTCATGGAGTTTGATATCAAAAAAAGAAAAAAACAACCCAATCAAAAAATGCACAGAAGACGTAAATAGACATTTCTCCATAGAAGACATACAGATGGCCAAGCGGCTCATGGAAAGATGCTCAACATCACTAATTATTAGAGAAATGCAGATCAAAACTACAATGAGGTATCACATCACAGTGGCCAGGGTGGCCATCATCAAAAAATCTACGAACAATAAATGGAGAGGGTGTGGAGAAAAGGGAACCCTCTTGCTCCTTTGGCAGGAATGTAAATTCATACAGTCACTATGGAGAACAGCATGCAGTTCCTTTAAAAAACTAAAAATGGAACTACCATATGACCCAGCAATCCCACTAATGGGCATATACCCTGAGAAAACCATAATTCAAACGGATACATGCACTCCAATGTTCACTACAGCACTGTTTACAATAGCCAGGACATGGAATCAACCTAAATGTCCTTTGACAGATGAAAGGATAAAGAAGATGTGGTACATATACACAATGGAATAGTAGCCATTAAAAGGAATGAAATTGGGCCATTTTTAGAGACATGGATGGACCTAGAGTCTGCCATACAGAGTGAAGTAATTTAGAAAGAGAAAACAAAATATCTTACATTAATGCATATATCTGGAAACTAAAAACATAATACAGATAAACCTACTTTTCAGGGGAGAAGTAGAAACGCAGAGATAGAGAATGGATGTGTGAACATGAGGGTGGAGTGGTGTTGGATGAATTGGGAGGTGGGATTGATGTATGGGTGCACTGCCATGTGTAAAATACATAGCTGGTGGGAACCTGCTGTATAGCGCAGGGAGCTCAGCTCGGTGCTCTGTGGTGACCTAGATGGGTGCCATGAGGTGGGGGGTAGGAGGGAGTTCGAGAGGGAAGGGATATATGTGTACATAGAGCTAATTCAATTCATTGTGTGGCAGAAACTAACAGAACAGTTAGTTTACAAAAGAAACTAATATAAAGCAGATATACCTCAATTAAAAAAAAACCCTAACATCTTTTGAGTTTTACAATCTAGACTAGGATATATTCTCAGCCAAATGATCAAATAAAGAGCAGAAAATATACATCTTCGAATACAAAAATGCAGAAATGACATCCCATACACCATTTCTTTTGAATTTATAAGGAATTTGCCTTAGCATACATGGAAATAAACCAAGAAAGTAAAAGAAGAAGAATGAGATCCAAGAACAATAGCTTCAACCCAGGAGAGCAACAAAAGGAAACATCCTTGTTTTGACAGTGGGGCAACCAGAGTATAGACTGTGTAGTCCTCATTGAAGCACTGAATATTTTGAAACAGAGGTCTCCAAGAAAAATGCATAACTTGCTGGATCAGCGAGTCTTTGGTTTAACACAAAACTATAAACATAGGCACATAAAATGAAAGTAAAAAAAGGGAAGAAAAAAAAACTCTAGAAATTGCTCTGTTGGTGGAGAGGCAGAAGGCTGCTTAAGAAAGTAAAGTTCAATTAACTGAAACCAGAGCTACCTTTGTATTGGGTGGATAGTCGGCAAGTCAGTAGGTAAGGCCTACACTGGATAAAGCAAGATATAGCAGGATTTTTTTAAAAATTTAAATTTAATTTAATTTTATATTTTGAGTATAGTTGATTTAGAATGTTGTGTTATTTTCTGCTGTACAGCAAAGTGTATCAATTATACGTAAACATATATCCACACTTTTTAAGATTCTTTTCCCATAAAAGTCATTACAGAGTATTGAGAAGAGTTCCCTGTGCTATACAGTAGGCCTTATTAGTTATTTATATTATATATAGTAGAAACACTTTAATTTTTTTTCTTTTATATTGGACTATAGTTGGGTACCAATGATGTGTTAGTTACAGGTGTACAGCAAAGTGGTTCGGTTATACATATATATATAGATAGATAGATAGATAGATAGATCTATTACTTTTCAGATACTTTTCCCACATAGGTTATTACAGAATACTTAGTAGAGTTCCCTGTGCTATATAGTAGGAAATAGCAGAATTAAGACATTATTAAGAAATATAGAAACTACCAAAAGAAATAGCAAAAAGAATGAAAAGTGACTGTTTCTGGTAAGTAAGGCAGAGGTGGGATAGAGGAAGATGGGGTGGTTTATATATTTTTAAGAACTACTTGATTAAAATATTCTACATGTATTAATTTGATAAAAATGAAAAATAAAACACTTTAAAATATTTAAAAAGATTAATGCCTCACATAGCTAAACACAAAACCCAAATCTAAGGCTTCATCCATTGTTATTTAAAACAGTGCCCTTTAATTTTTATTATGCTTTCCTAGTGAATGACATATATTTCGATAATTATTTAAAGTTAGAAGGATGAGAAAATATTTTGTGCAGTTATTTTATAACAACATTAAATGTCTATAAAACACTTTAATATTTATTTGGCTGATCCTCTAAGAAAAGCCATGAGTGCCTAAAAACACTTTAATATTTATTAATGTAAACTGGTATTTGTGGCAAAAATATTTTCATTTACTATTTTCGAATTTATTTCCAAGATACGAATTTTTTAAACATCTTTATTGGAGTATAATTGCTTTACAATGGTGTGTTAGTTTCTGCTTTATAACAAAGTGAATCACTTATACATATACATATGTTCTCATATCTCTTCCCTCTTGCGTCTCCCTCCCTCCCACCCTCCCTATCCCACCCCTCTAGGTGGTCACAAAGCAGAGAGCTGATCACCCTGTGCTATGCAGCTGCTTCCCACTAGCTATCTATTTTACGTTTGGTAGTGTATATATCTCCATGCCACTCTCTCACTTTGTCACAGCTTATTCTTCCCCCTCCCCATATCCTCAAGTCCACTCTCTAGTAAGTCTGTGTCATTATTTCCGTCTTGCCTCTAGGTTCTTCGTGACCTTTTTTTTTCTTAGATTCCATATATATGTGTTAGCATATGGTATTTGTTTTCTCTTTCTGACTTACTTGTTAGATCGTTTTTGTCTCATTTATGCAAGATTGGTTAGATTTAAACAAACAAACTATCACTTTGTTGTAGTCCCTCAAATCAAATGGTTTTTAAAATTTTAGTTACATAAAAATTATGTAGAGCAGTTGTTAAAATGCAGATTCAAGTGTATCTCCCAGAAAGTGATTATTAGTGGACATGGGATGGGAAACAGAAATCAGCTTCTTTAAGAAACACCCCAGTTATATGTATAGCTGATTCACTTTGTTACAAAGCAGAAACTAACACACCATTGTAAAGCAATTATACTCCAATAAAGATGTTAAAAAAACAACAACACTCCAGTTGATTTGATTCAGGTGATCCTTGGATCACACCTTAAGAAACGCTTTCCTTGAATTTCAATTTTCAATTTGTATCAATGTGTTTAATTTTTTATAATATAGCAATTTTTATTATTATACCTGAGACTCTAGGAACCATGCTGTCTAATATAATAGCTACAAAGCACATGTAGATGATTTAACACCTGTACTTCATTCTGAGATGCTAAAAATACTAGTTCTATATCAAACAGTAATCTTAAGTAATAGAACTGTCTATGTAAATACATTTGGATCTCAACTCTCTATATTTGAAGGTGGTTCTTTGTGCCCTAAAAAATTATTTATGATACAATTACTTTAGCAGCTCTACCTTCAGCTTTTTTTTTTTAACATCTTTATTCGGGTATAATTGCTTTACAATGGTGTGTTAGTTTCCGCTTTATAACAAAGTGAATCAGTTACACACAAACATATGTTCCCATATCTCTTCCCTCTTGCGTCTCCCTCCCTCCCACCCTCCCTATACCACCCCTCCAGGCGGTCACAGAGCACCGAGCCGATATCCCTGTGCCATGCAGCTGCTTCCCACTTACGTTTGTTAGTGTATATATGTCCATGCCTCTCTCTCGCTTTGCCACAGGTCACACTTCCCCTTCCCAAATGCTCAAGTCCGTTCTCCAGTAGGTCTGTGTCTTTATTCCTGTCTTACCCCTAGGTTCTTCATGATGTTTTTTTCTTAAATTCCATATATATGTGTTAGCATACAGTATTTCTCTTACTCTTTCTGACTTACTTCACTCTGTATGACAGGCTCTAGGTATATCCACCTCATTACAAATAGCTCAATTTCATTTCTTTTTATGGCTCAGTAATATTCCATTCTATATATGTGCCATATCTTCTTTATCCATTCATCCAATAATGGACACTTAGGTTGTTTCCATCTCTGGGCTATTGTAAATAGAGCTGCAATGAATAATTTGGTACATGACTCTTTTTGAATTTTGGTTTTCTCAGGGTATATGCCCAGTAGTGGGATTGCTAGGTCATATGGTAGTTCTATTTGTAGTTTTTAAAGGAACCTCCATACTGTTCTCCACAGTGGCTGACCAATTCACATTCCCACCAGCAGTGCAAGAGTGTTCCCTTTTCTCCACACCCTGTCCAGCATTTATTGTTTGTAGATGTTTTGATGATGGCCATTCTGACTGGTGTGAGATGATATCTCATTGTAGTTTTGATTTGCATTCCTCTAATGATTAATGATGTTGACCATTCTTTCATGTGTTTGTTGGCGGTCTGTATATCTTCATTGGAGAAATGTGTATATAGGTCTTCTGCCCATTTTTGGATTGGGTTCTTTTGTTGTTGTTGTTATTGAGCTGCATGAGCTACTTGTAAATTTTGGAAATTAATCCTTTGTCAGTTGCTTCATTTGCAAATATTTTCTCCCATTCTGAGGGTTGTCTTTTGGTCTTGTTTATGGTTTCCTTTGCTGTGCAAAAGCTTTCAACTTTCATTAGGTCCCATGTGTTTATTTTTGTTTTTATTTCCGTTTCTCTAGGAGGTGGGACAAAAAGGATCTTGCTGTGGTTTATGTAATAGAGTATTCTGCCTAAGTTTTCCTCTAAGAGTTTGATAGTTTCTGGCCTTACATTTAGGTCTTTAATGCATTTTGAGCTTATTTTTGTGTATAGTGTTAGGGAGTGATCTAATCTCATAGTTTTACATGTACCTGTCCAGTTTTCCCAGCACCACTTATTGAAGAGGCTGTCCTTTCTCCACTGTACATTCCTGCCTCCTTTATCAAAGATAAGGTGACCATATGTGCGTGGGTTTATCTCTGGGTTTTCTATCCTGTTCCTTTGATCTATCTTTCTGTTTTTGTGCCAGTAGCATACTGTCTTAATTACTTTAGCTTTGTAGTATAGTATGAATTCAGGGAGCCTGATTCCTCCAGCTCCATGTTTCATTCTCAAGATTGCTCTGTGTTTTTGGGGTCTTTTATGTTTCCATACAAATTGTGAAACTTTTTGTTCTAGTTCTGTGAAAAATGCCAGTGGTAGTTTGATAGGGATTGCATTGAATCTATAGATTGCTTTGGGTAGTAGAGTCATTTTCACAATGTTGATTCTTCCAATCCAAGAACATGGTATATCTCTCCATCTATTTGTATCATCTTTAATTCTTTTCATCAGTGTCTTATAATTTTCCGCATACAGGTCTTTTGTCTCCATAAGTAGGTTTATTCCTAGATATTTTATTCTTTTTGTTGCAATGGTAAATGGGAGTGTTTTCTTGATTTCATTTTCAGATTTTTCATCATTAGTGTATAGGAATGCAAGAGATTTCTCTGCATTAATTTTGTATCCTGCTACTTTTCCAAATTCATTGATTAGTTCTAGTAGTTTTCTGGTAGCATCTTTAGGATTCTCTATGTATAGTATCAGGTCATCCGCAAACAGTGACAGCTTTACTTCTTCTTTTCTGATTCGGATTCCTTTTATTTCCTTTTCTTCTCTGATTGCTGTGGCTAAAACTTCCAAAATTATATTGAATAAGAGTGGTGAGAGTGCACAACCTTGTCTTGTTCCTGATCTCAGTGGAAATACTTTCAGTTTTTCACCATTGAGGATGATTTTGGCTGTGGGCTTGTCATATATGGCCTTTATTATGTTGAGGAAAGTTCCCTCTATGCCTACTTTCTGCAGGGTTTTTATTATAAATCGGTGTTGAATTTTGTCAAAAGCTTTCTCTGCATCTATTGAGATGATCATATGGTTTTTCTCCTTCAATTTGTTAATATGGTTTATCACATTGATAGTTTTGCGTCGATTGAAAAATCCTTGCATTCCTGGAATAAACCTCACTTGATCATGGTGCATGATCCTTTTAGTGTGCTGTTGGATTCTATTTGCTTGTATTTTGTTGAGGATTTTTGCATCTATGTTCATCAGTGATATTGGTCTGTAGTTTTCTTTCTTTGTGACATCCTTGTCTGGTTTTGGTATCAAGGTGATGGTGGCCTCGTAGAATGAATTTGGGAGTGTTCCTCTCTCTGCAATGTTTTGGAAGAGTTTCAGAAGGATAGGTGTTGGCTCTTTTCGAAATGTTTGATAGAATTTGCCTGTGAAGCCATCTGGTCCTGAGCTTTTGTTTGTTGGAAGATTTTTAACCATAGTTTCAATTTCATTACTTGTGATTCGTCTGTTCATATTTTCTATTTCTTCCTGGTTCAGTTTGGAAAGTTATACCTTTCTAAGAATTTGTCCATTTCTTCCAGATTGTCCATTTTATTGGCATAGAGTTGCTTGTAGTAATCTCTCATGATCTTTTTTTTCTGCAGTGTCAGTTGTCACTTCCTCTTTTTCATTTCTAATTCTATTGATTTGATTCTTCTCCCTTTTTTCCTTGATGAGTCTGGCTAGTGGTTTATCTATTTTGTTTATCTTCTCAAAGGACCAGCTTTTAGTTTTATTGATCTTTGGTATTGTTTCCTTCATTTCTTTTTCATTTATTTCTGATCTGATTTTTATGATTTCTTTCCTTCTGCTAAATTTGGGGTATTTTTTTCTTCTTTCTCTAATTACTTTAGGTACAAGTTTAGGTTGTTTATTCGAGATGTTTCCTGTTTCTTAAGGTGGGATTGTATTGCTATAAAATTCCCTCTTAGAACTGCTTTTACTGCATCCATTAGGATTTGGGTTGTTGTGTCTCCATCGTCATTTGTTTCTCAGTATTTTTTTATTTCCTCTTTGATTTCTTCAGTGATCACTTCGTTACTAAGTAGTGTATTGTTTAGCCTCCATGTGTTTGTATTTTTTACAGATATTTTCCTGTAATTGATATCTAGTCTCATGGCGTTGTGGTCGTAAAAGATACTTGATACAATTTCAATTTTCTTAAATTTACCAAGGCTTGGTTTGTGACTCAAGATATGATCTATCCTGGAGAATGTTCCATGAGCACTTGAGAAAAATGTGTATTCTGTTGTTTTTGGATGGAGTGTCCTATATATATCAATTAAGTCCATCTTGTTTAATGTATCATTTAAAGCTTGTGTTTCCTTATTTACTTTCATTTTGGATGATCTGTCCATTGGTGAAATTGGGGTGTTCAAGTCCCATACTATGAATGTGTTACTGTCGATTTCCCATTTTATGGCTGTTAGTATTTGCCTTATGTATTGAGGTGCTCCTATGTTAGGTGCATAAATATTTACAATTGTTATATCTTCTTCTTGGATCGATCCCTTGATCATTATGTAGTGTCCTTCTTTGTCTCTTCTAATAATCTTTATTTTAAAGCGTATTTCTTCTGATATGAGAATTGCTACTCCAGCTTTCTTTTGGTTTCTGTTTGCAAGGAATATCTTTTTCCATCCCCTTACTTTCAGTCTGTATGTTTCTCTAGGTCTGAAGTGGGTCTCTTGTAGACAGCATATATATGGGTCTTGTTTTGTATTCATTCAGCCTGTGTCTTTTGGTGGGAGCATTTAGTCTGTCTACATTTAAGGTAATTATCGATATTTATGTTCCTATTCCCATTTTCTAAATTGTTTTGGGTTCGTTATTATAGGTCTTTTCCTTCTCTTCTGTTTCTTGCCTAGAGAATTTCCTTTAGCATTTGTTGTAAAGTTGGTTTGGTGGTGCTGAACTCTCTCAGCTTTTGCTTGTCTGTAAAGATTTAAATTTCTTCATCAAATCTGAATGAGATCCTTGCTGGGTAGAGTAATCTTGCTTGCAGGTTTTTCTCCTTCATCACTTTCAGTATGTCCTATCACTCCCTTCTGGCCTGCAGAGTTTCTGCTGAGAGATCAGCTGTTAACATTATGGGGATTCCCTTGTGTGTTTTTTGTTGTTTTTCCCTTGCTGCTTTTAATATGCTTTCTTTGTATTTAATTTTTGACAGTTTGATTAATATGTGTCTTGGCGTACTTCTTGTATTTATCCTGTATGGGACTGTCTGTGCTTCCTGGACTTGATTAACTATTTCCTTTCCCATATTAGGGAAGTTTTCAACTATAATCTCTTCAAATATTTTCTCAGCTCTTTTTCTTTTTCTCTTCTTCTTGTGGAACCCCTATAATTTGAATATTGGTGAATTTAATGTTGTCCCAGAGGTCTCTGAGACTGTCCTCAGTTCTTTTCATTTTTTTTCTTTATTCTGCTCTGCAGTATTTATTTCCACTCTTTTATCTTCCAGGTCACTTATCCGTTCTTCTGCCTCAGTTATTCTGCTATTGATCCCATCTGGAGTCTTTTTCATTTCATTTATTGTGTTGTTCATCATTGTTTGTTTCATCTTTAGTTCTTCTATATCCTTGTTAAATGTTTCTTGCATTTTGCCTATTCTATTTCCAAGATTTTGGATCATCTTTACTATCATTATTCTGAATTCTTTTTCATGTCAACTGCCTATTTCCTCTTCATTTGTTAGGACTGCTGGGTTTTTATCTTGCTCCTTCATCTGCTGTGTGTTTTTCTGTCTTCTCATTTTGCTTATCTTACTGTGTTTGGGGTCTCCTTTTTGCAGGCTGCAGGTTCGTAGTTCCCATTGTTTTTGATGTCTGTCCCCAGTGGCTCAGGTTGGTTCAGTCGGTTGTGTAGGCTTCCTGCTGGATGGGACTAGTGCCTGTGTTCTGGTGGATGGGGCTTGATCTTGTCTTTCTGGTGGGCAGGTCCACATCTTGTGGTGTGTTTTGGGGTGTCTGTGGACTTATTATGATTTTAGACAGCCTCTCTGCTAATGGGTGTGGTTGTGTTTCTGTTTCGCTAGTTGTTTGGCATAGGGTGTCCAACACTGTAGCTTGCTGGTCGTTGAGTGAAGCTGGGTGCTGGTGTTGAGATGGAGATCTCTGAGAGATTTTCCACGTTTGATATTATGTGGAGCTGAGTGGTCTCTTGTGGACCAGTGTCCTGAAGTTGGCTCTCCCACCTCAGAGACAGAGCACTGACTCCTGGCTGCAGCACCAAGAGCCTTTCATCCACATGGCTCAGAATAAAAGGTAGAAATAATAGAGAGAAAGAATTAGTAGAAATAGGGAGAAAGAAAGAAAGAAGGAAAAGAGGGAAGGAAGGAAGGAAGGAGGGAAGGAACGAAGGAAGGAAGAAAGAAAAAATAAAGAAGAAAAGAAGGAAAGAAGGAAAGAAATAAAGGAGGGAGGGAGGGAAGAAGGAAGGAAGGAAGGAGGGAAGGAAGGAAAAATAAATAAAAAAGAAGATACAGTAAAATAAAGTAAAATATAATAAAGTTATTACATTAAAAATAATTATTTAGAAAAAAAGGGATGGATAGAACATTAGTACAAATGGTGGAAGCAAAGCTATACAGACAAAATATCACACAGAAGCATACACATACTCCCTCAGAAAAAGAAGAAAAGGGGAAAAAATCATAAATCTTGCTTCCAATTCCACCTCCTCAATTTGGGATGATTCCTTGTCTAAAGGAGGGAAGGAAGGAAAGAAAGAAAGAAAGAAAGAAAGAAAGAAAGAAAGAAAGAAAGAAAGAAAGAAAGAAAGAAAGAAAGAAAGAAAGAAAGAAAGAAAGAAAGAAAGAAGTTAAAGTAAAATAAAGTTATTAAAATTAATTATTAAGAAAAACAATTTAAAAAAAACGGACGGATAGAACCCTAGGAGAAATGGTGGAAGCAAAGCTATACAGACAAAATCTCAGAGGGAAGCACACACATACACACTCACAAAAAGAGGAAAAGGGGATAAAATAATAAATCTTGCTCTCCAAGTCCACCTCCTCAATTTGGGATGATTCGTTGTCTATTCATGTATTCCACAGGTGCAGGGTACATCAAGTTGATTGTGGACCTTTAATCCGCTGATTCTGAGGCTGCTGGGAGAGATTTCCTTTTATCTTCTTTGTTCTCACAGCTCCCAGGGGCTCAGCTTTGGATTTGACCCTGCCTGTGCGTGTAGGTCGCTGGAGGGTGTCTGTTTTTTGCTCAGACAGGATGGGGTTAAAGGAGCCACTGATTCGGGGGCTCTGGCTCACTCAGGCTGGGGGGAGGGATGGGCGCAGAGTGCGGGGCAAGCCTGC
This sequence comes from Tursiops truncatus, assembly GCF_011762595.2. Classification (NCBI taxonomy): domain Eukaryota; kingdom Metazoa; phylum Chordata; class Mammalia; order Artiodactyla; family Delphinidae; genus Tursiops; species Tursiops truncatus. The sequence goes on along the minus strand of NC_047055.1, from coordinate 68,990,530 downwards.
GGCAGCAGAGGCCAGCATGACATTGCACAAGCCTGAGGCCCGCCGTGCCTTCTCCCGGGGAAGTTGTCCCTGGATCCCGGGAACCTGGCAGTGGCGGGCTGCACAGGCTCCCCGGAAGAGGGGTGTGGATAGTGACCTGTGCTCCCACACAGGCCCCTTGGTGGTGGCAGCAGCCGCCTTAGCGTCTCCCGCCCATCTCTTGGGTCCCCGCTTTTAGCCGCGGCTCGCGCCCATCTCTGGGGTCTGCGCTGAGAGCTGCTGCTCCCGCCCGTCTCTGAAGTTCCTTTAAGCAGCACTCTTAAACCCCTCTCTTAGCGCATCAGGAAACAAAGAGGGAAGAAAAAGTCTCTTGCCTCTTCGGCAGCTCCAGACCTTTTCCGGATTCCCTCCCGGCTAACTGTGGTGCACTAACCCCTTCAGGCTGTTTTCACGCAGCCAACTCCAGTCCTCTCCCTGTGCTCCAACCAAAGCCCCAGCCTCAGCTCACAGCCCAGCCTGCCCCAGCGGGTGAGCAGACAAGCCTTTCGGGCTGGTGAGTGCTGGTCGGCACCGATCCTCTGTTCGGGAATCTCTCCGCGTTGCCCTCCACACCCCTGTTGCTGTGCTCTCCTCTGCGGCTCTGAAGCTTTCCCCCTCTGCCACCCACAGTCTCCGCCCATGAAGGGGCTTCCTAGTGTGTGGAAACCTTTCCTCCTTCACAGCTCCCTCCCACTGGTGCAGGTCCCATACCTATTCTTTTGTCTCTGTTTTTTCTTTTTTTTCTTTTGCCCTACCCAGGTACGTGGGGAGTTTCTTGCATTTTGGGAGGTCTGAGGTCTTCTTCCAGCATTCAGTAGGTGTTCTGTAGGAGTTGCTCCACGTGCAGATTTATTTCTGGTGTATCTGTGGGGAGGAAGGTGATCTCTGCGTCTTACTCTTCCACCATCTTCCCCTCCACTCCCTCTAACTTCTGCTTTTATTGGAGAATTAGAAGATAAGGACTTTGAATTCAGATGTTGTTAACAGACTTTAAGTGACCAATTAACATTTTAAACATTCATTCTTATTAGTGGTCAGGAAAGTGCAAATTAAAATTACGATGATATGCAGTTTGCCACACTAAACTGTATGGGCACACACTAAACTCATGAAGTTAGAACTGGAGATGAGAAGGAGAGATGTTAGCATTTTGTTGCACATTTCATATGGTTAGTGTGTTTAAAACATATGTATTATTACTTATATTATTTTGAAATTCAATTAAGTGAAAATGAAATATTTTGTTTGCATTATTCATTTGGGATGCATTTAAAAAATCATCTGCAGTGCTCATTGAAACAATTTCTCCCATTTTTTGTAAGCAAATATTTGGCAGTCCATTCAAGATGTACTCTACAGTTGAATTGCCAAAATTTTGAGGTGACAGGACATGCATATGACATAACATTGACATGCAAAACACTTGGAGAACAAGAAAACTTGTAATTAAATTCTAACATTTCCTTTCAGGCTTGACTTTCTTTTTTATCTGCCTCTCATACAGTCAAGGACACTGCTTTGCAAATGATAAGCGCTCAATATTTTTTCCTCTTTTAATACTGTCATTTAGTTGATAAAGGATAATTGGGATCATATGTCTCTCCTTTTTCATTTAAAAAAAATGCTAACTGAAAGCATAAGTTGAGGGCCTTCATCCTTGCCATTCTGTTCTAACCCTTTACTCTTATTGTGTCTCTATCCAAACAGTGAAAAATTATTTGTGAACAAGTGCTCTGTGTGAGTGTAGATGAATTAATAAAAAAGATAAAAATATTCATTCAGAAAATGACCCTGCTTCCACTGCTCTGCCTCTTCCACTGCTTTGTTCCTGCCTCCTGACCAAAGGATTCCCAGCAAGGGTCACCAATGCACTGACATTGCCTTCATGTAACTTGGCTCAGTGCATTTTGTCTGTGTAACTTTTGGCATTCCAAGGTACTATGCAGCAATGGAATGTTAGATGTGACACTGAATTTTAATCACCTCCTTATTAAGTTTATTCAGAAAAAATAGGAAATTTGCTTTGCCATGAAGGAAGGGACATGTGCTGTTGAGATATGGACACATGTTACAGTAACACAATTCCTGTGCAAGATTAGGCTTCTTTTGAGAAGCAAATAAAAATCCAAAGGACAATGATTCTATTGGATTTGACTGAGAGACAGCCAACAAACTGCCAGCTGGTATCCAAGCTAGATATAAGAGGAAAGCAAACAAACCTTGTTTCATTTTGCAATCGACTTAAAGTGCTTTTTAATGGAAAAACAAACTAATGAAACTCATAGTGCCCTATTTTATACACATTGCTGCTTTACTTACTGGCGAACCTAGAGGTAGTTATTTGGAGTTTTCTTGCCTAAATATTGAGCTAGTAGGCATTTGTTGATCATTTGTCTATTTAAAGTCAGCTGTACAGAGCAAATGTAAGGCGTGAAGATTGATGTGGACCATGATCTGTGAATCAGTTGCACTGTTTACGAGGAAGAGCTGCTAGTGATTTTGTTCCTTTTGAAGTTCTGCATACCAATTCAGAGCAGGTTAAAATTGAGGGTATTCTCCAAATAAAGGCTATAATTAAAAACCTGCTCATGCTTTTCCAATCTTCTGCTAATTTAACTCACTGGTGATTTTTCATGCTCATGAAAAGTGAATTTTCTATAATCAAATGAGGATTCCAGAAGAAGGGGCTACTGAAATGGTCTCTTCGACTCTGTGATTAATGTCAAAATCTTCTTCAAATTCTGTATCAAGAGCTGTTTATCCTATATCTGGAGGCTCAATTCTATCCTCAAATACAAACACAATCTTGCTCTAAGCAGGAGAAACTTCCTTCCTTATTTCTTAGTAACAAAGGTCTTAGCATTTGTAGATCTTTTGGTGATTATACCTCAGATCTTTCTTTTTGACCAATACACTCTTTTGTACTTGAGTCTAATATTGGGTATCTGTCCAATGCCTGATTATCTGGTCTTTGCCTAAATTCCTATCATAATATCCTGTTTCCAATATCCTTCTATAATAGTGTTTTAACTAAGGCTGTGCATCGGAATGAACTTTTAAATTTTCCTAAAACAGATTTCTAAGCCAGACTTCAGTCATATTTGTAGTTAGAAGATCAGGGCTAGAGTCTAGGCTTCCACATTTAAAAGTGTCCACAGACCATTCCTTACTGCTGTGACTTTCTCTAAGAGTTTGCTTCATCTCACCTTTAGCTTCCATTCCACCTTTGTCTGTTATGTTTACCAACCAACCAAAAATCAATATTGCACAATGCAAGCCTGGGCAGAAACATCAGAAAAACCAGTATATTTATTTGCAATGTATGCTTATATATGTTTATAAAGTTATTATTATGAAAAATAAATATGTATCTATAAAAAAATCCCATTTCAAGTAGCAACATAAAGAATAAAATATTTAGGAATAAACTTAACCAAGGTGGTGAAAGATGTACACCAAAAACTACAAAATCATTGATGAAAGAAATGAAAGAAGACACAAAATATAGAAATATATCCCATGTTCATGGATTGGAAAATGTAATGTAATTAAAATGTCTGTATTACCCAAAGCAATCTGCAGATTCAATGCAATCCCTATCCAAACCAAAATGACATCGATCACAGACATAGAAAACAATCCTAACATTCACATGGAATCAAAAATACCCCAAATAGTCAAAGCAATCTTGAGCGAGTATAACAAAGTACTTCCTGATTTCAAAATACATTACAAAGCAAACATAATTAAAACAGTATGGTACTGGCTTAAAACAGACATATAGAACAATGAAACACAATAGAAATCCACAAAATAAGCCCACACATATACAATAAATTGATTTTCAACAATGCTGCCAATACTACACAATGGGGAAAGGATAGTCTCTCCAACAAATGGTGTTGGGAAAAAATGGATATCCACATGCAAAAGGATAAATTTACACCCTTATCTTACAACATACCCACAAATTCACTCAAAATGAATTAAAAGCTTTAACATATATGACCTGAAACTGTAAATCTATGAGAAGAAAACTTAGGGGAAAAATCTTCATGTCATTGGTGTAGGAAGTGATTTCTTGAATGTGACACCAAAAGCACAACAACAAAAGTAAAAATAAACAAGTGAAACTACATCAAAATAAAAAAAAATTAAAAAAAAACTTCTGCATGGCAAAGGAAACAATCCACAGAGTGAAAAGGCAACCTATGGAAAGGGAGAAAATATGTGCAAACCATATATCTGGAAAGGGACTAATATCCAAAATATATCAAGAACTCCTATAACTCAATAGCAAAATAACCCAAGTAAAAAATGTGCAAAGGACCTGAATAGACATTTCTCCAACAAAGACATACAGATGGCCAACAGATATATGAAAGGGTGCTTGATATCACTAATCATCAGAGAAATGAAAATCAAAACCATGATGAGATATCACCTCACACCTGTTAGGATGGTGATTATATATATACATGTATATAAAGATAACAAGTGTTGGGGAATTTGTCAATGTAAAATGACACAGCTGCTATGGAAAATAATATGGAGGTTTCTCAAAAAACTTAAACATAGAGCTACCATATGATCCTGCAGTCCCACTACTGAGTATATATCCCAAAGAGCTGAAATCAGGATATCAAAGAGATACCTGCACTCTCATGTTCATTGCAGCATTATTCATAATACCCAAGATATGGAAACAACCTGAAGCTCATCAAAGGATGAATGCATAAAGAAAATTTGGTATATGCATACAGTGGAATATTATTCAGACTTAAAAACAGAAGAAGGGCTTCCTTGGTGGCACAGTGGTTGAGAGTCCGCCTGCCAATGCAGGGGACGTGGGTTCGTGCTCCAGTCCAGGAAGATCCCACATGCCGCAGAGAGGCTAGGCCTGTAAGTCATGGCCGCTGAGCCTGTGCGTCTGGAGCCTGTGCTCCAAAATGGGAGAGGCCACAACAGTAAGAAGCCCGCGTACTGCAAAAAAAAAAAATAAGAAGGAAATCAGATTCTTTACCCATATAGGTTATTACAGAATATTGAGAATCTGAAAAAGAATGAATATATGTATAACTGAATCACTTCGCTGTACACTTGAAACTAACACAACATTGTGAATCAACTATACTCCAATAAAAAAAAAACAGAAGGAAATCTTGTCATATGTGCCAATATGGATGTACTTGGAGGACATCATGCTGAGTGAAATAAGCTGATCACAGAAGGACAAATACTGTATGATTCCACTTACATGAGGTACCTAAAATAGTCTAACTCGTAGAAACAGTGAAGAATGGTGGTTACCAGAGGGTGGAGGGAAGGGGAAATGGGGAATTTGTGTCCAATGGATATAAAATTAGGTATACAAGATGAATAATTTCTAGAGATCTGCTGTACACCATTGTGCCTATAGTTAACAATACCATATTGTGCACTTAAAATTTTGTTATGAGGGTAGATCTCATGTTAAGTGTTTGTACCACAATAAAAAATGTGGTATATACATATAATGGAATGCTATTCAGCCTTACAAAGGAAAACAGTTCTGATACATGATGCAACATGGATGATCCTTGAAGACATTATGCTCGCTGAAATAAGCCAGATACAAAAGGACAAATACTGTATGATTTCACTTATATGAAGTACATACAATAATCAAACACATAGAGACAGAAAGTGAATAGTACGGTGGTTACCAGGGGCTGGTGGGTAGGAGAGAATGGGGAGTCATTGTTTAATGGGTACAGAGTTTCAGTATGGGATCATGAAAAGTTCTGAAGGTGGATAGTAGTGATGGTTTGACAACAATGTTAATGTACTTAATGCCACTGGACTGCACATTTAAAATAATTATAATGGTGAATTTTATATTATATATATTTTGCCACAGTAAAAATAAAACATAATTGACTCTTTAAACAAAGATGATAACAATATGTTGTGGGGTTAATGAAATATGAAATAGTAATATATATGGCAACATACCATAACGAACATATGGCAAGAGATTGGAAACTTACTATTATAAATTTCTAACAGGATTTTTTTTAAGTGGTATAGTGCCGCTTGAAAGAAGACCATGATAAAGTAAGACTCTGTATTACAAATCCTAAAACAACCACTAAAACAGCAAAATGAATAATTTTAGTGAGTAATCCAGCAAGAGAGATAACTTGGGATCATAAAAAAAACATTCAATTAATACAAAATAAGGTTAAAAAAAGGAGGGAAAAGGTAACGAAGGAAATATAGAAAACAAAGAACATGAAGCACATTAAATTTAAACGGTCTAAGTCAAGGCCTAGCAAACCTTTTCCTTAAAGGGCCACATAGTAAATATTCTTGACTTGAAAGCCTGCATTCTCTGTGCAACTATTCCAATCTGTCATTGGACTAAAAAGCATTCATAGTCAATACATAAATGAATAAGCAAGTCTGTGTTCCAAAATAAACTTTATTTATAAAAATGTGTAGGTGACCATTCTTTGCAGACCCCTCTAAATGGCCCCAATACTACTTCAAATAAAAGGCAGATATCATGGGATTGGATAATAGAGTAAGATTGAAAAATGAGCTGACCAAAATAAACATAATTCAGATTCGAAGGCAAAAATAGGCTTGTGATATACATATATTTCATGCTAATGATAAGCAAAAGAAACCTAAAGTAGCTATACTTATCTCAGACAAAGTAGGTCTCAGAACTAATAATATCAACATGTTTAAAGGAGATTGTGTCACAGTGATTAAAGGGGTCAATTCATCAAGGGGACATTAAAAATCCTAAACATTTCTGCATCTGTCAGAGCTTCAATATACAAAAAGCAAAAACTGATGCAGCTACAAGGAGAAACAATAAAATCCACAGTTATACTTGGAGATTTCAAGGGTTCTCTCTCAGCAACAGATAGAACAAATAGACAGACAATCAGCAGTGAGGTAGAACTGAGCAAGGCCATCAAATCAAATATAACATACTGACATATAGAATACTTCATACATAGAAAGGGGAATATAAATTATATTCAAAAGAATATGTAACATTCATCAAATAGCCAAATATCTTGGTTCATGAAACAAGCCTTACCAGATTTAAGAAAATGGACAACAAACAAAGTGGGTTCTCAGACTGTGATGAAATTAAAGTAGAAATTAATAGCAGAAAAATCTCCTAACACATGTAATTAAGCAGCACACCTCTAAATAAGCCTTAGGTCAAGCAGGAGATCTGAGTTGAAGTTAGAAACTATTTTGAAGTGAACAGTAATAAAAATATAATACATAAAAATGCGTGGGATGCAGCTAAGGCAGTCCTTATGGAGAAATTTGTAGGTTTAAATGCTTATGTCACAAAGGAAGGAAAGTCTCAAATTAATAATCTAAGATTCATTCTTAGGAAAGGAGAAAAGAGGAGCACAGTGAAGCCAAATCAGGCAGAGGAAAGGAAAAAAAAAGATAAAAGCCAAAATCAATGCAACTGAGACAGAAAAACAGAGAAAATCAATAAAACAACAAAAAAAAACCCTAATCTTGGCTTGGAAAAGATTAATAAATTAATAAATCTCTTGCAAGACTTGACAAATATAAAAGGTGTGAAGATACAAATATCAGTATAAAGAATGAACAAGGAGATATCATCATAAAGTTGGAAACATTAAGACAGAATACTACAAGATGACCCTACGATGAAAACTAGATCGTTTACGTAAAGACAGACTATTTCCTTAAAGAACAAGAGCTACTAAAAATGCCTCCAAGTCCAAATAGATAATGTGAATATTCATATAACTATTAAAGAAATCAAATTCATAGTCAAAAACATTTTAAAACGGAAATCTCCAGGCACTCGTGATTTCTTTGGAAAATCCTCCCAAACAGTTAAAGAGGAAATAATACCCACTGTATACACATTTGTGCAAAAACATTGAAGAGGAGGAAAACATCAAAACTCCATATCTAGTTTATGAGGTTGAAATTACCCTGATACTAAAACCAGATAAAGACATTACCAAAAAATTAATCTACAGTCCAATACCTCTAAAGAACATAGATACACATAATTGTCAAGGAATTATTAGCAGATGATATCCAGAAACATATTAAAAAGGATGATACACCATGACGAAAAGTAATGTGCCATGGGAATGCAAGGTTGTTTCAATATTTGGAAATTAACAAATGTAATCCATCATATTAACAGATTAAAGAAGAAAGACCATATGATTATGACAATAGATGCAGAAAAAGTATTAGACAAAGTGCAACATGCATGCACTTTGTGATTAAAACTCTCATAAAAGTAGGACTAGAAAGGTAGGTACTTCCTCAAACAAAACACATTTACAAAAACCTACAATTAACATTATACTTAATGTTAAATTACTGAATGCATTTCCCCTGAGATCAGGAATAAGGTAAGGAAGTTCTCTCCTAACAATCCTATTCAACATGGCACTGAAAAGTCTGAGCCAGTGAAATAAGGCAAGATGAAGAATTAAAAATGCATACCATTTGGAAAAGAAAAAGTAAAATGATCCTTCATCACAGACGACATTATTGTCTACATAGAAAAACCCAAAGAAGGACTCTACAAAAAACTTCTAAAACCAATAAAGGAGTTTAGGAAGGTGGCAGGATACAAGATCAACACACAAAAATCAAACTTATTTTTATACACTAGAAATTTCCAATCGTATGTGAAAGAACCCCCAGATAAGCCTGAAATCTTACCCCAAAACTAACTCAAAGTGGATCAAAGTCTAAATGTAAACTGTAAATCTCTAAAACTTTTAGAATAAAGCATAGGGGAATATCTTCATAAATTAGAGTTAGACAAAGACTTCTTAGATGTGACATCAAAATTGTGATCCATAAATGAAATAATTGATAAATTGGACAATTTCAAGATTAAAAACTTTTCTTCTCCTAAAGACACTATTAAAGAAGGAGAGAATAAGCTACAGCCTAGAAGAAAATATTTGCAAATAAAATATTTGAAACAGGATTTGTATGCAGAATATCTAAAAACTCTCAAACTCAACAATAAGTAAACAAAAAACTTACTTGTAAAGTGAGCAATAGACATTGAGATTTCAACCAAGATGATGTAAGGATGACACATAAGCACATGAACAGTGTTCAACATCATTAGCTACTAGGAAAATGCAAACAAATCTAACAGGAGATACCAACATGCATCTACTCAAATGACTAAAATCGCACACACACACAGACACACAGACACACACATTACAAAGTGCTGGAAATGATGTGGAACTACTGGAACCCTCAGACATTGCTGAGGTGAATGCTAAAAGTTGGATCAACCTGGCACACGTGTTTGCAGTCTCTTCCAAATTTAAACCCGTACTTTCCATATGATCCAGCAGTCCAAATCCTGGGTATCTAACCCAGAAAATTGATTGAAAAGTTATGTTCACTAAAGAACCTGTATGCAAATGTTTATGGCAGGTCTATGCATATTTCACAAAAGTGGACACAACCCAGATGCCTTTCAACAGGCAAATGGATAAAATGCATCATGGTACATCCATACAATTAAATTGAATGAACTGTTAATGCATGTGACAACTTGGATGGATCACAAGGTACTGCACGATTTCATTTATATATCATTCTCAAAATGACAAAATTATACTGATGGAGAATAGATCAGTGGTCGCTGAGATTTGGGGCCAAGGTAGTTGTGTGATGGAACAGTTCCATATCCTGATTGCAGTAATGGTTACACTAATCTATACATTTGTTAAAATTCATATGGCTTTATGCCAAAATCCCCACAAATTTTACAGGATGATAGTTTGAAAAATTTTAAATTTAAAAATCATGCACACACACACACACACACACACAGAGACACAATATACCACTACACAATTATTAACAAGGCTAAAGTTTAAAAAGTTGATTTTTATCAAGTACTGGTGAGGATGTGGTGGAGCTAGAACTTGAATATACTGCTGCTGGAAATATAAAATGGTACAACTACACTGGAAAAATGTTTGGTAATATGTCTTAGCCCATTCAAGCTGCTATAACAAAATACCACAGACTAGGTGGCTTATAAACAACAGAAATGTATTCCTTACAGTTCTGCAGCCTGGGAAGTCCAAGATCGAGGAGCCAGCATGGTCATGTTCTGGTGAGGGCTTTCCTCTTGGTTTGTACCAGATGCCTTCTCACTGTGTTCTCACATGGAAGAAGGGCCGAGCTGGCTCTCTGGAGCCTCTTTTACAAGGGCATAAGTGTTATTCATGAGGGCTCCATTGTCATGACCTTGTCACCTCCCATAAGCCCCATGTCCCAATACTATCACATTGGGCATTAGGATTTCAACATATAAATTTGGGGGGAACACAAACATTTACACCATAGCAGGTGGTTTCTTAAAATATTACACATACACCTATGATATGATCCAGACATTCTAGTCCTAGAAATTTAGGACTAGAAAAGAAATAGAAGAGAAAGGAAAGCATATGTACAAACAAAAAGTTGTATATGAATGCTCAGAGAAGCTTTATTTGCTATAGCCAAATAATAAAACATCGTTAGGGTCCATCAACACGTGAATGGATAAGCAAACTGTGGTATTTCCATATAATGGAATACTCATAGCAATAAAAAATAATGAACTATTGATACACATCACAACATCAAATGAATCTCAATATGCTGAGTGTAAGAAGCCAGAAGAAAATGAGTATATATGCTATGATTAAATTTATGTAAAATTCCAGAGAATGCAAACTAATATATACTGACAAAGATCAGATCAGTGATTGCCTGGGGACTAGAGGGAGTAAGGAGAGGCAGGAGGCAGGGATTAAAAAAGAGCAGGAGCAGGAAATCCATCACATCAAAATGTCGCATTAACACTTATCCGTTGGAGAGGTGTGTGTGAAAGGAAAGGACAACGAAGTAAGATTGCACAGGGTGCCTCCAAGTTACTCACAAGATTCTAGACCTTACTGAGTGCAGTGATCATGCACTCTGCCTGATCAATGTACAAATTACAAAAAAATTTTATACTCCCTCCTGTAAGTGTGAAACATTTAAGAAAATACAGTAGAGTCATTTTATAGACCAGTGATTCATACAATTTTAGAGATGGATGGAGTACTATGATCATCGACTGTGAACCCCTCAGTTTACATGGAGATTAGTGAAGGAACTTGCCTCTGGTCAAACAACAAAAACTTTTAGGCCTCCTTACTCCCACAGGAGTGCTCTTTTCATTACTCCACCTTCCTTTTCTCATCTCTTGAGCTAGTTCTCTTTCTGTGACTTCAGTTAAACCCTCTGCCTGCCCCCTCACAAGTAAAAACATTCTTACATTCATATATAAACATATACATACACAAATACAACACAATACATGCATGCATACATACATATATGGTGTGCTGTTAGTGTTTAACAACCAGCTCTGTGGGAGGGTGACAAAGTTGTAGCACACACTGACCAATTTCTGTGATCTCATTTCTCCCACCACGGTTCATTTCAAGCTCCCTATATGATGTCACTGAATGCAGAGTCTTGGAAGCAGAGTGCCATTTATAGTTTTTTCACCATACAGATACAGTAGATGAAAATAAGCACAAGAGCACAGATTAATAGTAAGATGTAGTAAAGTACTTAGGAAAAGATGAGTTTTGAGTGTTTACTACCTTTGGTTTTAATATAATTTATTTAATTGTAAGTTTACATAATTTGATATTCACTAATGATATGCTTCCCAACGGACTCACAAAATTTCCTAAACTTTTTAATGATCGACTAATCACCACCAGTTGGTTTGAGGTAGCTCTAGCATATCATTGCTGCATAAACAAATGCAAACGTTGGTGAGTGCTTCAAAGGTCCCTTGGAGTGTTTTTCCCCACTATAAAAGCAAACAGAGTAAGCCTGCATTGTTGCCCTTATGTGCAACACTTTAGAATTTGGCAAAATAGTGGGTTAACTTTATGGACCATTCTTGGATCACCCTTAGCAAATAAATGGTAGAATTAATAGCCTACAAACCCTCCATCCACTGGTGTCAACACACGTGTTTTGCTTCTTTCCCAATAGGGGACATCTCCACCCAGCTACTTCTTGCCATCATAGTAAAATACTTTGTCCAAGTTCCTCTCTCTTCTTCTCCCTGCAGGTGACCCCATTTGGCCCTGTGTGGTGTGCGATGCCTCTCACGCTCTGAGATATTGTGAGTAATAAAATTTTCTCTCAAAGGCAGTTGACTCCATTTCTTTCATCTTACCATACCAGATTACAACAAATCCTGGGTACAATGGCAAGACCATAACCTGTAGGATGGACTGTCAGGCTGAAGACCAGGGGAACATTGTTGCTGCAGAATCCCTCTTGATCAGGGGGAGGTCTATTCAGGCCTTCAGCTGATCGGATGATACCTATATGCATTAAGAGGGGAAGTCTGCTTCACTCAAAGTCCTCTGATTTAAATGTTAAATCTCATCTAAAATACCCTCACAGAAACATCCAGGACAAAGTTTGACCACATATCTGCACACAGTGGCCCGGCTAAGTTGACACATAAAACTAACCATCAAAAGTCCACTCCTTGTCATCTTGATACCCATATGTATCACCTTAAACTGTACTTAACCTTTAAATAAAGACAATAACAAGGCCATGCTTCCACCTATCATGATACAACTAGCCTGCATACAAATGAAAACACACTAACCCTTTTACCACAACAGGATGCAAAGTCCTTGGGTGATGTTTATTCTCTCTTGAGATCCCCTAACTTAAACACTATGACACACATTTAACGATGTTTAAATGAATAAGATATCAAGTCAATATATCTTATGTTGCAAGATAAGGGGATGACAGAGGAAAAGAAGTGTTATTAGATAGATATAGATATAAGGAACATATTCATAACAAAATAAGGAAGAAATACTCATAACAGTTAAAAGTCCTCCTTTCTGCAGCTGGTCACGTGGCCATAGCTGATATTTGTAATTACCTTTTTCTACTACTCATTCCGTATCCCCTTTGCCCTAAGCAAGTCCCTCAGCCAGCCAGCCATGGCTTTTCATCTGGTAGGGTGCCACAGACTTTCATTCCTGAAGTGTCTGGTCCATCTGTAGTCCTGCCTGAATTAGGTTATTGCAGTTTTCCATTGGATTTAATCGCAGGGCATGTTATTACTCAGAGATACCTTAAGGATCTCCTGTATTCTGGACATACTCTGCCATACTTCTATCGTGAAGTGGCAGTCCAATTTTCCCCCGGTAGTTGGGATCAATAACCTCAGCCAGCACAGCAACTCCCTTCTTTACCTGTTGATTCAGAGGCATGAGGAGCCCAAAGTGGCTAGGTGGTGGTGTTAATTTTCAATTCAATGGAATCATTGTTGTGTTCCTGGTGGAAGCACTCCTCCATTTGGAACTAAGACCTCTATTTAAGCTAGCAGAGCATAATATCATGGGGTTAGGAAGCCAACTTTGTGCTAGTGGGCCACTAGGTGTGACAGTGAATGGGAGTCCCACTACCATTTCCACCCCTTGATTCCTGGACCTGTGAAGCCTGGCTATGGGAGAAAAACCACCATATATTGGATGGTGGATCAGAATATATACAGCCTCCCACAGAACCTTGCCCAAGCCCTGCAAGGAATTGCCACTTAGCTGGTTCTGTAAGTGAGTCTACAAAAGACCTTCCCCAAGGGGACCCAGCCACCCCTACATTCAAGTGGCTCTGGTCAAGTTTATCTGGCTCAAGTCAGGGGATTGATTGTGGGGCTGTGACCCCCCCATGGGTTTGTTTGTCTTTTTTAAGTTTTGTTCACTTGACCTAGAATTTTTCTGGTTATACAGATCAAGTAAGACTTTAGTAGGTTTCCTGTGTATGACTCTTCTAGAAACATCATGATCAATTAGCAAACAGCATAGGCCTCTAGACGCCAGACTTTTCCAATTGTCGCTTTAACTCCGCTGTTCATTATGGTAATCATACCCACCTTACCTTCGGAGGTTGAGTGATGCCACTTGGCCCCTGCCATCCTGGGGATACAATTACTCCCATTGCCTGTAGGCTCCCCAATTCAGCGGTGGCAGTTCCCACTGTAAGCTCTGGTCTACAGAGAACAGTGATCATGAAGCTCTTCAAGAATGCTGGGGCTCCCCTCATGAATTTATTTCTCACATTCATGGTAAAAAGTGTGTCCTGTGGGGCCTCCTAAGCAGGGTGAAAAGGTCTTAAATGACAAATCCACTGTAACTTTCCAAACTTCTTAAGACTTCGAATTATTTCTTCTACAGTAAACCAAGGATAGGTCTGGCATTTGTAATTCACTTACCATGGACCACATTTTGGGCCATGTGTTAGCCAACCAACCAAACTCATAGAGCCCTTTGTAGTTCTCCTAGTTGCAACATTAAATGTGGGATCTCTGCTTAGTGGGCCTATGTCAATAAATTCACCCTGATCCAACTTTATGTTCTTTCCACCATTATCCCACATCCTTAATAACCATTTCCACACATATCCTCCTATTTGTCTGTGTAAATTAGAAAATATCTAGTACCTCTTATGGAGTATAGCATACCTTCTCATGTGTTACATTTGCCTGCACTTTTAGGGGCCTGATGGAACTTGAGTCTTTTTTTGTTTTGTTTTTGTTTTGTTTTGTTTGTCTTGTTTTTTATTTCTAAGCCTTGAACATTGGTATTCAATTTAATATTAACAACTTAATAGCTCTGATCTACAGCAGAAAGGCAAAAATCAAAGAGAAGAGAAAGGCCCATCTTGCTGGGGCAGTGAATACTGAGCAAACTCAGAGGGTCGGCATGTCATAAAAATCCCAGCTCAGGAGCCAGGGGTTGGGAGAGGGTATGACCCAGTGTAGGACCCGCCTGAGACCCAGCCAATGGGTCCCCATTTCTCTCCCAAGCCAAGGTGGGTGAGGAGTGAACAGCACACAAATGAGAATCACATTTCCTATGACAGGGTGCCCCACGGATGCCGACAGGGCTCAGGAGAGCTGGGACTTGGGGAGGAGAGACGTGAACACTTCACATCCCCCTGTTACAGGCTGAGCTGTGTACCCCCAGAACCCACATGTTAAAGTCCTAACCCCCAGGACCTCAGAATGTGATGGTATTTGGGGACAGGGTCCTTATAGAGGTAATTAAGGTAAAATGAGGTCATTAGGGTGGACCCCAATCCAATCCTCCTGGTATGCTTATAAGAAGAGATTAGGACACAGAGACACAGAGGGGAGACACATGAGGATGCAGGGAGAAGACAGCGGTCTACAAGCCAAGCAGAGAGGCCTGGAAGGTACCATCCCTGCTGACACCTTGATCTCGACTTCCAGCCTCCAGAAGTGTGAGAGAATAAATGTCTGTTGCCTAGGCACCACCACCACCACCACCACCACCCGATTTGTGGCACTCTGTTATGGCAGTCCAAGCACACGAAGACAACTTGCTTTCTAAAAGATTTTTTAAATGAATCCATCCCCAAACAGAGCCTCTGGGATTGGAAACATCCCACCCGAGCTGTCTCCAGCTGCATTGCAAAGCCAGTTCAGGGCCGGCTGATAGATACAGCCCATTCAGCCATAGCAAGAAATAAAAAAATGCCTCAGAAATCTTTCGCACCATGGACCGTGGAAGCTGGGTCCTCTAGGTTCCAGATGTCTGTGCAAAAGCTAAATGAAAACAACACTGAGTGGCCGAGAAGTAGGGATGTGAGTGGACACTGCAGTCACAGCTAAAGCTTCTGGGACTTATGAGTGAAGTTTTTAAAACTGTAAAATGCTTTTTGGTAAAGAGGCCAATGTGACCCCTGCCCAGGAGATTCCACCAGGACAGACAAGTCATCGCCAATGCTGCAAAGCTGCCAGTATGTTTCTCATGCCCTGTGATAAGCTGGAACGACAGGCGCTCCCCTCCCAGGGACTGAGGGTTGGGGTTCTGGCTTTTTTCTCTTCCATCTTTTGATCAACAAGGGACTCAGCACCCCGTGGCACCCCAAGTGAAGGGAGGCTGCAAACTCGAGCACTGGTGTTTGGAACCTTCATTTCAAAGGATGCCGCCCACTGCAGAATTACAGGGAAAAGAGGTTAAGAGCATCAACCAGAAGAAGGAGGGGTGTGGGTGGGGAACAACCGCAGGCTTGGAGGGGAGGCCAGGGCACCTCTCGAAGCACCATCCCTGCCACGGTCTCTGCTGCTCCCCGCCATCACTCCACGTGCTTGTACTTGGTGAACAGGTTGTAAAGAACCCGCAGGGTGGATTTGAGGTCCAGGTTCACCACATCTTAGGGGCAAGCCTTGGGTTTCTTAAGGACTCCATCCGGCATCAGTTCAAAGGCAAATGGCACGTGGTAGACCTTTTGATCCAAGCTGTCCATGGTCAGGTAGAAGTTGTGCAGGCATACAAAGTAGTCTTCCAGAAGCCCCATGAACAGAACCAGGTACACGCCATCTGCAAACTGGGTCTCTAGTTCCATCACCCCCAAATTCAGCTTGTTCAGGTGCTTGTTCACAAACGTGATGAGAGACTTCTTCAGCACATTGTGCTTGTCTGGGGCATGGTCGAAGAGTGTGTCGAAGGCATCCCACTCAAACCAACCCATAATCATCTCGGTGGTCGTGGTCAGCTCCTCCATGACATGGCTGGAGTGTAGCAGGCCTTCCCACTTCCGCACGACCACGACTTGCAAGGAGAAGTGTGCGGGAAGGTAGATCAGGCCCGGAAGTGCATAGCCAAGGCCATGAGGAGGTGAAGGATGGCCACCAGGTTCTTTCCGTGAATCGAGTCCACGGTCCACTGGAGCACCCGACCGTGAGGCCACAGCAGCTCCTGCACCACCTCCAGCACCATCTGCAGCTTCTGCTTCAGCCCTATTTCAGACTGGGTCACCTCAGCCATGTTCAGCTTGTGGTCTGCCAGTTTTTCCAGGAGCTTCTGCAGCACCTGCCCATCATATAGGTCCTCCTCCAGCTGCTTCACGATGATCCTCTCCTCCATCAGGACATCATTGATCCAATCGATGAGAACCTTGACCAGCTCCTTGAATCTGGGGTCATCCCTGGAAGTGCAGTCAATCACCGTGTGCTCCTAATTCTCCTCGAGCAAGGTGTCTTCTGGGTAGATCTCCACTGAGGCAGGGGACATTGGCGAGTTGATGGCATTTTTCCCTTCGTGCAGGTCACTCACCTCCTTGGCCTTCTTCTTCCTCACGAACGTGCCGCCCAGCTTTCCCAGGAACGACTTGTCCTTCTTCATCCTGTGGGGCTGCAGGGCGGGAAAGCACAGTGTTGTGGAGGACATGGGGCATGCGGGGACCCCAGCAGCTGGGCACCTGCGCAGTGCCTGTGGGGGCTTCCCTGGTTGCTGCCGCCTGGTCTGGAACTTGAGTCTTGCTATAGGTCTACAAGCAGAGAGAAGTGGTGGGGTAGGTCCTGAGGCACATCAGCAGTGTCTTTCAAGGAAACTTCCTCAGGGGAGGCCATTACAGTTTCCTCAGGTGGCACAGGGTTAAGCTCCTCAGACTGGGGTTCAGACGCTGCTTCTACTGGCAATGATGACGCATGAGATTTGAGGGTCTCGATGTCCCCAGCTTCATCAGGGTCTTCCCATGTGTGCCCATCCAACTTTCAAGATCCCAATCCTTCCCAACCAAAGCCTTCACTTTAATGGTAGACTTGTGGCACAACTGGGGATCCAATTTGCAGTGTAATTCAGCCACTCACAGGATGAGATTCTGGGTTTTGTTTTCAGCAATCTCAACCCTGTGGGCAGACATAGATGCTTTCAGGTCCTTTATGCATTGTTTAAACAGGGAGTTTGAGTCTCTGAGCTCATTCTTTTCTTTTCGTACTTTGTTCAGTGCCATTGGGAGCAGCTAGCATTTCTCATTATATTCCATATTTTGACAAGAATATTTGAATGTACATAGTCACCCAGATTTTGCCTCTTATAAGTACTTGATGAGGAGTATCCCATGATGAGATTTTGTGTACCTCTATTGCCACATTATGCCATGGACTATCAGTGCACTCTTTACTACTAGAAATAGAGTCATTAGTGTCTTTAAATATAATCAAATTAGAGGGTCAGTTCCAGTATCTTAACAACCAATTCAGAAAACTCATCCTTAAGATTCTGTGCTTTAGAACCAATCCTGGTACCAAAATCTGCATGAGTCAGGGTTCTCCAGAGAAACAGAACCAATAGGATGAATGAATGTGTGTGTGTGTGTGTGTGTGTGTGTGTGTGTGTGTAGGGAGAGAAAGGCAGAAAGACAGAAAGACACACACACACGCACACACACACAGATAGAGACAGACAGACAGACAGAGGTTTATTTCAAGGAGTTGGAAAGTCCAAAATCTACAGGATGGACTGACAGACCAGAGATCAATGGGAGAGCCAATGATGCAGTTCAAGTCCAAAAGCTGTCAAGCTGGAGACCAAGAGAAGAGCCAATGTTGCCATTCAAGTCCAAGGGCCATCTGCTACAGAACTGCCTCTTGCTTGGGGGAGGTCAATCTTTTGTTCTGTTCAGGCCTTCACTTGATTGGATGAGAACCACCTGCATTATAGAGGACAATTTGCTTTACTCAAAATTCACAGATTTTGAAGTTATTCTCATTCAAAAACATCCCCACAGGATCATCCATAATAATGGTTGACCACATATCTGGGCAATGTGGCCCAGCGAAACCGACACATAAAATTAACCATCACACTTACTTTCTTTTTGTCCTTCTTTCTTTCTTTTTAACACAGTATTTTATGGCAATAATTCACAGCTTATGGTTTATGTAATGTATTTTTTCACATAAAGTATTCTATGTAATTGCCAGCAAAACCCCATGCACTAGATAGGGAAGGCAGTAGATATTTCCTTTTTACATGCAGTAAGATTATATCTCAGGGAGGAGAGGTAATTTGCTCAAGGCTAACCAGCCAATATTTGGCCATTCCAGGAGTCCAACCCAGACCTTCTGATGTAAGATTCCTGGCTCTTTCTAATGATTTTTAGTTCCCAAAACCTCGGCTGAGAGTTCACTGAAGATTGCAACACTGCCCTCATTTTAAACCACTTATTTAGATCCATGGTATCCCTGGAGTCACCCTGGCTTTTACGATGCGTCATTTTCAGGGTGTGGGGCAAGGGGGTGGGCATTTTCTAGATTCCTTCTTATTATTTTTGAATGCATTATATTAGCTTTCTCTCGCCTTGGACAGTTAGCAGCACTCGAGAGATGCTGGAATTGATGGTGTGGTTCTAGAAGGAGCAAGATGGATAAGGTTCTCCTTTCCATTCAGCCCATTTACCTTTCAAGCAGGAATCACCAGTGAATCAGTAAGAAAAGGGGGCCTGGAGCATTTTCTTCCCCTAATAAGGATGCCACCTTGTTTACTCCTCACATTAGATACTGTTATCACCTTTTGTAATGGGCCTGGATGGGCTCTGCTGTCTCAGGTTCAGCACCATTTTGTGGCTGAAGCAGCAAAGATTTTATTTTTAGATGATAAGCCCATGGATCAGACAGTATACCTTAAACCTGGATTAACCTCCATCTCATTGACAGCTCTTGAAAAATAGGAATTAAGCAAAGTGTTCCATAGGATGAATGGAGAGAAGTACAAAATTAAAACAGAGAGAGAGGGAGAGAGACAGAACCTGAGGTTTCAATAAAAATAATACAATGGCCTCAGCAAATTATACCTTAAGCTTGAACTAGTAATT
Organism: Tursiops truncatus; assembly: GCF_011762595.2. Classification (NCBI taxonomy): domain Eukaryota; kingdom Metazoa; phylum Chordata; class Mammalia; order Artiodactyla; family Delphinidae; genus Tursiops; species Tursiops truncatus. The sequence continues at coordinate 68,970,742 of NC_047055.1, read as the reverse complement.
CATATCATATTAATTTTTTTCCACAAAGCCTTTCTTCTTGCATAAAATACACACAAACTAGGAAAGTTCTCCATGATTGCTCCAGAAGATCTCCATGATGTCTCCAAAGCACTTTCCTGTATATCATGAAGACGATAGGAAGTTCAAGAGGACATAGTCAGTCCAACTCAGTGATTCTTGTTAGCATCTTCTTTGTGCCTGGCACTGTGCTAGCAACTTTTAAGAAATTCAAAGATGCTGAAACTTCGAGAGGGGAGAAAGGTGTCAACTTAATCCACAAACACACTTTTGTGGTGGCCCTTTATACAGCCAGCACTGTTCTAGGAACCATGGTACTCAGAGAGGAAACTGAGAGAAAAACTTAAAGCGTTCATCCTTTAGCGAGCTTAGAATCTAGCTAGGAATAATAGTGAGATAGAAAACCTTACACATAGGAAAGAAGTAAAGTAGCCATTAATTGTCTGGCTGTAAGAGCAACTAGGTTTCTGAGAAGAAAGAGATGGAGGTGGACGGGTACCTTTGGAAAGGCGGCAGGAGGGGATTCCAAAACTGGGACTAGAAGGGCAGGAAGGATTTATACAGACAGAGGGGAGGTTATAAAGGTATTCCTAGGAGAGTGAGGAAAAAGGGAACACAGGAACAGAGAAGGGAATGAGCATGGTAAATATGGGAAGCAGCAAGGAGAACTCTCAACACATGAAAGAAAGTACTGTTGGCGACATCATAGAAGTGGCCTCATGGACACATAGAGGGCACAGTGGACTAGAAACCAGAGGGCTCAAGGCCCACAGATGTTATCATGGCTCTGTATTTACTACATGGGTGGCCATGGTTAGGCACGTTAGCTGCTTTGTGCCCCCTGCCCTGGTGCCCTGACTTAATTGCCGTCGTGTGAACATACTGACAGTAGAATACGGTTCTCTCATGCTTGTTGTAAATTCTACCAGAGATGATACATGAAGAAGTGTTTTTTTAAACAGTAAAGTCAAAATCAAGACCCCTTCTTCCATTTTGTATTACACCAGCATGGTGATGAAATGGCTCCTGAGTTCATATTAGGGCTTGTTTTCTAGTCAACTATAGGCAGAAGATTACTTTGTGTGGGGACAGGGGATGCTGGTTAGTTGATATGAAGGCAATTTTTGCCCCTGAAGGAGCCTGGATACAGGGGAGACAGATTAGCCATGTGAGAGGTGTGTCCCGGGTTCTCTGCTGAGCTGTTCAATGAGACCATGACCTCTCTGAAAGAGGCTCCTGGTCTCTGACACCAGAAGAAACAGGTGACAAAACTGTACATGAAGGTCAGTGAGGTGTGATGGAAAGATAACCGGACCTAGAGTGAAATGTATATGAGATCAGATTTAAGGGTTTACTCCATAAATATGCAAACTTAAGAAAAAGCAGCTTCCTATTTCTGGGCCCTGGTTTCCTCATCTGTCAAACTGAAGTAAAAACAGCACCTGTCCCATTTCTTCATAGAGTGAGTTGTTGAAAGGGTCAAATTCACAACATGGTGAGAGGTTTCTGTAAACTCTAAAGTGGCAGGACAACTTGCCTTATTTTTTTCTTATTAATAAATTAAAACCAAGTTTTCTGACCAGTTACAATCTACTATTTTAGCCTGCTCTGTCATCACTTCATAAAGTTTGTATTTCAGAGAGCTAGCTGTACCTAAGCACAGCACCAGTACAGCAGTTAGGCCGAATTCTTAGAATTTCTATGTAAGTAAATCAAATCCCCGATTTAGGAAGAAGATGACAGAGTCATAAAGTATTTTTAGAAAATAAAAGTTTAGATCTGCAGGTAAACACAAGGGCAAATTCTCTCAGCTCTATTTTACCCTGCCTGATCATTTGCTTTACATAGGCAAGAACACAGAGCTCAATAGGGTTTTCAGAGTATTCTAGTTACAAAAGTGTTCCCACTCAACTTCCTTACTTTACAAATATAAAAATTTAATACACAGAAACCTCAAGTAAAAGAGTTGGGAGAAATGTTTATTTCGGTCTTCTGCCCATTTTTGGATTGGGTTATTTGTTTTTTTGATAATGAGCTGCATGAGAGGCTTGTAAAATTTGGAGATTAATCTTTTGTCAGTTGCTTCATCTGCAAATACTTTCTCCCATTCTGAGGGTTGTCTTTTCGTCTTGTTTATGGTTTTCTTTGCTGTGCAAAAGCTTTGAAGTTTCATTAGGTCCCATTTGTTTATTTTTGTTTTTATTTCCATTTCTCTAGGAGGTGGGTCAAAAAGCATCTTGCTGTGCTTTATGTCATAGAGTGTTCTGCCTATTTTGTCCTCTAAGAGTTTTATAGTGTCTGGCCTTACATTTAGGTTTTTAATCCATTTTGAGTTTATTTTTGTGTATGGTGTTAGGGAGTGTTCTAATTTCATTCCTTTACATGTAGCTGTCCAGTTTTCCCAGCACCACTTATTGAAGAGGCTGTCTTTTCTACATTGTATATGCTTGCCTCCTTTATCAAAGATAAGGTGACCATATGTGTGTGGGTTTATCCCTGGCTTTCTATCATGTTCCATTGATCTATATTTCTGTTTCTCTGCCAGTACCATACTGTCTTGATTACTGTAACTTTGTAGTATAGTCTGAAGTCAGGGAGCCTGATTCCTCTGGCTCCCTTTTTCTTTCTCAAGATTGCTTTGGCTATTCAGGGTCTTCTGGGTTTCCATACAAATTGTGAAATTTTTTGTTCTAGTTCTGTGAAAAATGCCACTGGTAGTTTGATGGGGATTGCATTCAATCTGTAGATTGCTTTGGGTAGTGGAGCCATTTTCACAATGTTGATTCTTCCAATCCAAGAACATGGTATATCTCTCCATCTATTTGTATCATCTTTAATTTCTTTAATAAGCATCCTATAATTTTCTGCATACAGGTCTTTTGTCTCCTTAGGTAAGTTTATTCCTAGATATTTTATTCTTTTTGTTGCCAATGGTAAATGGGAGTATTTTCTTAATTTTACTTTCAGATTTATCATCATATACAGATTGCCAACAGACACATGAAAGAATGCTCAACATCATTAATCATTAGAGAAATGCAAATCAACACTACAATGAGATATCATCTCATATCAGCCAGAATGGCCATCATCAAAATCTCTACAAACAATAAATGCTAGACAGAGTGTGGAGAAAAGGGAACCCTCTTGCACTGTTGGTGAGAATGTAAATTGATAGAGCCACTATGGACAACAGTATGGAGGTTCCTTAAAAAACTAAAAATAGAACTACCATATGAGCCAGCAATTCCACTACTGGGCATATACCCTGAGAAAACCATAATTCAAAAATTGTCATGTACCAAAATGTTCATTGCAGCTCTATTTACAATAGCCAGGTCATGGAAGCAACCTAAGTTTCCATTCTATCAACAGATCAATGGATAAAGAAGATGTGACACATATATACAATGGCATATTACTCAGCCATTAAAAGGAATGAAACTGTGTTATTTGTAGTGAGGTGGATGGACCTAGAGACTGTCATACAGAGTGAAGTAAGTCAGAAAGAGAAAAACAAATACCGTATGCTAACCCATATATATGGTATCTAAAAAAAAAAAAAAAAGAAGGTCATGAAGAACCTAGGGGCAAGATGGTAATAAAGATGCAGACCTACTAGAGAATGATCTTGAGGATGGGGGAGGGACAAGGGTAAGCTGGGACAAAGTGAGAGAGTGTCATGGACATATATACACTACCAAATATAAAATAGATAGCTAGTGGGAAGCAGCCGCATAGCACAGGGAAATCAGCTCTGTGCTTTGTGTCCACTAGAGAGGTGAGATAGGGAGGGTGGGAGGGAGGGAGACACAAGAGGGAAGAGATATGGGGACATATGTATATGTATAACTAATTCACTTTGTTATAAAGCAGAAACTAACACACCATTGTTAAGCAATTATACTCCAATAAAGATGTCAAAAAAATAAAGGGGACATTAAACCCTTAAAGAATAAAAAAAGGAATTGGGAGGCCAGAAGGGGGCGCTCTCATGCCCTACAATGATAACCCAGCAGGAATAAAGACAGAGACATAGAGCATGGACTTGAGGACATAGGGAAGGGGAAGGGTGAACTGGGAAAAAGTGAGAGAGTAGCACTGAAATATATACACTACCAAATGTAAAATAGATAGCTAGTGGGAAGCAGCTGCATAGCACAGGGATGTCCGCTAAGTGCTTTGTGACCACCTAGAGGGTTGGGATAGGGAGGGCTGAAGGGAGGCACAAGAGGGAGGGGATATGGGGATATAGATATACATATATCTGATTCACTTTGTCATACAGCAGAAACTAACACAAGACTGTAAACAATTATACTCCAATAAAGATGTTAAACATAATTAATTAAATTGTCAAAAAGAAGAAGAACAAGAAAGACTTCTCTTCTTGCTTGACAAGGATTTGGTCAATGAGATTGTCAGGTCTCAGCCAAGGAAAAGCCACTGTACTTGGAACTCTTGATTCATCTGATGGACTCTTTCTTTACCTTAGTCCTCTCAGCTTCCTCTTCCTATCTTTAAAAGAATTATCCTCTGCTTGTTGTGGGGGACTTGCACATGGCTCACCATGGTTACAGACCCCAAATTGCAATTCTTTTTTTTAAAATTTATTTTATTTTTGGCCTCATTGGCTCTTCCATTGCTGTGCACGGGCTTCCTCTAGTTGCGGCGATCGGGGCTACTCTTCGTTGGGGTGTGCGGGCTTCTCATTGCGATGGCTTCTCTTGTTGTGGAGCATGGGCTCTAGGTGCGTAGGCCTCACTAGTTGTGGTGCGCAGGCTCAGTAGTTGTGGCTCACGGGCTTAGTTGCACTGCAGCATGTAGGATCATCCTGGACCACGGCTCAAACCTGTGTCTCCTGCATTGGCAGTCAGATTCTTAACCCCTGAGCTACCAGGAAGCCCTGCAATTCTTTGTTGATCCTGAATAAACCTATTTTTTTTTTTTTGCTGGAGAAATATCTGGCATTATATTTGTTTTAGGTCAACAATTTGGTGGCCCATATCAGGATTCAGAGAGGGCCCCCGACAACTCTGAGGCTGGTGAGGAAACAGGTGTGGTATCCACATTGAATCCATTGTTGCTCACTGCTTTTCTCACCGACCCCAGGGTTTCTTTCTCCTGGATCCAAGCTTCTGCCGTCTTTGCGTTTTGAAGCTCTTTAGGTTTTATTTGGGATCTATTTTAAGGCTTTGTCTTTTCTGGTTAAGACCTTGCTCTGTCTGTAAGTACTCATTTTGCACTTCTATCTGATTTTTGAAATCAGGCTGTTGCAACTGGAACCGTGTTGTCCCTTGGCCTGATTCCTTTAGGAACAGGGGCTGTTCCTCCTGGAACTGGCTACCCTTTGGCCCATTCCTTTTAGAAGGTATGCTGTCCTATTGGAACTTCACTGTTAAAGCTTCAGTCTGATTTCTTCAAAATTAAGCTGTTTCATTAGAGCTGTGTTGAGGGGCTTTCATCCCTGCTCCTTTGGGACGAGACTGCTCCCATAGAACAGGCTGTTTGAACTGTTTGAGCTGTTTAAGCTGTTTGAGTTGTTTCAGCTGTTTGAAAATTATGCTTTACTCTAGAGAAAAACCTCTGAGAAATGGGATCCCAGTTCTGTAAATATTTTCACGGCAACCCCCTTCTCCCACAGAGATCACAATTGATTTTATGTTTAAAAAACACTGTCCTTTCTCATGTGAATTTCGAACTTAAGGGAGTGACCCAACCAAACGCAATTTAGAACATCAATGACCATTATGGGGAACTTTTGAAATCCCCAAACGTACTTTTCTTAAAACCGAATTGGACAACCATAACTCTAAAATTTCCAAAACTGAATAGAACACCTACTTTGATTGATATTTTGAGGCTTCCAAAATGTTATCAGGAGTCTATAATTGCCTCTCTGCAAAATAAGATTTTAAGATAACAGAGGCAAATAAATGATTAAAGAAAGAAAGGATGGATTTTGAAGACTCATGCTCCTCTTCTCTGGCTCCTCCTGTTCAGGTCCTGACTCAGACACCATCTTCCTCCTTCCCTTTTATACTGCCTATACCTCCTCTATACCCTCAGTTTCCCCATACAAATTATATTGCCAAACTTCCCTTTTTCCCTGAAGCTCTCCCTGCCCCACTTTTCTCTGAACCTATCAGAACCTACCACTTTAAAATTAAGCCTTCTGAGGATCCAGAGGCTAAACCTTTAATTTTTTATATTCCCTGGACTAAAGTTTCACTGCAAGCCATAGTCAAAGATTTTCCCAAAATAACTGAAGCTCCTCACAGACTTTCTGAAGAATTTAATATGGTCATTCAGACTTATCAACTTATATCAGCTAGTTTATATGCTTGTCGGTGAAGGCCAGGCCCAGAATTGGATGGAAATTGCTAATTGGGAAAAATCCTGAAATGTCTGCAGAATTACAAACTGGAGACCAGCCCACTAACTTATTATATGATCAGGCTTGGGCAATCCCTGGGTGACATCATCACGAAATACCTAGGACTTTTTCAAAGACTGTTGATTGGAACAAAATTCAGGCTTGCACAAAAAATCTGATGAACATGTTCATAACTTACAATTTACTTCAGATTGTTTTCAAGGAAAACTTTGGTCTTCCAATGTTGATTCCACCCAGGTAGCTTTTAACTATGTGTTTATTAGTGGGCTGAATTGGGACCTTTTCCTTCTAGTAAAAGGAAGGATGGAAAGGATGGAATGGAAAACTATGTCCACTCCAGGTGTAGTTAGTCTGGCAAACCAGCTCTCTCACATTCTAGAGGGGTCACCTAAAAGGAAGACAACTATAATTCTTAAACTTCAACTCCAGCAAATAAAGGCCCCTAAACAAAACCAAAACCCTCCTATTTTCTGCTAGTATTGTAAAGAGCCAGGGCATTGGAGAAGACATTGTGACAAATTCAAGTGCTTCAGGCGCCTTCAGTTCTCCAACCAGCCTGTCCAACATCCAACTCTCAATGGAGGGGCTCTGAGGAACTACAGGGGTGCTTCCCAATTCTCCCTCTTAATAAGCTTGGGGAAACATGGCTCCAGATTGGCGATGACTGATATCCAGTTCTAATTGACACTAAAACCGCACTCTCGATGCTCAACCCCAACTACTATAAAGCAGCCTTGGAGCACTAAAACAGATCAAATAGTGGGATTGCGAATGAACCACAGAAGGTTTCTTTCTCTGAACCTACTTACTTTGTTTAGGCCCTTTGAGAAATACACACCCTTTTCTCCTTAGTTCCCCAGCTCCTATCCATTTATTAGGCTGAGGCTTTTTAGGAAAGCATTATGTCTTAGAATTTGAAAGTAGTTATCATAGCAGCCAACCAGGTGAATTAAGTGACTCTTTGACATCTTTAATTTGCTGTGGCTCTGATGGCACTAGAGCTGATTCTGGAAACATTGATCATTTGTCCTTATTGAATCTGCTGCCACCCTTTGTATAGGCAAAATCTCAAACTGATATTGGCAAAATTCCATTAAGATTCATATAGATCCCTCAAAACCTCTCCCAAGAATTAATCAATACCCTATAAATAAAGAAGCCCTTCAAGTTATAAAGCCCATAATAGAAGATTACAAGGCTCAAGGGCTCATTGTCCCTTGTACTAGTCCTGGTAATACTCCTATTTTGCCAGTGAGAGATCCTCTGAGCAATAAACAACATTGTTATCCCTCAACACCCTGTTGTTCCTAACCCTCATACGCTACTAACATCCATTTCCACCAGAAGCAAGTTCCTTACCGTAATTGATTTATGCAGTGCATTCTTTAGTATTCCAGTTGACGAAGCTAGCCAACACCTATTTGCCTTCACCTGGGAAGAAAAGCAATTCACCTGGACAGTAATGCACCATGGTTTTAATGAGAGTTCCTCTTTTTTCTCACAAATCCTGAAGGCTGATCTGGCTGATATAAAGTTTTCTAGGGGTTCTACGTTGTTGCAATATGCGGATGATTTCCTTCTTTGCCCTCCTTTCCAATCCTCCTCACAAGAAGACAGCATCCCTTTGTTAAAGGCTGTATCCTCAAAAGGACGCAAAATTGCCAAGGAAAAAATGCAGTTTTCCCAAACCCAGGTTCAATAATTAGGACATCTAATATCAGAACAAGGGCTACACCTAAATCCAGAGGGGCTTCATGGTGTCTTAAGTTTCCCAAAATGCAAAACTAAGCGCCAACTGAAAACTTTTGCTCAGCCTAGTTCGTTACTGCTGAAATTAGGTTCAAAAATCTCTCTTATGGGGCTTCCCTTGTGGTGCAGTTCTTGGGAGTCCGCCTGCCGATGCAGGGGACACGCGTTTGTGCCTCGGTCCAGGAGGATCCCACCAGCCGCAGAGCGCCTGGGCCCGTGAGCCATGGCCTCTGGGCCTGCACGTCTGAAGCCTGTGTTCTGCAATGGGAGAGGCTGCGGCAGTGAGAGTCCTGCGTCCCCCCCCCCCCAAAAAAAGTCTCTCTTATGGCCAAACTTCTGCAAGGTTTCCTAAAGAACAACAACACCGATCCACTTTTATAGGAAGAATCAGACGACGTAGCCTTAAAAGAGAGTTTGACAAACACACCTGCTCTTGGGCTTTCCAATGATCAGATTCCCTTTTACCTTTCTGTGTATGTAAAGGAAAGAAACATCCTTGGGGGTACTCACCACAAGACACAGGAGCCATCATCAACCCATAGGGTGTTATAGCCAGCAAATGGACCCTGTGGCATGGTGATACCTCCCTTGCCTTAGAGGCATTCCCACCACTGCCCATTTGATTAAGCCCACTGAGAAAAATCATGGGGGAGCCGCTTTAACCATTTTTGTACCTCATGAAGTAGAAGCCCTCCTGAATTCTCATCACACTCAACATCCCTTAGTCAGCTGCCTCACCTGCTATGAAGGCCTTTTGTTAACTGCTCCTCACATAACTCCTTTACACTCTAATGAGCTTAACCCTGCTACTCTTCTCCCCTCCGTCACTGACAAAAGTCCCTCACAACTACTTAATGCTGACTTATCATGATGATCTGCAGGAAATTCCTTTGGGTAACACTGAATTCTCATGATTCTTTTAAAAATGTGACAGTGGCAAAAATATTGTGTTGGGTATGCTATCGCCACTCCTTTTTATATTGTTGAGGCAGCACCTTTACCTATGACTACTTCAGCCCACCAGGCTGTATTATACACTCTTGCAAAGGCTTGTACTTTAGCCAAGGGCAGAACTACCAATATTGATACTGGTATTAGATATGCTTTCAGGGTAGCTCATGAGTTTGGAATGTTGTAGAAACAACATGGCTTCCTTCCAGCGGAAATAAAATTTAAAGTGGCCTCTCTGTTCAGGGATTATTGGATGAAATACATTTACCTGCCATTTTAGCTATTATCAAGATCCTGAGACATTCTCAACTTGATGCTCTGGAAGCTAAGGGAAATCACTTCGCTGACATTTCCGCAAGGAATGCTGCCCTTAAAGTAATCGACAAGAGCCAAACCTCTTTGATGGTTCACAGGGATAGTTCCCCAAATTATAACTTAGAAAAACTGGCTAGAGAAGCCCAACATTTGGCCTCAGAAAAGGGAAACAAGATTGGAAATTCAACAATTGTTGGTTTGATAAAAAGTGAAAGCTCTGAGTCAGACAAAATAGCACGGTTTTACAGGAGACTAAATTTCCCACTGCTAACCACTGTACATGCATTAAACTATTGGCCTACCGACAAAATGATAACATTTATGAATCAATATTGGTGGGGAAACATTAACAAGGGGGCAAAAAGTACCTACCTCATTAGATCCCAAGGTGTGAGACTTGCTTAGCCTTGGAAAATCCTGCCAAATTATTTCTTAAGAGGCCGTAAATGCATTCCTTTAGCAATGAGTTAAAGTTGCTGTTGTTTCCCATCCTCCAGTATTTGATGTTTTCATTTTGGGAGGAGGTTAGCAGTTCTAATAGGTGTGTAGTCCTGTCTTATTGTTTTCATTTGTAATTCCCTAATGGCATATGAAGTGTATCATGTTTGTGTTAACTTATTTATTATCTGTATATCTTGTTTGAATATACACTTGTCCCACTTGTCCAAAATACAACTCAGAGAAGACCGTCTGTACTGCTCCCAGCCATTTTAAACTGCCTAATGGACCATTTAGGCTCTGGAAAAAGGATTCCATACACCTTCCTCCACCTTGTGGATATAAACATGTTTTAGTCATAATCTGTATGTTTTCACAATGGACTGAAGGCTCCACTTGCAGAAAGGCTACTGCCCCTTCTGTGGCTAAAGTCCTTTTGGAAAAGATTATCCCTATCTGGGGAACTCCTCTCAAACTTCATAATGATTGAGGCACCCATTTTACTGGTCAGGTACTTCAACCAGTCTGCACTGTTTGGCCAGTTTTACAGCACTTTCACTGCACTTACCAGTCCTCTGGGTTAGTCCAATGCACTAACGGCATTATTAAACTTCAGTTGGCAAAATTTGTAGAGGGCCTCTTATTACCTTGGCCAGAAGCATTGCCATTGGTCCTTCTGAATCTCAGAACCACCCCTTTTGGAACTCACAAACTCTCACCCTCTGAGAGAGTCACAGGATACTCACTTGGCTCCTGCCTCTTTTGAGCCACAACAGATAAAAGGAGAGATACTCTGATATTTCAAAGGCCTAATTGCTTCTATTATAAATAATCATGTTTTGATAGAGCAATCTTTTCACAGTGTGCTTTCAGGAGAGGAAGATACTAAGCATCACACCTTGCAACCTGGATATTTCATCTATTGGAAAAGACACTTCCAGAAGGAATCTCTTCAACCTTGCTAGGAAAGGCCCCTATCAGGTACTGCTAACAAACCCTTGTGCCACCAAGCTCCAGGGGATAGCCCCGTGAACTCACGTGACACACCTAAAGAAAGCACCAATCCTGAATGGACCTGCACGTCATCTGGTGATATGAAAGTAGAGGTTTTCTGAATTTGAAGCAGACAATATCTGATAAGACAGCTTTCCCAATATATCCAGATTAGGTATGTTGGAAGTTTGTCTGCCAAACCCCTGATGGTGGCATAATGCTTCAGATGATCTCCTATGTGTATGATCTTGATAACACGAACTTTAGATAAAAAGTGCCTAACAGTTCTCCCTCCTGCCCCTCCTTGTTACTCTAATGTGACTTCAATAGGTTTCCAAACTGTGCACTTTCACTCTAACATGGGATAGTACACCAAGGAAAGGTCCTTCCTGACACTGAGGGACAAAAACCTGCTGAAACAGGAAATCAGACTTGATCAGTGATGCAGAGAAAGATCTTGATCAAAGGAGAGGAGTGTAAAAATTAATAAAGAGAAACTCCAATTAAAATATAGTCGGGAGGCTAGAAGGGTGAGCTCTCACACCCTATGACGGAACAGAGTCCAACAGGAAGAAGAAAGACTTCCGCTTCTTGCCTGGCAAGAGCTCGGCCAATGAGAGACTGTCACGACTCAGCAATGAAAAGCCACCACACTTCCAACTCTCAGCTGCCAATGGACACTTTGTTTACTATAGCCTTCTTAACTTCCTCTTCCTCTCTTTGAAAGAGTTATCCTCTCCCTGTTGGGGGGATTTGCACGTGGCTCACCATGGTTGCAGACCCTGAATTGCAATTCATTTTTGATCCGGAATAAACCCATTTTTGTTGGGGCAATACCTGACAGTCTATTTGTTTTAGGTCAACACAATCTTAACACTAGTCTGGATAAACCTGCACGACTTTAGTGTCTTCTCAGTACTAGCATTCTAGCCCTGGCAGCCTTCTTTTGCTCTCCTGCCGGAAAACAAAAGCAAAACAAACAAACACCACAGCAGGCTTCTTTGACTGGGTCTTAATATCATGTGGTTGTCACTTTGCCTCAAGTTACACAAAATGCCTGACCCATATACAGGGCACACCACGGGCTGGAAGAGGACCACGGTTTTGTGAGAGAAGACTGAGAGAGAGTGCCCTTAGGAGGCTGTGAATCTCCCCAGCCAAGGAAGACGGATGGAAGTTGGGTCCTCTCCTCACATCCACTCAAGCAAGTAAGAGGGTGTTCAAGACCACTCCCTAGAGCTTCAAGTGTGCCGCCTCTCCACCAGAAACCATGAGGTACTGTGACATGCTGGCAGGAGCATGGGGAGGAGTGCATTTGCCCTACCTCCCAGCTCGAGCCCCATCTAGGAACGCCCCACCCCACCCCACAGTGAGACATCACCACAGTAGCCATTGTTTGGTCTGTGAACCCCTGCCCCAGGAGACCCCATAGGCGTCTCCAAGAGTCTCAGAGTGAAGCCAGAGAGCCCTTGACCCTTACCCACTACCCTCTTGGAGAGGGTCCTGCCTCCAGCCCCTCCCCCACCTTCCAGCATAAGAGGGCCAAATTTCCCTCAGATTCTCTGAGAAAGGAGAGCAAGGAGGGCCTCATGAATGAGGCTGGAGAGGCCTCCCTCACGGAGGTGGCCGCTTCCTTCTCCCCTCAAGCCTCGCAGAAATACCTGGCATCCATGGGAGGCAGAGATCTGCCCTGAGCCCTAGGTGCTGGCAACCTCAGCGGGGATGTGATCCCCAAGGTTACCACGGTGGGCGCCATGGGAAAGGTGCCCAAGAAAGTCATACCTAAGTGGGTGTGAGGCTCCGTCAAGTTGTTGAATGTGAAGAACGGGTACGGTTTCATCAGTAGGCATGATACCCACGAAGGTGTGTTCGTTCAACAGATGGCCATCCCCCAGAACAACCCTCGCAAGTTCGAACGCAGTGTTGGCAAAGCCGAGACTGTCGAGTTCCACGTTGTGCAGGGCGAGCGGGGCACCGAGACCACTAACGTGAGCGGGCGCCCCAGTGGAGGGAAGCCACTATGTTGCCCACAGCCCCCGCTTCCGCTGGGGATTCTCTATCCACGGCCGAGCCCCGCCACCATACGGTCCCAAGGGTGCTGAGCACAACGTTGACAAAGGCGAGGGCAGTGGCGAAGGCTTCACTGTGGCCCAGGGCCTGAGGCGCCGTAGGCCTGGCCACCCCCAAGACCAAAGGCCTCGGTGCTTCCTGCACTGCCTCAGATCCCCAGACTTGACCTGTCGCCCATCGATCCTGGCTACCACCAGCGGCCCACGGCCCGACCACCTGACAGGGTCCGCACAGAACACAAGGCCCCAGAGCCTGCCGTGATGGCATCAGGGCCCCAGCTACCTGCTAAGCTGCCTTAGGGACCTAGGCACCTCTCTTGGTCCAAGACCCTCACAAGGCATCCCTGCGGAGCTGGAGGCGGAGCACAGGGAGAGCCAGCACGACGCCTGCGGCGATCTGCAACAGAGGCCTCCTCCAAGCTATGGATCCCGCCGCCCCAATAACCCACGCCGCCGCCCACAGCAGACGCCTGGCGTCCAGGGCCAGGATCTGGAGGAAAGAGAGGGCAAGATCAAGAAGAGCCCCAATGAAACACCTGCCTTTGTTGCTGTGGACAAGAAGAGCAGCGCCCCTGAGGAGGAGAACCCCCTGGTCGTGGATGTCCCCTCTGCCCTCCGGACCAAGTAATAGCTTGGCTCCCTCCCCCAGAACTCCCTGGCCTGGGCTGCAGGTGATGTCCCCTTGAAGAGATAATGCCCTTTGTTGCAATGCAGTCCAAACATCCACACTGACTGTTAGATTTGTGCCCTGAGAAAAATACATGCCCCTTCCCCAGGGGCTGGGGAAGGATAAATTACAAGACTTATGTATTTCTAAATTCCCTCATACCATCTGCCTTCGTAGTTTCTGTACACACATACACACACACACACACACACACACACACACACAGAGGCACACACACACCTCTGAATCTATTCTTTTTAAAGATCTGACCAGGACCACAGCTATTATTCTGTATCCCCAGGTGAATGAGTTTAAGTAATTTTAAAAATTATTTTTTAATTTTAACACAGAAATGAAGATTATCTGATATTGAAGATGTTCTGACATTGCTGTTGTGATATTACTCACCTGAGTGGTCATTTTCTCAATAAAACATTTCATGTTGCTTTTATATGATATCACTGTTGTCTGAAATTTTTTAAAGCCTACTAGCCCATAATTGTATTGAGACTGTCCTTTCTATCTTTTTTTAGAATGAGTTTTAGCAAAGATCCTACATATTGTTCTCTTTACAAGCCATGAATTTAAGACTAATTCTGGACTCAAACATTGAATGTCTTGGGGTATTCTAAAAGATAAGAATACATGAAGATAGAAGTATCCCCATCTCTTTTATTTTCATCCTCTTCCCCTACCCTGGAATTTGAGCAATAAATCAGGAGGGTGGGCCCAACTACCCACATTACTTCATAGGTAGTACTCTATGTGGCAAAACGCAAAAAACTGAGTACATCACCATGACACGTAAGAAATGTGGCTCTCTGGAAACAGAATTTGCCTCACTGTGTGCCTTTTTTTTTCCTTTTAATTGATTTAATCTAACACCATTTAAGTATACAAAAGAAAATGGGCATGAGGGGCTGGAGGGGGGCGGTGGAAATGAGATATGCTGGTCAAGGGGTATGAACATTCAGTTGTAAGTTGAGTAAGTTCCGGGGAACTAATGTACAGCATGAAGACTATCGTTAACAATACTGTATTGTATACTTGAAAGTTGCTATAAGAGTAGAGCAGTAATGTTCTCACCATGACAACAACAACAAAATGCTAATTATGTGAGGTGAAAGATGTGTTAATTAACCTTATTGTGAGCAACATTTTACAATACATACCTGTGTAAAATTAGCACATTGTACATCATAAACTTACACTATGTTATATGTCAGTTATATCTCAATAAATCTGGGGAAGAAACTTAAGGAAAAAAAGAATAAATAAATAAATTAATTAATTAATTTAAAAAAAGAAAGTGAGCATGGAAGCAGGTATAATTTTTGTGGTGCATACATATGGAGATGAATAGAAACACCTAGTCTATAGATTTCATCTGTGCTTCCTGGTTGAGTTCATCCAGGGGGCCTGTGGAGGATTTCTGGAAGGCTTAGCAGGTGCAGTTCAGCCCATTTCAGGCCTTTCCCATCAAACAGAGAGGCTCTGACTGGGAATGTCATCCCCATACTGGTCTTTATTTGAACATATGTGGGGGCTGATGGATGGGAGGCAAGAGTTGGGTTTGGGGGTGGGGTGGGGAAAACGAGCAATCAATAAATTGGAAACCAACAGGGGTCTTTAAAGCCTCACTTTACAGATTAAGGAAATTGGAATATAAGTAGCAGGATCAAAATACTTTTCCCATTTAAATGTTGAGGCATTTTACACCACATTATAGGCTAGCATAAGGTATTTGGAGAGTCAGTATTCAGTCATTCGTTATGGCTAAATATCCTCAATCAATTCAAGTAGAAACAGCAGAGATTCCTCATTCAGAGAATATTTGAGTGCCCACTTGTGCCCGACACTGTCAGGCACTAGGAGTTGCACCATGATGAAGAAGATGGTCCTTTCTCTCAAGGAGCCCACGGCCTAGTGGAGAGTGAGACAAAACTGGCAATGGCTACACAATGGAGTGAGTGCTCTGGTGGAGTTAGCACAGGATGTGAGAGGAAACACAGGTGACCTAGATGGTGGCAGGGTTAGTTCCAGGCTAAAGGAACCACTACTTGGACACTTGAATTTAAAATTATATCTAGCAATCACCACAGAGCTCAGATTTGATAAAGTCATGTCACCATACAGCTAGAAGTTGTTCCTCCAGACTCCTAGCCCAGTGCACTTCCCACTATACCAGCTGACTTCTTCAGAGACTAGCAGAGTGCACCAAAAATCGCTAAGCATAAGAATTTATACTGACGCACAGCACCAAGAGAGAATGGGGGAAGATTTTAAATGAGACTAAACCTGCTATTATTAGGAAATAACGCAGATCTCTCCAGGGTGCCATTTTATGCCAAAATAACAGGCATGGATATGGTGAGGGAAAATGTCTTCAGTATATACAAGGTTGGGTTCATAGGCTTCTCCCTGCTGTGTGAGGTATATGCATCAGGAGACATTGGATTGGTCAGCCTGGCCATGGAGCATTCACTGTGGGAGAATGGAGGCCATAAAGGACCCAACTAAGGGATCTTGAATTATCCCTGCTCGCAAGGGTGCCTGACAGGATCCATTAAGTGGAGTTGGCCTGGTGATTGCTGGCTGGGGGTGGAACAGGGGAGAACTGAAGGATACAGAGGCTGGTCACAGAAGTACATATCTGGGGGTGAGTATATTTAACTGACAGCAGCAACTTTCTGCTGTTTCCCAGCTGCTCCAGTATTTAGGCATACTTAAGGCAACTCCAACAGCCCAACAGGAGCCAAAGTGTATCACCTAAGCACAACAGAGAGAGATGCCTGGGCTAGAAAACAAAAACAATAGCAAAAAGAAATATATCCTTTGTGCTAATCCTCTTTCCTCTCTTTCACTCCCACTTCATGTACCAGATATTACTTGGTTTTCTTGACTGAAAAATGTGAACTTAGCAGTTATCTTTGTTTGGGCCATTGAAAGGTGACATGTCCCATCCTAAAGCCTTCAATAATAGCACACGTCCTTAGATATCTTTGATTGGGAGACCAAGTTCCAGAGAATTTGGGTAGGAATGCATGAGAGCATCGTCCCAGAATCCCCAGTGTCCTATTTCAATTGAATGTGAAGCCAAGGGGATGCGATTCCTCACCTTCCTAAGAGTAAGATGGGTCACGAAGCTGAAGCAGAAACCCCAGCAAGAATACTCTTCCTTCCTGTGACTTGCAGTATCAAGACAATGGCACTTCTGAATCACTTCATGGATCCCCTTGATGTGGGAAGGGCACGCAGTCACAGGTGCCAGTTTGGATTTCCTTTTTCTCTTCTGTATTTGGAGCTATCTGCTCCCATGCTCTTCCTGACTGGTTGGCTAGGTTCTGCTATTGTTTTTAATTGAAATATATTATTTACAGTATTATGTTCGTTTCATTTCCACATCATAATGATTCAGTATTTTTGCAGATTATACTCCATTATAGGTTATTAAAAGATAATGGCTATAATTTCCTTTGCTATACAGCATATCCAGTTGCGTATCTATTTTAGACATAGCAGTTTGTCCCTGGTAATCCCATACCCCTTATTTGTCCCTTTCCCCTTTCCTCTCTACTTTGGTAACCACAGGTTTGCTTTCTATATCTGTGAGTCTGTTTCAGTTTTGCACATACATCCATTTGTACTATTTTTCAGATTGCCCATGTAAGTGATGTACAGTATCTGTCTTTCTCTGTCTGACATTTCACTAAGCATTATATACCCTAGGTCCATCTATATTGCTGCAAATCGCAGTATTTCATACTTTTTTATGTCTGAGTAATATTCCATTAAGTAGATTTAGATACATAGATAAGAAGCGTACCTCATTTTTCCCCCTTTTTAATTTTTTGGTTTTTTTTTAAAGGTCAATTTTCAAAAGTTTCATACACTGATTTCATGTAATCCCACAATAACCCTTTTTCCCCCTTTACCCCTACATTGCCCCTCCCATGTGCCCTCTCCCCACTGGTAACCACTAGTTCGTTCTCTGTACCTGTAAGTCGGCTTCATTTTTGTTTTATTCACTAGTTTGCTGTAGTTTTTAGACTCCACATAGAACTGATATCATACAATATTTGTCCTTGTCTGACTAATTCCACTGAGCATAGTGTCATCCATGTCCATCCGTGTTGCTGCAATTGGCAAAATTTCATTCATTTTTATGGCTGAGTAGTATTCCATTGTGTGTGTGTGTGTGTGTGTGTGTGTGTGTGTGTGTGTGTATGCATCATCTTCTTTATTAATCCATCTGTTGATGGACACTTAGGTGGCTTGCATACCTTGGCAATTGTAAATAATGCTGCTATGAGCATTGGGGTGCATGTATCTTTTTGAATTACTGTCTTTGTTTTGCTAAGATATATATATCCAGGAGTAGAATTGCTGGGTCATATGGTAGTTCTATTTTTAGTTTTTTGAGTATCCCCCATAATGTTTTCCATAGTGGCTGCACCAATTCACATTCCCACCAGCAGTGTACCAGGGTCCCCTTTCCTCCGCATCCTTGCCAACGTTTCTTATTGTGTACTTTTTGATGATAGCTATTCTGACAGGTGTCAGGTGATATCTCATTGTGGTTTTGGTTTGTGCTTCCCTGATGATCATTGGTGCTGAGATTCTCTTCATGTGTCTGTTTGCCATCTGCATTCCCTCTTGGGAAAGTTGTCTATTCAGTTCTTCTTCCCATTTTTAAAGCAGGGTGGTTTTTTTTTTTAAAGTTAAGTTTTTTGAGCTGTTCATATAAGTTGGATATTGACACTATATTGGTCATATATCATTTGCAAATATCTTCCTAGATTCAGTAGGTTGTCTTTTGGCTTTGTTGATCGTTTCCTTTGCTGTGCAAAAGCTCTTATGTTTAATTAGGCCCCATTTGTTTATTTTTGCTTTAGTTTCCTTTGTTTTAGGAGAGGGATCCAAAAAATTATTGCTGCAATTTAGGTCAGAGAGTCTTCTGCCTATGTTTTCCTCTAGGACTCTTATAGTATCCAGACTTACATTTAGGTTTTTAATCCATTTTGAGTTTATTTTTGGATATGGTGTTAAAGAATGTTCTGATTTGATTCTTTTATATGTATCTGTCCAGTTCTCCCAGCACAACTCATTGAAAGCGACTGTCTTTTTTCATTGTATATTCTTGCCTCCTTCATTGTAGATTAATTGACCATAGGTGCCTGGGTTTATCATCTCTGGGCTTTCTATGCTTTTCCATTCAGATGTGTGTCTGTATTTGTGCCAGTACCATACTTTTTGATTACTGTTGCTTTGTTGTCTGAAATCAGGGAGCCTGATTCTTCCAGCCATGTTCTTCTTTCACAAGCTTGTTTTGACTATTAGGGGTGTTTTGTGTTTCCATACATATTTAAGAAACTTTTTGTTCTACTTCTCTGAAAAATGCCGTTGGTAATTTGATAAGGATTGCATTGAATCTGTAGTTTGCCGTGGGTAGTATGGCCACTTTAAATGTGAATAACAATATTGATTCTTCCAATCCAAGGGCATGGTATCTCTTTCCATCTGTGTCATCTTCAATTTCTTTCCTCAGCATCTTTTAGTTTTCAGAGTACAGGTCTTTTGCCTCCTCAGGTCAGTTTATTCCTAGGTATTTTATTCTTTCTGATGCAATGGTAAGCGGTATTGTTTCTTTAATTTACCTTTCTGATAATTCCTTGTTACTGTACAGAAATGCAACACATTTCATTATATTAATTGTGTATCCTGCGTCTTTAGGATGTTCTGTGTATGGTATCATGTCATCTGCAAACAGGGACAGTGTTACTTCTTACTTTCCAATTTGGATTCCTCTTATTTCTTTTACTCCTCTGATTGCTGTGGCTGCACTCCCAAAACTGTGTTGAATTAAGTGGTGAGAGTGGGCATCCTTGTCTTGTTCCTGATCTTAGAGGGAATGCTTTCAGAGTTTCACTGAGAAGTTTGATGTTACATGTGGGTTTGTCACATCTGGCCTTTATTATGTTGAGATATGTTCCATCTACACCCACTTTCAGGACAGCTTTCTTTTCTTTAATTGAAATATACTTGATTCACAATGTTGTGTTACTATCTGCTGTACAGCACAGTGAATCAGTTATACTTATACATATATACACTCTTTTTTAGATTCGTTTCACATATAGGTTATTACAGAGTATTGAGTAGAGTTCCCTATGGTATAGAGTAGGTCCTTAAAAATCATCTATTTTATATATATATATATATATATATATATATATATATATACAATGTGTATATGTCAATTCCAGTCTCCCAATTTATCCCTCTCCCCCTTTCCCCCTGGTAAGTGTAAATGTGTTTTATACATCTGTAACTCTATTTCTGTTTTGTAAACAATCTCATTTGTACCATTATTTTAGATTCCATATAGCGGTATGATATTTGTCCTTATCTGTCTGATTTACTTCACTCATTATGACAATCTCTAAGTCCATCCATGTTGCTGCAAATGGCATTATTTCATTCGTTTTTATGGCTGAGTAGCATTCATTTGTATATATGCACAACATCTTCTTTATCCATTCCTTTGTTGCTGGACATTTAAGTTGCTTGCACGTTGTGGCTATTGTAAATATTGCTGCAATGAACATCTGGCTGCATGCATCCTTTTGAATTATGGTTTTCTCAGGATATATGCCCAGGAGTGGAATTGCTGATTCCATAGTAGCTCTCTTTTTAGTTTTTTAAGAAACCTCCATACAGTTTTCCATAGTGGCTGTACCAATTTATATTCCCACCAACAATGTAGAAGTGTTCCCTTTCCTCCACACCCTCTCCAGCATTTATTGTTTGCAGCTTTTTTATGAGCGCCAATCTGACTGGTGTGAGGTGATACCTCATTGTAGTTTTGATATGCAATTCTCTAATAATTAGTGTTGTTGAGCAACTTTTCATGTGCTTTTTGGCCATCTGTATGTCTTCTTTCAAGAAAGGTCCTTTTAGAACTTCCACCCATTTTTTGATTGGGTTTTTAGTTGTTGTTGTTGTTGTTTTCGAGCTGTATGAGTTGTTCGCATATTTTGGAGATTAGTCCCTTGCTTCATTGGCAAATATTTCTTCCATTTTTTGGGTTGTCATTTCATTTTGTTTATGGTTTCTTTGCTCTGCAAAGCTTTTACGTTTCATCAGGATCCATTTGCTTATTTTTATTTTCATTACTCTAGGAGGAGGGTCAAAATAGATGTTACTACAATTTATGTAGGAAATGTTTCTGCCTATGTTTTCCTCTAAGAGTTTTATAGTACCTGGTCTTACATTTAGGTCCTTAATCCATTTTGAGTTTATTTTTGTGTATGGTGTTAAGGAGTGTTCTAATTTCATTCTCTTACATGTAGTTGTCCAGTTTTCCAAGCACCACTTATTGAGGAGACTATCTTTTCTCCACTGTATATTCTTGCCTCTTTGTCATAGATTAGGTGACCATAGGTAGTGGGTTTATCTCTGGATTTTCTATGTTTTTCCATTGTTGTGTATTTTTGTTTTTGTGCCAGTACCATACTGTTTTGATTACTGAATCTGTCTAATAGATTCTGATGTCAGGGAGCCTGATTCCTCCTTTCTTTCTCAAGATTGCTTTGGCTATTCAGGGCCTTTGGTTTTTCCATACAAACTGTGAAATAATTTGTTGTAGTTCTGTGAAAAATGCCATTGGTAATTTCATAGGGATTGCAGTGAATATATAGACTGCTTTGGATAGTATAGTCATTTTCACAATATTGATTCTTCCAATCCAAGAACATGGTATATCTCTCCATCTGTTTGTGTCATCTTTGATTTCTTTCATCAGTATCCTATAGTTTTCTGAGTACAGGTCTATTGCCTCTTTAGGTAGAATTATTCCTAAGTATTTGATTCTTACTGTTGCAGTGGTTAATGGGATTGTTTTCTTAAATTCTCTGTCTGATCTTTCATTGTTAGTGTGTACGAAAGCAAGAGATTTCTGTGCATTAATTTTGTATCCAGCTACTTTACCAAATTCATTGATTAGCTCTAGTAGTTTATGGCAGCAACTTTAGGATTTTCTATGTATAGTATCCTGTCATCTGCAAACAGTGACAGTCTTAGTTCTTCTCTTCCAATTTCGATTCCTTTTATTTCTTTTTCTTCTCTGATTGCTGTGGCTAAAACTTCCAAAACTATGGTGAATAATAGTGGTGAGAGTGGGAGCCCCTGTCTTCTTCCTGATCTTAGAGGAAATGCTTTCAATTTTTCATCATTGAGAATGATGTGTGCTGTGGGTTTGTTGTATATGGCCTTAATTAGGTTGAGGTAGATTCCCTCTATTCCCACTTTCTGGAGTGTTTTTATCATAAATGGGTGTTGAATTTTGTCAAAAGCTTTCCCCACCTCTATTGAGATGTTCATATGGTTTTTATTCTTCAATTTGTTATTATAGTGTATCACATTGATTGATTTGCATATATTGAAGAATCGTTGCATCACTGGGATAAATACTGCTTGATAATGGTGTATGATCCTTTAAATGTGTTGTTGGATTCTGTTAGCCAGTATTTTGTTGAGGAGTTTTGAATCTATATTGTTCAATGATATTGGTCTGTAATTTTCTTTTTTTGTAGTATCTTTGTCTGGTTTTGGTATAAGGTTGATGGTGGCCACATAGAATGTGTTTGGGAGTGTTCCTTCCTCTGCAAGTTTTTAGAAGAGTTTGAGAAGGATGGGTGTTAGCTCTTCTCTTAATGTTTGATAGAGTTCACCTGTGAAGCCATCTGGTCCTGGACTTTTGTTTCTTGGAATATTTTAAATCATACTTTCAATTTCATTTCTTGTGATTGGTCTTTTCATATTTTCTATTTCTTCCTTGAGCAGTCTTGGAAGGTTATACCTTTCTAAGGTTTGTTCATTTCTTCCAGGATGTCCATTTTATAGGCATAGAGTTACTTGGAGTAGGCTCTTAGGATGTTTTGTATTTCTGCTGTGTCTGTTGTAACTTCTTTTAGTTTCTAATTTTATTGATTTGAGTCCTCACCCTCTTTTTCTTGATGAGCCTGGCTAATGGTTTATCAATTATGTTTATCTTCTCAAAGAACCAACTTTTAGTTGTATTGATCTTTGTTATTGTTTTCTTTGTTGTTATTTCATTTATTTCTGCTCTGATCTTTATGATTTCTTTCCTTCTGCTACCTCTGAGTTTTCTTTCTTCTTTCTCTAGTTTCCTTAGGTGTAAGGTTAGACTTTTTATTTGAGATTTTTCTTGTTCCTTGAGGTAGGCTTGTATTGCTATAAACTTCCCTCTTAGAAATGCTTTTGCTGCATCCCATAGGTTTTGGATCGTCGTGATTTCATTGTAATTTGTCTCTAGGTTTTCTTTTTTTTATTTCCTCCATGATTTCTTCAGCGATCTCTTGGTTATTTGGTAATGTATTGTTTAGCCTCCATGTGTTTAACTTTTTCACGTTTTATCCCTGTAATTGATTTCAAATCTCATAGCATTGTGGTCGGAAAAGATGCTTGATATGATTTCAATTTTCTTAAATTTATTGAGGTTTGATTTGTGACCCAAGATGTGATCTACCCTGGAGAATGTTCCGTGTGCACTTGAGAAGAATTTATAATCTGCTGGTTTTGGTTGGAATGTCCTGTAAATAAAAATTAAATCTAGCTGGTCTATTGTGTCATATAAAGCTTATGTTTCCTTATTAATTTTCTGTTTTGATGATCTGTCCGTTGTTGTAAGTGAGCTGTTAAAGTCCTCCACTATTTTTTTAATTACATCTTTATCGGAGTATAATTGTTTTACACTGGTGTGTTAGTTTCTGATTTATAAAAAGTGAATCACTTATACATATACATATGTTCCCATATCTCTTCCCTCTTGCGTCTCCCTCCTTCCAACCCTCCCTATTCCATCTCTCCAGGTGGTCACAAAGCACCGATCTGATCTCCCTGTGCTATGCGGCTGCTTCCCACTAGCTATCCAACTTACATTTGGTAGTGTATATATGTCCATGCCTCTCTCTCGCTTTGTTACAGCTTACCCTTCTCCCTCGCCATATCCTCAAGTCCATTCTCTGGTAGGCCTGTGTCTTTATTCCTGTCTTACCCCTAGGTTCTTCATGTTATATTTTTCTTTTCTTAAATTCCATATATATATGTGTTAGCATACAGTATTAGTCTTTCTCTTTCTGACTAACTTCAATCTGTATGAAAGACTCTAAGTCTATCCACCTCATTACAAATAGCTCAATTTCGTTTCTTTTTATGGCTCAGTAATATTCCATTGTATATATGTGCCACATCATCTTTATCCATTCATCCGATGATGGACACTTAGGTTGATACCATCTCTGGACTATTGTAAATAGAGCTGCAATGAATATTTTGGTACATGACCCTTTTTAATTTATGATTTTCTCAGGGTATATGCCCAGTAGTGGAATTGCTGGGTCATATGGTAGTTCTATTTGTAGATTTTTAAGGAACCTCCATACTGTTCTCCATAGTGGCTGTATCAATTTACATTCCCACCAACAATGCAAGAGTGCTCCCTTTTCTCCACACCCTCTCCAGCATTTATTGTTTCTAGATTTTTTTGATGATGGCCATTCTGACTGGTGTGAGATGATATCTCATTGTAGTTTTGATTTGCATTTCTCTAATGATTAATGATGTTGAGCACTCTAGCATTCTTATACATTAATGATGAAAAATCTGAAAGTGAAATCAAGAAAACACTCCCATTTACCACTGCAACAAATAGAATAAAATATCTAGGAATAAACCTACCTAAGGAGACAAAAGACCTGTATGCAGAAAATTATAAGACACTGATGAAAGAAATTAAATATGATACAAATAGATGGAGAGATATTCCATGTTCTTGGATTGGAAGAATCAACATTGTGAAAATGACTCTACTAACCAAACCAATCTGCAGATTCCATGCAATCCCTGTCAAACTACCACTGACATTTTTCACAGAACTAGAAGAAAAATTTTCACAATTTGTATGGAAACACAAAAGACCCCGAATAGCAAAAGCAATCTTGAGAATGAAAAACGGAGCTGGAGGAATCAGGCTCTGTGACTTCAGACTATACTACAAAGCTACTGAAATCAAGACAGTATGGTACTGACACAAAAACAGAAAGATAGATCAATGGAACAGGATAGAAAGCCCAGAGATAAACCCATGCACATATGGTCACCTTACCTTTGATAAAGGAGGCAGGAATGCACAGTGGAGAAATGACAGCCTCTTCAATAAGTGGTGTTGAGAAAACTGGACAGGTACATGTAAAAGTATGAGATTGGATCACTCCCTAACACCATACAGAAAAATAAGCTCAAAATAGATTACAGACCTAAATGTAAGGGCAGAAACTATCAAACTCTTAGAGGAAAACAGAAGCAGCACACTCTATTACATAAATCACAGCAAGATCCTTTTTGATCCACCTCCTAGAGTAATGGAAATAAAAACAAAAATAAACAAATGGGACCTTATGAAACTTCAAAGCTTTTGCATAACAAAGGAAACCATAAACAAGACCAAAAGCCAACCCTCAGAATGGGAGAAAATAGTTGCAAATGAAGCAACTGACAAAGGATTAATCTCCAAAATTTATAAGCAGCTCCTGCAGCTCAATAACAAAAAAACAAACCCAATCCAAAAATGGGTAGAAGACCTAAATACACATTTCTCCAAAGAAGATATACAGTCCTCCACTATTATTATGTTAATGTTGATTTCCTTTTTTAGAGCTGTTAGAGGTTGTCTTATGTATTGAGGTGCTCCTCTGTTGGGTGAATATATATTTATAATTGTTATATCTTCTACTTGGATTGATCCTTTGATCATTGTCTCTTGTACCATTATCTCTTGTACCATTCTTTATTTTAAAGTCTATTTTATTGGATATGAGTATTCCTACTCCAGCTTTCCTTGGATTTCCATTTGAATGGAATAACTTTTTCCATCCCCTCACTTTCAGTCTGTATGTGTCCCTAGGTCTGAAGTGGGTCTCTTGTAGACAGCATGTATATTGGTCTTGTTTTTGTATCCATTCCGTGAGACTTTGTCTTTTAGTTGGAGCATTTAATCCATTCACTTTCAAGGTAATTATAGATATGTATGTTCCTATTACCATTTTCTTAACTGTTATGGGTTTGTTTTTGTAGGCCCTCTTCTTCTCTTGTGTTTCCACTTAGAGCAGTTCCTTTATCATTTGTTGTAGAGCTGGTTTGGTGGTGCTGAATTCTCTTAGTTTTTGCTTGTCTGTAAAGCTTTTGATTTATCTATCAAATCTGAATGAGATTCTTGCTGGGTAGAGTAATCTTAGTGGTAGGTTCTTCCCTTTCATCTCTTTAAATATATCATGCCACTCCCTTCTGGCTTGTAGAATTTCTGCTGAGAAATCAGCTGTTAACGTTATGGGAGTTCCCTTGTATGATATTTGTCATTTTTCCCTTGTTGCTTTCAATAATTTTTCTTTGTCATTAATTTTTGTCAATTTGATTACTATGTGTCTTGGCATGTTCCTCCTTGGGTTTATCCTGCCTGGGACTCTCTGCGCTTCCTGGACTTGGGTCACTATTCCCTTTCCTGTGTTAGGGAAGTTTCGACTATAATCTCTTCAAATATTTTCTTGGGTCCTATCTATGTCTCTTCTCCTTCTGGGACCACTGTAATGCGAATGTTGTTGCATTTAATATTGTCCCATAGGTCTCTTAGGCTGTCTTTATTTCTTTTCATTCTTTTTTCTTTATTCTATTCCGCAGCAGTGAATTCCACCATTCTGTCTTCCAGGTCACTTAACCATTCTTCTGTCTCAGTTATTCTGCTATTGATTTTTTTTTTAACATCTTTATTGGGGTATAATTGCTTTACAATGGTGTGTTAGTTTCTGCTTTATAACAAAGTGAATCAGTTATACATATACATATGTTCCCATATCTCTTCCCTCTTGCGTCTCCCTCCCTCCCACCCTCCCTATCCCACCCCTCCAGGCTGTCACAAAGCAACAAGCCAATATCCCTGTGCCATGCAGCTGCTTCCACCTAGCTATCTACCTTACTACATTTGTTAGTGTGTATATGTCCATGACTCTCTCTCACCCTGTCACAGCTCACCCTTCCCCCTCCCCATAACCTCAAGTACTTTCTCTAGTAGGTCTGCGTCTTTATTCCTGCCTTACCCCTAGGTTCTTCATGACGTTTTTTTTTCTTAAATTCCATATATATGTGTTAGCATATGGTATTTGTATTTTTCTTTCTGACTTACTTCACTCTTTATGACAGACTCTAGGTCTATCCACCGCATTACAAACAGCTCAATTTCGTTTCTTTTTATGGCTGAGTAATATTCCATTGTATATATGTGCCACATCTTCTTTATCCATTCATCCGATGATGGGCACTTAGGTTGTTTCCACCTCTGGGCTATTGTAAATACAGCTGCAATGAACATTTTGGTACATGACTCTTTTTGAATTTCGGTTTTCTCAGGGTATATGCCCAGTAGTGGGATTGCTGGGTCATATGGTAGTTCTATTTGTAGTTTTTTAAGGAACCTCCATACTGTTCTCCATAGTGGCTGAACCAATTCACATTCCCACCAGCAGTGCAAGAGTGTTCCCTTTTCTCCACACCCTCTCCAGCATTTATTGTTTCTAGATTTTTTGATGATGGCCATTCTGACAGGTGTGAGATGATATCTCATTGTAGTTTGGATTTGCATTTCTCTAATGATTAATGATGTTGAGCATTCTTACATGTGTTTGTTGGCAGTCTGTATATCTTCTTTGGAGAAATGTCTATTTAGGTCTTCTGCCCATTTTTGGATTGGGTTGTTTGTTTTTTTGTTATTGAGCTGCATGTGCTGCTTGTAAATTTTGGAGATTAATCCTTTGTCAGTTACTTCATTTGCAAATATTTTCTCCCATTCTGAGGGTTGTCTTTTGGTCTTGTTTATGGTTTCCTTTGCTGTGCAAAAGCTTTGAAGTTTCATTAGGTCCCATTTGTTTATTTTTGTTTTTATTTCCATTACTCTAGGAGGTGGGTCAGAAAGGATCTTGCTGTGATTTATGTCATAGAGTGTTCTGCCTATGTTTTCCTCTAAGAGTTTGATAGTTTCTGGCCTTACATTTAGGTCTTTAATCCATTTTGAGCTTATTTTTGTGTATGGTGTTAGGGAGTGATCTAATCTCATAGTTTTACATGTACCTGTCCAGTTTTCCCAGCACCACTTATTGAAGAGGCTGTTCTTTCACCACTGTACCTTCCTGCCACCTTTATCAAAGATAAGGTGTCCATATGTGCATGGGTTTATCTCTGGGCTTTCTATCCTGTTCCATTGATCTATCTTTCTGTTTTTGTGCCAGTACCATACCGTCTTGATAACTGTAGCTTTGTAGTATAGTCTGAAGTCACAGAGCCTGATTCCTCCAGTTCCTTTTTTCGTTCTAAGATTGCTTTGGCTATTCGGGGTCTTTTGTGTTTCCATACAAATTGCAAAATTTTGTTCTAGTTCTGTGAAAAATGCCAGTGGTAGTTTGTTAGGGATTGCATTGAATCTATAGATTGCTTTGGGTAGTAGAGTCATTTTCACAATGTTGATTCTTCCAATCCAAGAACATGGTACATCTCTCCATCTATTTGTGTCATCTTTAATTTCTTTCATCTGTGTCTTATAATTTTCTGCATACAGGTCTTTTGTCTCCTTAGGTAGGTTTATTCCTAGATATTTTATTCTTTTTGTTGCAATGGTAAATGGGAGTGTTTTCTTGATTTCAATTTCAGATTTGTCATCATTAGTATATAGGAATGCCAGAGATTTCTGTGCATTAATTTTGTATCCTGCTACTTTACCAAATTCATTGATTAGCTCTAGTAGTTTTCTGGTAGCATCTTTAGGATCTCTATGTATAGGATCATGTCATCTGCAAACAGTGACAGCTTTACTTCTTCTTTTCCAATTTGGATTCCTTTTATTTCCTTTTCTTCTCTGATTGCTGTGGCTAAAACTTCCAAAACTATGTTGAATAAGAGTGGTGAGAGTGGGCAACCTTGTCTTGTTCCTGATCTTAGTGGAAATGTTTTCAGTTTTTCACCATTGAGGATGATGTTTGCTGTGGGCTTGTCATATATGGCCTTTATTATGTTGAGGAAACTTCCCTCTATGCCTACTTTTGGCAGGGTTTTTATCATAAGTGGGTGTTGAATTTTGTCAAAAGCTTTCTCTGCATCTATTGAGATGATCATATGGTTTTTCTCCTTCAATTTGTTACTATGCTTTATCACATTGATAGATTTGCGTATATTGAAGAATCCTTGCATTCCTGGAATAAACCCCACTTGATCATGGTGTATGATCCTTTTAATGTGCTGTTGGATTCTGTTTGCTAGTATTTTGTTGAGGATTTTTGCATCTATGTTCATCAGTGATATTGGCCTGTAGTTTTCTTTCTTTGTGACATCCTTGTCTGGTTTTGGTATCAAGGTGATGGTGGCCTCGTAGAAGGAGTTTGGGAGTATTCCTCCCTCTGCTATATTTTGGAAGAGTTTGAGAAGGGTAGGTGTTAGCTCTTCTCTAAATGTTTGATAGAATTCGCCTGTGAAGCCATCTGGTCCTGGGCTTTTCTTTGTTGGAAGATTTTAAATCACAGTTTCAATTTCTGTGCTTGTGATTGGTCTGTTCATATTTTCTATTTCTTCCTGATTCAGTCTTGGCAGGTTGTGCATTTCTAAGAATTTGTCTACTTCTTCCAGATTGTCCATTTTATTGGCATAGAGTTGCTTGTAGTAATCTCTCATGATCTCTTTTATTTCTGCAGTGTCAGTTGTTACTTCTCCTTCTTCATTTCTAATTCTATTGATTTGAGTCTTCTCCCTTTTTTCCTTGATGAGTCTGGCTAGTGGTTTATCTATTTTGTTTATCTTCTCAAAGAACCAGCTTTTAGTTTTATTGATCTTTGCTATTGTTTCCTTCATTTCTTTTTCATTTATTTCTGATCTGATTTTTATGATTTCTTTCTTTCTGCTAACTTTGGGGTTTTTTTGTTCTTCTTTCTCTAATTGCTTGAGGTGCAAGGATAGGTTGTTTATTTGAGATGTTTCCTGCTTCTTAAGGTGGGCTTGTATTGCTATAAACTTCCCCCTTAGAACTGCTTTTGCTATATCCCACAAGTTTTGGGTCGTTGTGTCTCCATTGTCATTTGTTTCTAGGTATTTTTTGATTTCCTCTTTGATTTCTTCAGTGATCACTTCATTATTAAGTAGTGTATTGTTTAGCCTCCATGTGTTTGTATTTTTTACAGGTCTTTTCCTGTAATTGATATCTAGTCTCATGGCATTGTAGTCAGAAAAGATACTTGATACAATTTCAATTTTCTTAAATTTACCAAGGCTTGATTTGTGACCCAAGATATGATCTATCCTGGAGAATGTTCCATGAGCACTTGAGAAAAATGTGTATTCTGTTGTTTTTGGATGGAGTGTCCTATAAAGATGAATTAAGTCCATCTTGTTTATTGTATCATTTAAAGCTTGTGTTTTCTTATTTATTTTCATTTTGGATGATCTGTCCATGGGTGAAAGTGGAGTGTTTAAGTCCCCTACTATGAATGTGTTACTGTCGATTTCCCCTTTTATGGCTGCTAGTATTTGCCTTATGTATTGAGGTGCTCCTATCTTGGGTGCATAAATATTTACAATTGTTATATCTTCTTCTTGGATTGATCCCTTGATCATTATGTAGTGTCCTTCTTTGTCTCTTTTAATAGTCCTTATTTTAAAGTCTATTTTGTCTGGTATGAGAATTGCTACTCCAGCTTTCTTTTGGTTTCCATTTGCATGGAATATCTTTTTCCATCCCCTTACTTTCAGTCTGTATGTGTCTCTAGGTCTGAAGTGGGTCTCTTGTAGACAGCATATATATGGGTCTTGTTTTTGTATCCATTCAGCTAATCTGTGTCTTTTGGTGGGAGCATTTAGTCCATTTACATTTAAGGTAATTATCGATATGTATGTTCCTATTTCCATTTTCTAAATTGTTTTGGGTTCGTTATTATAGGTCTTTTCCTTCTCTTGTGTTTCTTGCCTAGAGAAGATCCTTTAGCATTTGTTGTAAAGCTGGTTTGGTGGTGCTGAACTCTCTCAGCTTTTGCTTGTCTGTAAAGGTTTTAATTTCTCCATCAAATCTGAATGAGATCCTTGCTGGGTAGAGTAGTCTTGGCTGCAGGTTTTTCTCCTTCATCACTTTCAGTATGTCCTGCCACTCCCTTTTGCTTTGTAGGGTTTCTGCTGAGAGATCAGCTGTTAACCTTATGGGGATTCCCTTATGTGTTATTTGTTGTTTTTCCCTTGCTGCTTTTAATATGCTTTCTTTGTATTTAATTTTTGACAGTTTGATTAATATGTGTCTTGGCGTATTTCTCCTTGGATTTATCCTGTATGGGACTCTCTGTGCTTCCTGGACTTGATTAACTATTTCCTTTCCCATATTAGGGAAGTTTTCAACTATAATCTCTTCAAATATCTTCTCAGTCCCTTTCTTTTTCTCTTCTTCTTCTGGAACCCCTATAATTCGAATGTTGGTGCGTTCAATGTTGTCCCAGAGGTCTCTGAGACTGTCCTCAGTTCTTTTCATTCTTTTTTCTTTATTCTGCTCTGCAGTAGTTATTTCCACTATTTTATCTTCCAGGTCACTTATCCGTTCTTCTGCCTCAGTTATTCTGCTATTGATCCCATCTAGAGTACTTTTAATTTCATTTATTGTGTTGTTCATCGTTGCTTGTTTCATCTTTAGTTCTTCTAGGTCCTTGTTAACTGATTCTTGCATTTTGTCCATTCTATTGTCCATTGTATCTCCAAGATTTCGGATCATCCTTACTATCATTATTCTGAATTATTTTTCATGTAAGCTGCCTATTTCCTCTTCATTTGTTAGGTCTGGCGCATTTTTATCTTGCTCCTTTATCTGCTGTGTGTTTTCCTGTCTTCTCATTTTGCTTATCTTACTGTGTTTGGGGTCTCCTTTTTGCAGGCTGCAGGTTCGTAGTTCCTGCTGTTTTTGATGTCTGTCCCCAGTGGCTAAGGTTGGTTCAGTGGGTTGTGTAGGTTTCCTGGTGGAGGGGACTAGTGCCTGTGTTGTGGTGGATGAGGCTGGATCTTGTCTCTCTAGTGGGCAGGTTCACGTCTGGTGGTGTGTTTGGGGTGTCTGTGGCCTTATTATTATTTTAGGCAGCCTCTCTGCTAATGGGTGGGGTTGTGTTCCTGTCTTGCTAGTTGTTTGGCATAGGTTGTCCAGCACTGTGGCTTGCTGGTCGTTGAGTGCAGCTGGGTGCTGGTGTTAAGATGGAGGTCTCTGGGAGATTTTCGCCATTTGATATTATGTGGAGCTGGGAGGTCTTGTTGACCAGTGTCCTGAAGTTGGCTCTCCTACCCCAGAGGCAGAGCCCTGACTCCTGGCTGGAGCACCAAGAGCTTTTCATCCACATGGCTTAGAATAAAAGGGAGAAAAAGTATAGGGAATTAGTAGAAGTATGAGGAAAGAAAGAAGGAAAGCAGGGAAAGAAGGAAGGAAGAAAGAAAGAAAGAAGCAAAGAAGGAAAGAAGGAAGGAAAGGAGGGAGGGAGGGAGGGAGGAAGGAAGGAAGGAGGGAAAGAAGGAAAAAAGACAGAAAGAAAGAAGATACAGTAAAAATAAAATAAAGTATAATAAAATTATTGAATTAAAAAATTCTTATTTAGAAAAAAAAAAAAGGGACGGATTGAACCTTAGGACAAATGTTGGAAGCAAAGCTATACAGACAAAATCTTACACAGAAGCATACACATACACCCTCACTAAAAGAGGTAAAGGGGGAAAAATCATAAATCTTGCTGTCAGAGACCACCTCCTCAATTTGGGATGATTCGTTGTCTAAAGGAGGGAAGGAAGGAAGGAAAGAAAGAAAGAAAGAAAGAAAGAAAGAAAGAACGAAGGTAAAGTATAATAACGTTATTAAAATTAAAATTGATTATTAAAAAAAAAATTTAAAAAAAAACCATGGACGGATAGAACCCTAGGACAAATGGTGGAAGCAAGACTATACAGACAAGATCTCACACAGAAGCATACACATATACATTCACAAAAAGAGGAAATGGGAAAAAAATCATAGATCTTGCTCCTAAAGTCCACTTCCTTAATTTGGGATGATTGGTTGTCTATTCAGGTATTCCACAGATGCAGGGTATATCAAGTTGATTGTGGAGCTTTAATCCGCTGCTTCTGAGGCTGCTGGGAGAGATTTCCCTTTCTCTTCTTTGTTCTCACAGCTCCCAGGGGCTCAGCTTTGTATTTGGCCCTGCCACTGCCTGTAGGTCGCTGGAGGGCGTCTGTTTTTTGCTCAGACAGGGCGGGGTTAAAAGAGCCGCTGATTCGGGGGCTCTGGCGCACTCAGGCCGGCGGGGAGGGAGGGGCACAGAGTGCGGGGCGGGCCTGCGGCGGCAAAGGTCGGCGTGACTTTGCACCAGCCTGAGGCCCGCTGTGCGTTCTCCCGGGGAAGTTGTCCCTGGATCCCGGGAACCTGGCAGTGGCGGGCTGCACAGGCTCCGCGGAAGAGGGGTGTGGAGAGTGACCTGTGCTCGCACACAGGCCCCTCGGTGGCGGCAGCAGCAGCCTTATCGTCTCCCGCCCGTCTCTGGGGTCCGCTTTTTCAGCCACAGCTCGCGCCCGTCTCTGGGGTTCCCGCTTTTAGCCGCGGCTCGCGCCCGTCTCTGGAGCTCCTTTAAGCAGCGTTCTTAAACCCCTCTCCTCACGCACCAGGAAACAAAGAGGGAAGAAAAAGTCTCTTGCCTCTTCGGCAGGTGCAGTCTTTTCCCCGGACTCCCTCCCAGCTAGCCGTGGTGCACTAACCCCTTCAGGCTATGTTCAAGCCGCCAACCCCAGTCCTCTCCCTGCGCTCCGGCCTCAGCTCGCAGCCCCGCCCGCCCCGATGGGTGAGCAGACAAGCCTCTCGGGCTGGTGAGTGCCGGTCGGCACCGATCCTCTGTGCGGTAATCTCCCCGCTTTTCCCTCCGCACCCCTGTGGCTGTGCACTCCTCCGCGGCTTCGAAGCTCCCACCTCCGCCCCCCGCAGTCTCCGCCCGCGAAGGGGCTTCCTAGTGTGTGGAAACTTTTCCTCCTTCACAGCTCCCTCCCACTGGTGCAGGTGCAGTCCCTATTCTTTTGTCTCTGTTTTTTCTTTTTTTTTTCTTTTGCCCTACCCAGGTACGTGGGGAGTTTCTTGCCTTTTGGGAGGTCTGAGGTCTTCTGCCAGCATTCAGTAGGTGTTCTGTAGGAATTGTTCCACGTGTAGATGTATTTCTGGTGTATCTGTGGGGAGGAAGTTGATCTCCGCGTCTTACTCTTCCGCCATCTTCAAGGTCCCCCCCCCGCTATTGATTCTTTGTAGTGTATTTTTCATTTCAGTTATTGTATTTTTCATCTCTGTTTTTTTTTCTTTAATTTTTCCAGGTGTTTGTTCTTTAATTCTTCTAGGTCTTTGTTAAGCATTTCTTGCATCTTCTCGATCTTTGCCTCCATTCTATTTCCGAGGTCCTAGATCATCTTCAGTATCATTACTCTGAATTCTTTTTCTGGAAGGTTGTCTATCTCCCCTTCATTTAGTTGTTTTTCTTGGGCTTTATCTTGTTCCTTTATCTGGTACATAGCCCTCAGCCTTTTCATCTATCTTTCTGTGAATGTGGTTTTTATTCCACAAGCTGCAGGACTGTAGTTCTTCTTGTTTCTGCTGTCTGCCCTCTCATGGATGAGGCTATCTAAGAGGCTTGTGCAAGATTCCTGATGGGAGGGACTGATGGTGGGTAGAGCTGGGTGTTGATCTAGTGGGCAGAGCTCAGTAAAACTTTAATCCACTTGTCTGCTGATTGCTGGGTCTTGGTTCAGCCCCTGTTTGTTTTTTGACCTGAGGTGACCCAACACTGGAGCCTACCGGGCTCTTTTGTGGGGCTAATGGCAGACTCTGGGAGGGCTCATGCAAGGAGTACTTCCCAGAACTTCTGCTGCCAGTGTCCTTGTCCTCACAGTGAGCCACAGCCACTCCCCACCTCTGCAGGAGACCCTCCAACACTAGCAGATAGGTCTGGTTCAGTCTCCTATGGGGTCACTGCTCCTTTCCTTGGGTCTCCATGCAGACACTACTTTGTGTGTGCCATCCAAGAGTGGAGTCTCTGTTTACCTCAGTCCTGTTGAAGTCCTGCAATCAAATCCCGCTAGGCTTCAATGTCTGATTTTCTAGGAATTCCTCCTCCCATTGCCAGCCCACAGTTTGGGAAATCTGACGTGGGGCTCAGAACATTACTCCAGTGGGTGGACTTCTGTCATATAAGTGTTCTTCAGTTTCTCAGTCACCCACTCAGCAGTTATTGGATTTGATTTTATTGTGATTGCACCCCTCCTATCATCTCATTGTGGCTTCTCCTTTGTCTTTGGATGTGGTGTATTGTTTTTGGTGAGTTCCATTGTTTTCCTTTTGATGACTGTTCAGCAGTTAGTTGTTATTTCAGTGCTCTCGCAAGAGGGAGATAGCACACATCCTTCTACTCTACCATTTGAACCAATCTCCCTCATTGTAGTTTGGATTTGCATTTCTCTAATGATTAGTGATATTAAGCATCTTTTCATGTGCTTTTTGGCCATCTGTATGTCTTCTTTTGAGAGAGGTCCTTTTGCACCTTCCACCCAATTCTTGATTAGGTTTTTGTTGTTGCTGTTGTTATTGAGCTGTATGAGCTGTTTGTATATTTTGGAAATTAATCCCTTGTTGGTTGCTTCATTGGAAAATATTTTTCCCATTCTGTGTGTTTTCTTTTCATTTTGTTTATCATTTCCTTTGCTTTGCAAAAGCTTTTTAGTTTCATCAGGTCCCATTTGCTTATTTTTATTTTCATTACTCTGGGAGGTGGGTCAAATAAGATCTTACTGCGTTTTATGTCAGAGCGGTTTCTGCCTATGTTTTCTTCTAAGAGTTTATAGTATTTTTTCTTCATTTAGGTCTTTGATCCATGTTGAGTTTATTTTTGTGTATGGTGTTAAGGAGTCCTCTAATTTCATTCTCTTACATGTAGTTGTCCAGTTTTTCCAGCACAAATTATTGAAGAGACTGTCTTTTCTCCATTGTATATTCTTTCCTCTTTGTCATAGATTAGTTGACCATAGGTGAGTGTGTTTATCTCTGGACTTTATCTCTGATTTTTAATTTGAGATTTAAATTGTTTCCTGAGATCATTCAATGAAGCCACCATTACCCTGATACCAAATCCAGACAAGATATCACAAAAAAGAAAATTACAAGCCAATAACACTGATGAACATTGATGCAAAAATCCTCAGAAAAATATTTGCCAACAGAATCCAACAACACATTAAAAGGATAATATGCCCTGATCAAGAAGGATTTATCCCAGGGAGGCAACGGTTTTTCAGTATTCTCAAATCAATCAATGTGATACACCACTCAACAGATGGAAGAACAATAAACCATATGAACATCTCAATGCAGACAAAGTTTTTGACAAAATTCAACACATATTTACGATAAAAACTCTCCAGAAAGTGGGCATAGAGGGAAACTACCTCAACCTAATTAAGGCCATATACAACAAACCAACAGCATACATCATTCTCAATGGTGAAAAATTGAAAACATTTCCTCTAAGATCAGGAAGAAGACAGGGGTTCCCACTCTCACCACTATTATTCACCATAGTTTTGGAAGTTTTAGCCACAGCAATCAGAGAAGAAAAAGAAATAAAGGAATCCAAATTGGAAACGAAGAAGTAAAACTGTCACTGTTTGCAGATGACAGGATACTATATATAGAAAATCCTAAAAACACCAGCAGAAAACTACTAGAGCTAATCAATGAATTTTGTAAAGTAGCAGGATACAAAATTAATGCACAGAAATTTCTTGCTTTCATATGCCCTAACAATGAAAGCAGAAAGAGCAATTAAGATACAATCCCATTAACCATTGCAACAATAAGAACAAAATACCTAGGAATAATTCTACATAAGGATGCAAAAGACCTGTACTCAGAAAACTATAGGATACTGATGAAAGAAATCAAAGACGACACAAACAGATGGAGAGACTTACCATGTTCTTGGACTGGACGAATCAATATTGTGAACATGACTCTACAATCCAAAGCAGCCTACATATTCACTTCAATCCCTATGAAATTACCAATGGCATTTTTCACAGAATTAAAACAATCTATTTTACAGTTTGTATGGGGAAAAAAAAGGCCCTGAATAGCCAAAGCAATCTTGACAAAGAAAGGAGGAATCAGTCTCCCTGACATCAAAATCTATTAGAAAGATACAGTAATCAAGACAGTATGATATTGGCACAAAAACAAAAATACAGACCGATGGAACAAGATACAAAGTCCGAGATAAACCCGCTACCTATTGTCACCTAATCTATGACAAAGAAGCAAGAATATACAGTGAAAAAAAGATAATCTCTTCAATAATTGGTGCTGGGAAAACTGGATAACTACATGTAAGAGAATGAAATTAGAACACTCCTTAACACCATACACAAAAGTAAACACAAAATGGATTAAAGACCTAAATATAAGACCAGATACTATAAAACTCTTAGAGGAAAACATAGGCAGAAACTTCTCTGACTTAAATCGTGTTAAGATATATTTTGACACTCCTCCTAGAGTAATGAAAATAAAAATAAAAGTTAGCAAATGGAACCTGATGAAAATTAAAAGCTTGTGCAGAGGAAAGGAAACCATAAACAAAACGAAAAGATAAGCCAAAAAATGGAAGAAAACATTTGCCAATTAAGCAACCAACAAAGGACTAATCTCCAAAATATGCAAACAACTCACACAGCTCCAAAACAACAACCAGAACAACAACAAAACCCAATCAAAAACTGGGTGGAAGTTCTAAAAGGACCTTTCTCGAAAGAAGGCATACAGATGGCCAAAAAGCACATGAAAAGATGCTCAACAGCACTAATTATTGAAGAAATGCAAATGAAAACTACAATGAGGTATCACCTCACACCAGTCAGAATGGCACTCATCAAAAAATTGACATATGACAATGCTGGGAAATACACGTGGAACAATTCCTACAGAACACCTACTGAACGCTGGCAGAAGACCTCAGACTTTCAAAAAGGCAAGAAACTCCCCACGTACCTGGGTAAGGCAAAAGATAAAAGAATAAACAGAGACAAAAAGATAGGGATGGGACATACACCAGTGGGAGGGAGCTGTTAAGGAGGAAATGTTTCCACACACTAGGAAGCCCCTTCGTGGGCAGAGACTGTGGGTGGTGGAGGGAGAAAGCTTCGGAGCTGCGGAGGAGAGCACAGCAACAGGGGTGCGGAGGACATAGTGGAAAGATTCCCGCACAGAGGATTGGTGCTGATTGGCACTCACCATCCCGAGAGGCTTGTCTGCTCACCCGCCAGGGCAGGTGGGGCTGGGAGCCAAGGCTTGGGCTTCGGTCTGAGCGCAGGGGAGGACTGGTGTTGGCGGTGTAAACACAGCCTGAAGGGGTTAGTGCACCATGGCTGGACGGGAGGGTGCCCGGGAAAAAGTCTGGACCTGCTGAAGAGGCAAGAGACTTTTTCTTCCCTCTTTGTTTCCTGGTGCACGAGGAGAGGGGATTAAGAGCACTGCTTAAAGGTGCTCCAGAGATGGGCGCGAGCTGCAGCTAAAAGTGCGGACAACAGAGACGGGCACGAGACCCTAAGGCTCCTGCTGCTGCCAACGAGAAGGCTGCTTGGGAGCACAGGTCACTATCCACAGCCCCCTTCTGGAGAGCCTGTGCAGTCCGCCACTGCCAGGGTCCCAGGATCCAGGGACAGCTTCCCTGGGAGAACACACGGCACACCTCAGGCTGGTGCAATGGCATGCTGGGCTCTGCCACCGCAGGCCCACCCTGCACTCCGTGCCCCCGCTTCCCCCAGCCTGAGTGAGTCAGAGTTCCCGAAGCAGCTGCTCCTTTAACCCTGTCCTTTCTGAGTGAAGGACAGATGCTCTCCGGAGAACTACATGCAGAGGCAGGGCCAAATCCAAAGGTGAGGGCCTGGAAGCTGTGAGAACAAAGAAGAGAAAGGGAAATCTCTCCCAGCAACCTCAGAAGAAGTGGATTAAAGTTCCACAATCAACTTGATATACCCTGCATCTGTGGAATACATGAATAGACAACGAATCATCCCAAATTGAGGAGGTGGACTTTGAGAGCAGGATTTATTATTTTTTCCCCTTTTCCTCTTTTTGTGAGTGTGTATGTGTATGCTTCTGTATGAGATTTTGTCTGTATAGCTTTGCTTCCACCATTTATCCTAGGGATCTATCTATCCGTTTTTTTTTTCTTAATAATTATTCTTTTTTTAATAACTTTATTATCTTTTATCTTACTTTATTTTATTTTACTTTATCTTTCTTTCCTTCTTTCCTTCCCTCCTCCCTTCCTTCTTCCCTCCCTCCCTCATTTCTTTTTTCTTTCTTTCTTTTTTTTTCTTTCTCTCTACTTCTACTAATTTTTTCTTTCTACTTCTTCTCCCTTTTATTCTGAGCCGTGTGTATGAGAGGCTCTTGGTGCTGCAGCCAGGAGTCAGTACTGTGCCTCTGAGGTTGGAGAGCCAATTTCAGGACACTGGTGCACAAGAGACCCCACAGCTCCACATAATATCAAATGGCGAACATCTCCCAGAGATCTCCATATCAACAACAGCACCCAGCTTCACTCAACGACCAGAAAGCTACAGTGCTGGACACCCTATGCCAAACAACTAGCAAGGCAGGAACACAACCCCATCCATTAACAGAGAGGCGGCCTAAAATCATAAGTCCACAGACACCCTAAAACACACCAGCAGACGTGGAAATGCCCACCAGAAAGACAAGATCCAGCCTCATCCACCAGAACACAGGCACTAGTCCCCTCCACCAGGAAACCTAAACAACCCATTGAACCAACCTTAGCCACTGGGGACAGACACGAAAAACAACAGGAACTACAAACTACAACGGGAACTATGAACCTGCAGCCTGCAAAAAGGAGACCCCTAACATAGTAAGATAAACAAAATGAGAAGATAGAAAATCACACAGCAAATGAAGGAGCAAGATAAAAACCCACCAGACCTAACAAATGAAGAGGAAACAGGCAGTCTACTTGAAAAATAATTCAGAATAAAGATAGTAAAGATTATCCAAATCTTGGAAATAGAATAGACAAAATGCAAGAAACATTTAACAACGAACTAGAAGAACAAAAGATGAAACAAACAATGGTGAACAGCACAATGAATGAAATTATAAATACTCTAGATGGGATCAATAGCAGAATAACTGAGGAAGAAGAATGGATAAGTGACCTGGAAGATAAAATAGTGGAAGTAACTACTGCAGAGGAGAATAAAGACAAAAGAATGAAAAGAACTGAGGACAGCCTCAGAGACCACAAGGACAAATTTAAATGCACCAACATTTGAATTATAGGGGTTCCAGAAGAAGAACAGAAAAAGGAAGGGACTGAGAAAATATTTGAAGAGATTATAGTTGAAAAGTTCCCTAATATGGGAAAGGAAATAGTTAATCAAGTCCAGGAAGCACAGAGAGTCCCATACAGGATAAATCCAAGGATAAATGAGCCAAGACACATATTAATCAAACTGTCAAATATTAAATAGAAAGAAAACATATAAAAAGCTGCAAGGGAGAAACAACAAATCACACTCAAGAAATCCCCATATGGTTAACAGCTGTTCTTTCAGCAGAAATTCTGCAAGCCAGAAGGGACTCGAAGGACATATTTAAAGTGATGAAGGAGAAAAACCTGCAACCAAAATTACTCTACCCATCAAGGACCTCACTCAGATTTGATGGAGAAATTAAAATGTTTACAGACAAGCAAAAGCTGTGAGACTTCAGCACCACCACACCAGCTTTACAACAAATGCTAAAGGAACTTCTCTAGGCAAGAAAGACAACAGAAGGAAAAGACCTACAATAACGAACCCAAAACAATTTAGAAAATGGGAAAGGAAAATACATAATGAAAATTACCCTAAACGTAAGTGGATCAAATGCACCCACCAAAAGACACAGATTGGCTGAATGGATACAAAAACAAGGCCCATATATATGGTGTCTACAAGAGACCCACTTCAGACCTAGAGACACATACAGACTGAAAGTAAGGGGATGGAAAAAGATATTCCATGCAATTGGAAACCAAAAGAAAGCTGGAGTAGCAATTCTCATATCAGGCAAAATAGACTTTAAAATAAAGAGTATTACAAGAGACAAAGAAGGACACTACATAATGATCAAGGGATCGATCCAAGAAGAAGATATAACAATTGTAAATATTTATGCACCCAACATAGGAGCACCTCAATACATAAGGCAAATACTAAGAGCCATAAAAGGGGAAATTGACAGTAACACATTCATAGTAGGAGACTTTAACACCCCACTTTCACCAATGGACAGATTATCCAAAATGAAAATAAATAAGGAAACACAAGCTTTAAATGTTACATTAAACAAGATGGACTTCATTGATATTTATAGGACATTCCATCCAAAAACAACAGATTACACATTTTTCTCAAGGGCTCATGGAACATTCTCCAGGATAGATCATATCTTGGGTCACAAATCAAGCCTTGGTAAATGTAAGAAAATTGAAATTGTATCAAGTATCTTTTCCGACCACAACTCCATGGGACTAGATATCAATTACAGGAAAAGACCTGTAAAAAATACAAAAACATGGAGGCTAAGCAATACACTACTTAATAACGCAGGGATCACTTAAAAAATCAAAGAGGAAATTAAGAAATACCTAGAAACAAATGACAATGTAGACACGATGACCCAAAACCAATGCAATTCAGCAAAAGCAGTTCTAAGAGGGAAGTTTATAGCAATACAATCCTGCCTTAAGAAAGAGGAAACATCTCGAATGAATAACCTAACCTTGTACCTAAATCAACTAGAGAATGAAGAACAAAAAACCCCCAAAGTTAGCAGAAAGAAAGAAATCATAAAAATCAGATCAGAAATAAATGAAAAAGAAATGAAGGAAACAATAGCAAAGATCAATAAAACTAAAAGCTCGTTCTTTGAGAAGATAAACAAATTTGATAAACCATTAGCCAGACTCATCAAGAAAATAAGGGAGAAGACTCAAATCAATAGATTTAGAAATGAAAAAGGGGAAGTAACAACTGACAATGCAGAAATACAAAAGATCATGAGAGATTACTACAAGCAACTCTATGCCAATAAAATGGACAACCTGGAAGCAATGGACAAATTCTTAGAAATGCACAACCTGACAAAACTGAATGAGGAAGAAAAAGAAAATATAAACAAACAAATCACAAGCCCTGAAATTGAAACTGCAATTTAAAATGTTCTAACAAACAAAAGCCCAGGACCACATCACTTCACAGGCAAATTCTATCAAACAGTTAGAGAAGAGCTAACACCTATCCTTCTCAAACTCTTCCAAAATATAGCAGAGGAAGGAACACTCCCAAACTCATTCTATGAGGCCACCATCACCTTGATACCAAAACCAGACAAGGATGTCACAAAGAAAGAAGACTACAGACCAGTATCACTGATGAACATAGATGCAAAAATCCTCAACAAAATACAAGCAAATAGAATCCAACAGCATATTAAAGTTATCAAACACCATGATCTAGTGGGGTTAATTCCAGGAATGCAAGGATTCTTCAATATACGCATATCAAACAATGTTATAAACCATATTAAAAAATTGAAGGAGAAAATCCTTATGATCACCTCAATAGATGCAGAAAAAACTTTCAAGAAAATTCAACACTCATTTAGTATAAAAACCTGCAGAAAGTAGGCATAGAGGGAACTTTCCTGAACATAATAAAGGCCATATATGACAAACCCACAGCCAACATCGTCCTCAATGGTGAAAAACTGAAAGCATTTACACTAAGATCAGGAACTAGACAAGGTTGCCCACTCTCACCACTCTTACTCAACATAATTTTGGAAGTTTTAGCCACAGCAATCAGAGAAGAAAAGGAAAGAAAAATAGTCCAAATCAGAAAAGAACTAGTAAAGCTGTCACTCTTTGCAGATGACATGATACAATACATAGAGAATCCTAAAGATGCTACCAGAAAACTACTAGAGGTAATCAATGTATTTGGCAAAGTAGCAGGATACAAAATTATGAACAGAAGTCTCTGGCATTCCTATACACTTATGATGAAAAATATGAAAGTGATATCAAAAGAACACACCCATTTACCATTGCAACATAAAGTATAAAATATCTAGGAATAAACCTACCTAAGGAGACAAATGACCTGTATGCAGAAAATTATGACACTGAGGAAAGAAAATAAAGATGATACAAATAGATGGAGAGATATACCATGTTCTTGGATTGGAAGAATCAACACTGAGAAAATGACTCTACTACTCAAAGCAATCTACTGATTCAATGCAATCC
Source organism: Tursiops truncatus (assembly GCF_011762595.2). Classification (NCBI taxonomy): domain Eukaryota; kingdom Metazoa; phylum Chordata; class Mammalia; order Artiodactyla; family Delphinidae; genus Tursiops; species Tursiops truncatus. The sequence continues at coordinate 68,927,623 of NC_047055.1, read as the reverse complement.
CTATCAAACTACCACTGGCATTTTTCAAAGAACTAGAACAAAAAATTTCACAATTTGTATGGAAACACAAAAGACCCCGAATAGCCAAAGCAATCTTGAGAACGAAAAACGGAGCTGGAGGAATCAGGCTCCCTGACTTCAGACTATACTACAAAGCTACTGTATTCAAGACAGTATGGTACTGGCACAAAAACAGAAATATAGATCAATGGAACAGGATAGAAAGCCCAGAGATAAACCCACGCACGTATGGTCACCTTATCTTTGATAAAGGAGGCAGGAATGTACAGTGGAGAAAGGGCAGTCTCTTCAATAAGTGGTGCTGGGAAAACTGGACAGGTACATGTAAAAGTGTGCGATTAGATCACTCCCTAACACCATACAGAAAAATAAGCTCAAAATAGATTACAGACCTAATGTAAGGGCAGAAACTATCAAACTCTTAGAGGAAAACATAGGCAGTACACTCTATGACATAAATCAGAGCGAGATCCTTTTTGACCCACCTCCTAGAGTAATGGAAATAAAAACAAAAATAAACAAATGGGACCTAATGAAACTTCAAAGCTTTTGCACAGCAAAGAAAACTATAAACAAGACCAAAAGGTCACCCTCAGAATGGGAGAAAATATTTGCAAATGAAGCAACTGACAAAAGATTAGTCTCCAAAATTTACAAGTAGCTCATGCAGCTCAATAACAAAAAAAAAAAAAACCCAATCCAAAAATGGGCAGAAAACCTAAACAGACATTTTTCCAAAGAAGATATACAGACTACCAACAAACACATGAAAGAATGGTCAACATCATTAATCATTAGAGAATTGCAAATCAAAACTACAATGAGATATCATCTCACACCAGTCAGAATGGCCATCATCAAAAAATCTAGAAACAATAAATGCTGGAGAGGGTGTGGAGAAAAGGGAACACTCTTGCACTGCTGGTGGGAATGTGAATTGGTTCAGCCACTATGAAGAACAGTATGGATGTTCCTTAAAAAACTACAAATAGAACTACCATATGACCCAGCAATACCACTACTGGGCATATACCCTGAGAAAATCATAATTCAAAAAGTGTCATGTACCACAATATTCATTGCAGCTCTATTTACAATAGCCCGGAGATGGAAACAACCTAAGTGTCCATCTTTGGATGAATGGATATAGAAGATGTGGCACATATATACAATGGAATATTACTCAGCCATAAAAAGAAACGAAATTGAGCTGTTTGTAATGTGGTGGATAGACCTAGAGTCTGTCATACAGAGTGAAGTAAGTCAGAAAGAGAAAGACAAATACCGTATGCTAACACACATATATATATATATGGAATTTAGGAAAAGAAAAATATATCATGAAGAAGCTAGGGGTAAGACAGGAATAAAGACACAGACCTACGCGAGAATGGACCTGAGGATATGGGGAGGAGGACGGGTAAGCTCTGACAAAGTGAGAGAGAGGCATGGACATACATACACTACGAAATGTATGGTAGATAGCTAGCGGATAGGAGCCACATAGCACAGGGAGATCAGCTCTGTGCTTTGTGACCACCTGAAGGGGTGGGATAGGGAGGGTGGGAGGGAGGGAGACGCAAGAGGGAAGAGATATGGGAACATATGTATATGTATAAGTGATTTACTTTGTTATAAAGCAGAAATGAACTCACCATTGTAAAGCAATTATAATTCAATAAAGATGTAAAAAAAAAGATAATGCTGGTGAGTGTGTGGAGAAAAGGGAACCCTTCTACATTGTTGGTGGGAGTATAAATTGGTACAGCCACTGTGGAGAACAGTATTGCGGTTCCTTAAAAAACTAGAAATACAGCTAACATGTGAATCAGCAATTCCACTCCTGGGCATATATCCGGAGAAAACCATCATTTGAAAATATGCATGCACCCAGATGTTCATTGCAGCACTATTTACAATAGCAACGACATGGAAGCCACCTAAATGTCTATTGACAGAGGAACGGGTCAAGAAGAATGTGGTGCATGTATAGCATGGAATGTTACTCAGCCATAAAAAAGAATGAAATAATGCCTTTTGCAGCAACATGGATGGACTTAAAGATTGTCATTCTGAGTGAAGTAAGTCAGAATGGGAAAGACAAATATTGTGATATCACTGTGTGGAATCTCACATAATGGTACAAGAAAACTTGTTTACGAAAGGGAAATCTAGTTATAGATGTACAAAACACACTTACACTTACCAGGGGGAAAGGGGTAGAGGGATAAATTGGGAGATTGGGTTTGATATATACACACTATTATATATATATATATATATATATATATATATATATATATATAAAACATGATTTTTAAGGACCTACTGTATACCTCAGGGAACTATACTCAATACTCTGTAATAACCTATATGTGAAACGAATGTAAAAATGAGTAGGTATATGTATAACAGATTCACTGTGCTTTACAGAAGATAGTAACACAACATTGTGAATCAAGTATATTTCAATTAAAAAAAAGAAAACTGTCCTGAAAGTGGGTGTAGAGGAAATATACCTCAGCATATTAAATGCCAGATGTGACAAACCCACAGGTAACATCCGACTCCTCAGTGAAAATTTGAAAGCATTCCCTCTAAGATCAGGAACAAGACAAGGATGCCCACTCTCACCACTTAATTCAACACAGTTTTGGGAGTGCAGCCACAGCATTCAGAGGAGTAAAAGAAATAAGAGGAATCTAAATTGGAAAGTAAGAAGTAACACTATCCCTGTTTGCAGATGACATGATAGCATACGCAGAACATCCTAAAGACAGAGGATACACAATTAACATAACGAAGTCTGATGCATTTCTATACACTAACAAGGAATTATCAGAAAGGTAAATTAAAGAAACAATATCGCTTACCATTGCATCAGAAAGAATAAAATACCTAGGAATAAACCGACCTGAGGAGGCAAAAGACCTGTACTCCGAAAATTAAAAGACGCTGAGGAAAGAAATTGAAGATGACACAAACAGATGGAAAGAGATACCATGCCCTTGGATTGGAAGAATCAATATTGTTATTCATATTTAAAGTGACCATTATACCCACGGCAAACTATAGATTCAATGCAATCCTTATCAAATTACCAACGGCATTTTTCAGAGAAGTAGAACAAAAAGTTTCTTAAAATTGTATGGAAACACAAAAGACCCCTAATAGTCAAAACAAGCTTGTGAAAGAAGAACATGGCTGGAAGAATCAGGCTCCCTGATTTCAGACAACAAAGCAATAGAAATCATAAAGTATGGTACTGGCACAAATACAGACAGACATCTGAATGGAAAAGCATAGAAAGCCCAGAGATGATAAACCCAGGCACCTATGATCAATTAATCTACAATGAAGGAGGCAAGAATATACAATGAAAAAAAGACAGTCGCTTTCAATGAGTTGTGCTGGGAGAACTGGACAGATACATATAAAAGAATCAAATCAGAACATTCTTTAACACCGTATCCAAAAATAAACTCAAAATGGATTAAAAACCTAAATGTAAGTCTGGATACTATAAGAGTCCTAGAGGAAAACATAGGCAGAAGACTCTCTGACCTAAATTGCAGCAATAACTTTTTGGATCCCTCTCCTAAAACAAAGGAAACTAAAGCAAAAATAAACAAATGGGGCCTAATTAAACATAAGAGCTTTTGCACAGCAAAGGAAACCATCAACAAAGCCAAAAGACAACCTACTGAATCTAGGAAGATATTTGCAAATGATATATGACCAATATAGTGTCAATATCCAACTTATATGAACAGCTCAAAAAACTTAACTTTAAAAAATAAAAAACCAACCCTGCTTTAAAAATGGGAAGAACTGAATAGACAATATTCCCAAGAGGGAATGCAGATGGTGAACAGACACATGAAAAGAAGCTCAGCATCACTAATCATCAGGGAAGTGCAAATCAAAACTACAATGAGATATCACCTGACACCTGTCAGAATGGCTATCATGAAAAAGAACACAATATGAAACATTGGCAAGGAAGTGGAGGAAAGGGCCCCCTGGTACACTGCTGGTGGGAATGTAAATTGGTACAGCCACTGTGGAAAACAGATGGAGGATTGTCAAGAAACTAAAAATAGAACTACTGTGTGACCCAGCAATTCTACTCCAGGATATATATATCTTAGCAAAACAAAAACAGTAATTCAAAAAGATACATGCACCCCAATGCTCATAGCAGCATTATTTACAATTGCCAAGGTATGCAAGCCACCTAAGTGTCCATCAACAGATGGATTAATAAAGGAGATGATGCATACACACACACACACACACACACACACACACACACACACACACAATGCAATACTACGCAGCCATAAAAATGAATGAAAGTTTGCCATTTGCAGCAACACGGATGGACTTGGAGGGCACTATGCTAAGTGGAATAAGTCAGACAAAGACAAATATTGCATGATATGAGTTCTATGTGGAATCTAAAAACTACAGCAAACTAGTGAATAAAACAAAAATGAAGCAGACTTACAGATATAGAGAACCAACTTGTGGTTACCAGTGGGGAGAGGGCAGATGGGAGGGGCAATGTAGGGGTAAAGGGGAAAAAAGTGTTATCGTGGGATTACATGAAATCAGTGTATGAAACTTTTGAAAATTGACCTTTAAATAAACAAACAAAAAATTAAAAAGGGGGGAAAATGAGGTATGTGTCTTATCTAGGTATCTAAATCTACTTAACAGAATATTACTCAGACATAAAAAAGTATGAAATACTGCGATTTGCAGCAATATAGATGGACCTAGAGTATATTATGCTTAGTGAAATATCGGACAGAGAAAGACAGATACTGTACATCACTTACATGGGCAATCTGAAAAACAGTACAAACGGATGTATGTGCAAAACTGAAACAGACTCACAGATATAGAAAGAAAACCTGTGGTGACCAAAGGTGAGAGGAAGGGGAAAGGGACAAATTAGGAGTATGGGATTACCAGGGACAAACTGCTATGTCTAAAATAGATACGCAACCGGATATGCTGTATGGCAAAGGAAATTATAGCCATTATCTTTTAATAACCTATAATGGAGTATAATCTGCAAAAATACTGAATCATTATGATGTGGAAATGAAACGAACATAATACTGTAAATAATATATTTCAATTAAAAACAATAGCAGAACCTAGCCAACCAGTCAGGAAGAGCATGGGAGCAGATAGCTCCAAATACAGAAGAGAAAAAGGAAATCCAAACTGGCACCTGTGACTGCGTGCCCTTCCCACATCAAGGGGATCCATGAAGTGATTCAGAAGTGCCATTGTCTTGATACTGCAAGTCACAGGAAGGAAGAGTATTCTTGCTGGGGTTTCTGCTTCAGCTTCGTGACCCATCTTACTCTTAGGAAGGTGAGGAATCGCATCCCCTTGGCTTCACATTCAATTGAAATAGGACACTGGGGATTCTGGGACGATGCTCTCATGCATTCCTACCCAAATTCTCTGGAACTTGGTCTCCCAATCAAAGATATCTAAGGACGTGTGCTATTATTGAAGGCTTTAGGATGGGACATGTCACCTTTCAATGGCCCAAACAAAGATAACTGCTAAGTTCACATTTTTCAGTCAAGAAAACCAAGTAATATCTGGTACATGAAGTGGGAGTGAAAGAGAGGAAAGAGGATTAGCACAAAGGATATATTTCTTTTTGCTATTGTTTTTGTTTTCTAGCCCAGGCATCTCTCTCTGTTGTGCTTAGGTGATACACTTTGGCTCCTGTTGGGCTGTTGGAGTTGCCTTAAGTATGCCTAAATACTGGAGCAGCTGGGAAACAGCAGAAAGTTGCTGCTGTCAGTTAAATATACTCACCCCCAGATATGTACTTCTGTGACCAGCCTCTGTATCCTTCAGTTCTCCCCTGTTCCACCCCCAGCCAGCAATCACCAGGCCAACTCCACTTAATGGATCCTGTCAGGCACCCTTGCGAGCAGGGATAATTCAAGATCCCTTAGTTGGGTCCTTTATGGCCTCCATTCTCCCACAGTGAATGCTCCATGGCCAGGCTGACCAATCCAATGTCTCCTGATGCATATACCTCACACAGCAGGGAGAAGCCTATGAACCCAACCTTGTATATACTGAAGACATTTTCCCTCACCATATCCATGCCTGTTATTTTGGCATAAAATGGCACCCTGGAGAGATCTGCGTTATTTCCTAATAATAGCAGGTTTAGTCTCATTTAAAATCTTCCCCCATTCTCTCTTGGTGCTGTGCGTCAGTATAAATTCTTATGCTTAGCGATTTTTGGTGCACTCTGCTAGTCTCTGAAGAAGTCAGCTGGTATAGTGGGAAGTGCACTGGGCTAGGAGTCTGGAGGAACAACTTCTAGCTGTATGGTGACATGACTTTATCAAATCTGAGCTCTGTGGTGATTGCTAGATATAATTTTAAATTCAAGTGTCCAAGTAGTGGTTCCTTTAGCCTGGAACTAACCCTGCCACCATCTAGGTCACCTGTGTTTCCTCTCACATCCTGTGCTAACTCCACCAGAGCACTCACTCCATTGTGTAGCCATTGCCAGTTTTGTCTCACTCTCCACTAGGCCGTGGGCTCCTTGAGAGAAAGGACCATCTTCTTCATCATGGTGCAACTCCTAGTGCCTGACAGTGTCGGGCACAAGTGGGCACTCAAATATTCTCTGAATGAGGAATCTCTGCTGTTTCTACTTGAATTGATTGAGGATATTTAGCCATAACGAATGACTGAATACTGACTCTCCAAATACCTTATGCTAGCCTATAATGTGGTGTAAAATGCCTCAACATTTAAATGGGAAAAGTATTTTGATCCTGCTACTTATATTCCAATTTCCTTAATCTGTAAAGTGAGGCTTTAAAGACCCCTGTTGGTTTCCAATTTATTGATTGCTCGTTTTCCCCACCCCACCCCCAAACCCAACTCTTGCCTCCCATCCATCAGCCCCCACATATGTTCAAATAAAGACCAGTATGGGGATGACATTCCCAGTCAGAGCCTCTCTGTTTGATGGGAAAGGCCTGAAATGGGCTGAACTGCACCTGCTAAGCCTTCCAGAAATCCTCCACAGGCCCCCTGGATGAACTCAACCAGGAAGCACAGATGAAATCTATAGACTAGGTGTTTCTATTCATCTCCACATGTATGCACTACAAAAATTATACCTGCTTCCATGCTCACTTTCTTTTTTTAATTAACTAATTTATTTATTCTTTTTTTCCTTCATTTTCCCCCAGATCTATTGAGATATAACTGACATATAACGTAGTGTAAGTTTAAGATGTATAATGTGATAATTTTATACAGGTATATATTGTAAAATGTTACCCACAATAAGGTTAATTAACACATCTTTCACCTCACATAATTAGAATTTTGTTGTTGTTGTCATGGTGAGAACATTAATGCTCTACTCTTATAGCAACTTTCAAGTATACAATACAGTATTGTTAACGATAGTCTTCATGCTGTACATTAGTTCCCCAGAACTTTCTCAACTTACAACTGAAAGTTCATACCCCTTGACCAGCATCTCTCATTTCCACCCCCCCCAAGTCCCTCATGCCCATTTTCTTTTGTATACTTAAAGGGTGTTAGATTGAATCCATTAAAAGAAAAAAACAGCCACACAAAGAGGCAAATTCTGTTTCCAGAGAGCCACATTTCTTACGTGTCACGGTGATGTGCTCAGTTTTTTGCGTTTTGCCTCATAGAGTAGTACCTATGCAGTAAGTGTGGGTAGTTGGGTCCACCCTCCTGATTTATTGCTCAAATTCCAGGGCAGGGGAAGAGGATGAAAATAAAAGAGATGGGGATACTTCTTTCTTCAGGTATTCTTATCGTTTAGAATACCCCAAGACCTTCAACTTGTGAGTCCAGAATTAGTCTTAAATTCATGGCTTGTAAAGAGAACAATATGTAAGATCTTTGCTAAAACTCATTCTAAAAAAAGATTGAAAGGACAGTCTCAATACACTTATGGGCTAGTAGGCTTTAAAATATTTCAGACAACAGTGATATCATATAAAAGCAACATGAAATGTTTTATTGAGAAAATGACCACTCAGGTGAGTAATATCACAACAGCAATGTCAGAACATCTTCAATATCAGATAATCTTCATTTTTGTGTTAAAAAATTTTTAAAGTTGTTTTTAAAATTACTTCAACTCATTCACCTGGGGATGCAGAATAATAGCTGTGGTCCTGGTCAAATCTTTAAAAGGAATAGATTCAGAGGTGTGTGTGTGTGTGTGTGTGTGTGTGTGTGTGTGTGTGTACAGAAACTACCAAGGCAGATGGTATGAGGGAATTTAGAAATACATAGGTCTTGTAATTTATCCTTCCTCAAACCCTGGGGAAGGGGCATGTATTTTTCTCAGGGCACAAATCTAACAGTCAGTGTGGATGTTTGGACTGCATTGCAACAAAGGGCATTATCTCTTCAAGGGGACATCACCTGCAGCCCAGGCCAGGGAGTTCTGGGGGAGGGAGCCAAGCTATTACTTGGTCCGGATGGCAGAGGGGACATCCACGACCAGGGGGTTCTCCTCCTCAGGGGCGCTGCTCTTCTTGTCCACAGCAACAAAGGCAGGTGTTTCATTGGGGCTCTTCTTGATCTTGCCCTCTCTTCCCTCCAGATCCTGGCCCTGGACGCCAGGCGTCTGCTGTGGGCGGCGGCGCGGGTTATTGGGGCGGCGGGATCCATAGCTTGGAGGAGGCCTCTGTTGCAGATCGCCGTCGGCGTCATGCCCGCTCTCCCTGTGCTCCTCCTCCAGCTCCGCAGAGATGCCTGGTGAGGTTATTGGACCAAGAGTGGTGCCTCAGCCCCTAGGGCGTCTCAACAGGTGGCTGGGGCCCCGATGCCGTCATGGCTCACCCTCGGGACTTGTGTTCTGTGCGGACGCTGGCAGGAGGTTGGGCCATGGGCCGCTGGTGGTAGCCAGGATCGATGGGCAGCGGGTCACGGTTGGGGCCCTGCGGCAGGGCGGGAAGCGCCAAGGCCTTTGGCCTTTGCGGTGGCCAGGCCAACAGCGCCTCAGGCCCTGGGACGCGGTGAAGCCTTCGCCGCTGCCCTCGCCTTCGGCAACGTCGTGTTCAGCTTCCTTCGGACTGTGTGGTGGCGGCACTTGGCCGTGGATAGAGAATCCCCGGCGAGACTGGGGGCTGTGGGCAGCATAGCGGCTTCCCTCCACTGGGGCACCCGCTCACATTAGCGGCCTCGGTGCCCTGCTCACCCTGCACCACGTGGAACTCGATAGTCTCGCCTTCGCCCACACCGCGTTCGAACTTGCGAGGGTTGTTCCGGGGGATGGCCGTCTGGTGAACGAACACACCTTCCTGGGTATCATGCCTGCTGATGAAACCGTACCCATTCTTCACGTTCAACCACTTGACAGAGCCTCACACCCTCTTAGCGATGACTTTCTTGGGCACCTTTCCTTTGGCGCCCACCACGGTGGCCTTGGGGATCGCATCCCCGCTGAGGTTGCCAGCACCTAGGGCTCGGGGCAGATCTCCACCTCCCAAGGATGCCAGGTGTTCCTGCGATGCTTGAGGGGAGACTGAAGAGGCCACCTCCGTGAGGGAGGCCTCTCCAGCCTCACTCACGAGGCCCTCCTTGCTCTTCTTTCTCAGAGAATCTGAGGGAATTTGGCCCTCTGTGGCTGGAAGGTAGGGGAGGGGCTGGAGGCAGGAACCTCTCCAAGAGGGTTGTGGGTCAGGGCCAAGGGTTCTCTGGCTTCACTCTGAGACTCTTGGAGAGGCCTGTGGGTTCTCCTGGGGCTAGGGGACGCAGACCAAACAATGGCTACCATGGTGATGTTTCACTGTGTGGGGGCAGGGCCTTCCTAGAGTGGGCTCTGAGCTGGGGGGCCGGGCAAATGCACTCCTCCCCATGCTCCTGCAAGCACGTCACAGTACCTCGTGGTTTCTGGTTGAGAGGAGGCACACTTGAAGCTCTAGGGAGTGGTCTTGAACACCCTCTTACTTGCTTGAGTGGATGTGAGGAGAGGACCTAACTTCCATCCCTCTTCCTTGGTTGGGGAGATTCACAGCCTCCTAAGGGCACTCTCTCAATATTTTCTCCAAAAACCGTGGTCCTCTTTCAACCCCTGGTGTGCCCTCTATATGGGTGAGGCATTTTGTGTAACTTGAGGCAAAATGACAACCGCATGATGTTAAGACCCAGTCAAAGTAGCCTGCTGTGGTGTTTGTTTGTTTGTTTTGCTTTTGTTTTCTGGCAGGGGAGCAAAGGAAGGCTGCCAGGGCTAGAATGCTCGTACTGAGAGGACACTAAAGTCACGCAGATTTATCCAGACTAGTGTTAAGATTGCGTTGACCTAAAATAAATAGACTGTCAGGTATTGCCCCAACAAAAATAGGTTTATTCCGGATCAACAAAGAATTGCAATTCAGGGTCTGCAACCATGGTGAGCCAAGTGGACATCCCCCCAACAGGGAGAGGATAACTCTTTCAAAGAGAGGAAGAGGAAGTTAGGAAGGCTATAGTAAACAAATTGTCCATTGGAGGCTGAGAGTTGGAAGTGTGGTGGCTTTTCTTTGGCTGAGTCGTGACAGTCTCTCATTGGCCGAGCTCTTGCCAGGCAAGAAGAGGAAGTCTTTATGTTTCCTGTTGGGCTCTGTTGTCGTCATAGGGTGTGAGAGCTCACCGTTCTAGCCTCCCAACTCTATTTTAATTGAAGTTTCTCTTTATTAATTTTTATACTCCTCCCCTTTGATCAAGAGCTTTCTCTGAAAGCATCACTGATCAATGGTCCGATTTTCCTGTTTCAGCAGGTTTTTGTCCCTAAGTGTCAGGAAGGACTTTTCCTTGGTGTACTATCCCATGTTAGAGTGAAAGTGCACAGTTTGGAAGCCTATTGAAGTCACATTAGAGTAACAAGGAGTGGCAGGAGGGAGAACTGTTAGGCACTTTTTATCTAAAGTTCGTGTTATCAAGATCATACACATAGGAGATCATCTGAAGCATTATGCCACCATCAGGGGTTTGGCAGACAAACTTCCAACAGGCCTAATCTGGATATATTGGGAAAGCTGTCTTATCAGATATTGTCTGCTTCAAATTCAGAAAACCTCTACTTTCATATCACCAGATGACGTGCAGGTCCATTCAGGATTGGTGCTTTCTTTAGGTGTGTCACGTGAGTTCAAGGGGCTATCCCCTGGAGCTTGGTGGCACAAGGGTTTGTTAGCAGTACCTGATAGGGGCTTTTCCTAGCAAGGTGGAAGAGATTCCTTCTGGAAATGTCTTTTCCAATAGATGAAATGTCCAGGTTGCAAGGTGTGATGCTTAGTATCTTCCTCTCCTGAAAGCACACTGTGAAAAGATTGCTCTATCAAAACATGATTATTTATAATAGAAGCAATTAGGCCTTTGAAATATCAGAGTATCTCTCCTTTTATCAGTTGTGGCTCAAAAGAAGCAGGAGTCCAGTGACTATCCTGTGACTCTCAGAGGGTGAGAGTTTGTGAGTTCCAAAAGGGGTGGTTCTGAGATTCAGAAGGACCAATGGCAATACCTTTGGCAAAGGTAATTTGAGGGCCTCTAAAAATTTTGCCAACTGAGTCTTAATAATGCCGTTAGTGCATTTGACTAAACCAGAGGATTGGTAAGTGCAGTGAAAGTGCTGTAAAACTGGCCAAACAGTGCAGACTGGTTGAAGTACCTGACCAGTAAAATGGGTGCCTCAATCATTATGAAGTTTGAGAGGAGTTCCCCAGATAAGGATAATCTTTTCCAAAAGGACTTTAGCCACAGAAGAGGCAGTAGCCTGTTTGCAAGGGGAGGCTTCAGTTCAGTGTGAAAATATACAGACCATGACTTAAACATGTTTATATCCACAAGGTGGAGGAAGTTTTTTGAAATCCTTTTTCCAGAGCCTGAATGGTCCATTAGGCAGTTTAAAATGGCCAGGAACCATACAGATGTTCTTCTCTGGGTTGTATTTTAGACAAGTGGGACAAGTGTACATTCAAAGAAGATATACAGATAAAAAATAAGTTAACACAAACATGATACACTTCGTATGCCATTAGGGAATTACAAATGAAAACAATAAGACAGGACTACACACCTATTAGAACTGCTAACCTCCTCCCAAAATAAAAACATCAAATACTGGAGGATGGGAAACAACAGCAACTTTAACTCATTGCTAAAGGAACACATTTACGGCCTCTTAAGAAATAGTTTGACAGTATTTTCCAAGGCTAAACAAGTCTCACACCTTGGGATCCATTGAGGTAGGCACTTTTTGCCCCCTTGTTAATGTTTCCCCACCAATATTGATTCATAAATGTTATCATTTTGTCGGTAGGCCAACTCTTGTTATCAAACCAACAATTGTTAAATTTCCAATCTTGTTTCCCTTTTCTGAGGCCAAATGTTGGGCTTCTCTAGCCAGTTTTTCTAAGTTATAATTTGGGGAACTATCCCTATGAACCATCACAGAGGTTTGGCTCTTGTCGATTACTTTAAGAGCAGCATTCCTTGCGGAAATGTCAGCAAGGTGATTTCCCTTAGCTTCCAGAGCATCGAGTTCAGAATGCCTCAGGATCTTGATAATAGCTAAAATGGCAGGTAAATGTATTTCATCCAATAATCCCTGAACAGAGAGGCCACTTTAAATTTCATTTCCGCAGGAAATAAGGAAGCCATGTTGCTTCTACAACATTCCAAACTCATGAGCTACCCTGAATCTACTACCAGTATCAATATTGGTAGTTCTGCCCTTGGCTAAAGTACAAGCCTTTGTAAGGGTGTATAATACAGCCTGGTGGGCAGAAGTAGCCGTACGTAAAGGTGCTGCCTCAACAATATCAAAAGGAGTGGCGATAGCATACCCAACACAATATTTTTGCCACTGTCACCTTTTAAATAAGAACCACGAGAAGTCAGTGTAACACAAAGGAATTTCCTGCAGATCATCATAATAAGTCAGCATTAAGTAGTTGTGAGGGACTTTTGTCAGTGACGGAGGGGAGAAGAGTAGCAGGGTTAAGCTCATTAGAGTGTAAAGGAGTTATGTGAGGAGCAGTTAACAAAGGCCTTCATAGCAGGTGAGGCAGCTGACTAAGGAATGTTGAGTGTGATGAGAATTCAGGAGGGCTTCTACTTCATGAGGTACAAAAATGGTTAAAGCGGCTCCCCCATGATTTTTCTCAGTGGGCTTAATCACATGGGCAGTGGTGGGAATGCCTCTAAGGCAAGGGAGGTATCACCATGCCACAGGGTCCATTTGCTGGCTATAACACCCTATGGGTTGATGATGGCTCCTGTGTCTTGTGGTGAGTACCCCCAAGGATGTTTCTTTCCTTTACATACACAGAAAGGTAAAAGGGAATCTGATCATTGGGAAGCCAAGAGCAGGTGTGTTTGTCAAACTCTCTTTTAAGGCTATGTCGTCTGATTCTTCCCATAAAAGTAGATTGGTGTTGTTGTTCTTTAGGAAAACTTGCAGAAGTTAGGCCATAAGAGAGATTCTTTAATCTAACTTCAGGAGTAATGAACTAGGCTGAGCAAAACTTTTCAGTTGGTGCTTAGTTTTGGGTTTTGGGAAACTTAGGACACCATGAGGCCTCTCTGGATTTAGGTGTAGCCCTTGTTCTGATATCAGATGTCCTAATTATTGAACCTGGGTTTGGGAAAACTGAATTTTTTTCCTTGACAATTTTGCATCCTTTTGAGGCTACAACCTTTAACAAAGGGATGCTGTCTTCTTGTGAGGAGGCTTGGAAAGGAGGGCAAAGAAGCAAATCGTCCGCATATTGCAACAACGTAGAACCCCTAGAAAACTTTATATCAGCAAGATCAGCCTTCAGGATTTGTGAGAAATAAGAAGAACTCTCATTAAAGCCGTGATGTATTACTGTCCAGGTGAATTGCTTTTCTTCCCAGGTGAAGGCAAATAGGTGTTGGCTAGCTTCGTCAACTTGAATACTAAAGAATGCACTGCATAAATCAGTTATGGTAAGGAACTTGCTTCTGGTGGAAATGGATGTTAGTAGCGTATGAGGGTTAGGAACAACAGGTGTTGAGGGATAACAATGTTGTTTATTGCTCAGAGGATCTCACACTGGCAAAATAGGAGTATTACCAGGACTAGTACAAGGGACAATGAGACCTTGAGCCTTGTAGTCTTCTATTAGGGGCTTTATGCCTTGAAGGGCTTCTTTTTTTATAGGGTATTAATTAATTCTGGGGAGAGGTTTTGAGGGCTCTATATGAATCTTAATGGAATTTTGCCAATATCAGTTTGAAATTTTGCCTGTACAAAGGGTGGCAGCGGATCCAATAAGGACAAATGATCAATGTTTCCAGAATCAGCTCTAGTGCCATCAGAGTCACAGCAAATTAAAGAGGTCAAAGGGTCACTTAATTCACCTTGTTGGGTGCTATGATAACTACTTTCAAATTCTAAGGCATAATGTTTTCCTAAAAAGCCTCAGCCTAATAAATGGATAGGAGCTGGGGAAATAAGGAGAAAAGGGTGTGTATTTCTCAAAGGGCCTAAACAAAAGTAAGTATGTTCAGAGACAGAAATCTTTTGAGGTTCATTCACGATCCCACTATTTGTTCTGTTTTAGTGCTCCAAGGCAGGGGCTGCTTTATAGTAGTTGGGGTTGAGCATCGAGAGTGTGGTTCCAGTGTCAGTTAGGACTGGAAGACAGTCATCCCATATCTGGAGCCATGTTTCCCCAAGCTGATTAAGAGGGAGAATTGGGAAGCACCCCTGTAGTTCCTCGGAGCCCTTTCATTGAAAATTGGGGGGATGTTGGACAGGCTGGTTGGAGAACTGAAGGTGCCTGAAGCACTTGAATTTGTCACAATCTCTTCACCAATGCCCTGGCTCTTTACAATACTAGCAGAAAATAGGAGGGTTTCTGTTTTGTTTAGGGGCTTTTATTTGCTGGTGATGAATATTAAGAATTTTAGTTGTCTTCCAATCAACATTGTGGAAATGACTCCAAAGAAGATATACAGACTGCCAAGAAACACATGAAAGAATGCTCAACATCACTAATCATTAGAGAAATGCAAATCAATACTACAATGAGACATCATCTCACACCAGTCAGATTGGCCATCATCAAAAATTCTAGAAACAATAAATGCTGGAGAGGGTGTGGAGAAAAGGGAACACTCTTGCACTGTTGGTGGGAATGTAAATTGATACAGCCACTGTGGAGAACAGTATGGAAGTTCCCTAAAAATCTACAAATAAAACTACCATATTACCCAGCAATCCCACTACTGGGTATATACCCTGAGAAAACCATAATTCAAAAAGAGTCATGTACCAAAATGTTCATTGCAGCTCTATTTTCAATAGCCCAGAGATGTAAACAACCTAAGTGTCCATCATCGGATGATTGGATAAAGATGTGGCACATATATACAATGGAATATTACTCAGCCATAAAAAGAAAGGAAATTGAGCTATTTGTAATGAGGTGGATAGACCTAGAGTCTGTCATACAGAGAAAAGTAAGTCAGAAAGAGAGAGACAAATACCATATGCTAACACATATGTATGGAATTTAAGGAAAAAAATGTCATGAAGAACCTAAGGGTAAGACAGGAATGAAGACACAGACCTACTAGAGAATGGACTTGAGGATATGGAGAGGGGAAGGGTGAGCTGTGAGAAAGCGAGAGAGAGGAATGGACATATATATGCTACCAAACGTAAGGTAGATAGCTAGTGGGAAGCAGTCGCATAGCACAGGGAAATCAGCTTGGTGCTTTGTGACCACCTGGAGGGGTGGGATAAGGAGGGTGGGTGGGAGGGAGATGCAAGAGGGTAGAGATATGGGAACATATGTATATATATAACTGATTCATTTTGTTGTAAAGCTGAAACTAATACACCATTGTAAAGCAATTATACTCCAATAAAGATGTTAAAAAAAAAAGAATTTTAGTTGTCTTCCTTTTAGGTGACCCCTCTAGAATGTGAGAAATCTTGTTTGCCAGTTAACTAAATTCTTAGAAAAGTACCAACTTCCTAGACTGAACCAAGAAGAAATCGAAAATATGAACAGACCAATCACAAGTAGTGAGACTGAAACTGTGAATAAAAATCTTCCAACAAACAAAAGTCTGGGTCATGAGGCTTCAGCTCGAGACCTAGGTACACATCCAGACTGAAAGTGAGGGGATAGAAAAAGTATTCCATGCAAATGGAAATCAAAAGAAAGCTGGAGTAGCAATACTCATATCAGACAAGATACACTTTAAATAAAGACTATTACGAGTGACAAGAAAGGACATTATATAATGACCAAAAGATCAATCCAAGAAGAAGACATAACAATTGTAAGTAACTATACACCTAACATAGGAGCACCTCAATTCTATCAAAATTGAGGTTATCCTATCTCAAAATTTGATAGGTAAACTCTATCAAACATTTAGAGAAAAGCTAACATATGACTTTCTCAAATGCTTCCAAAAAATTGCTGAGGGTGGAAAATACCCAAACTCATTCTGTGAGACTACCATCACCCTGATACCCAAACAAGACAAAGATAACAGAAAGAAAGAAAATTACAGGCCAGTTTCACTGATGAACATATACACAAATATCCTCAACAAAATACTACCAAACAGAATCTAACAACACATAAAAAGGATCATATACTATGAGCACGTGAGATTTATTCCAGGGATGAAAGGATTCTTAAATATGTGCAAATCAATCAATGCAATGCACCATAGTAATAAATTAAAGATTAAAAAACTTATAATCATCTCAATACATACACAAAATGCTTTCAAGAAAATTCAACACCAATTTATGATAAAATCTCTCCAGAAAGTGGGCATAGAGGGAACCTACCTCAATATAACAAAGGCCATATATGACCAAACCCACAGCAAACATTATTCTCAATGGTGAAAAAGTGAAAAAAAGTTCCTTTAAGATCAAGAACAAAGCAAGTATGTCCACTCTTGCCACTATTATTCAACACAGTTTTGGTAGCCCTAGCCATAACCATTAGAAAAAAATAAAGAAATAAAGGAACCCATTTTGGAAAATAAGAAGTGAAACTATCACAGTTTGAGGTTGAAGTGATACTATACATAGAATATCCTAAAGATGCCACCAGAACACTACTAGAGCTAATCAATTAATTTGCTTAGGTTGCAGGATACAAAATTAATTCTCAGAAATTTCTTGCATTCCTATACACTAACAACGAAAGGGCAGAAACAAAAATTAAAGAAACAATCCCATTTACCATTGCAACAAAAATAATAAAATATCTAGAAATAAACCTCCCTAAGGAGGCAAAGAACATGTACTCAGAAAACTATAAAACACTGATGAAATAAATCAAAGATGACCTAAAGAGCTGGAGAGATATACCATGTTCTTGGATTGGAAGAATCAATATTGTGAAAATAACTTTACTCCCCTAAGCAATCTACAGATTCATTGCAATCCCTAACAAGTTACCAATGGCATTTTTCACAGACCTAGAACAAAAAATTTTACCATTTGTATGGAAACACAAAAGACCCCAAAGAGCCAAAGCAATATTAAGAAAGAAAAAGGGAGCTGGAGGAATCAGGCTCCCTGACTTCAGACTATACTACAAAGCTACAGTTATCAAGACAGTATGCTACTGGCACAAAAACAGAAATATACATCAGTGGAACAAGATAGAAACCCCAGAGATAAACCCACCCACCTATGGTCACCTAATCTTTATTATGCTGAGGTAGGTTCCCTCTTTGCACACTTTCTGGAGAGTTTTTATCATAAATGTGTGCTGAATTCTATCGAAAGCTTTTTCTGCATCTATTGAGATGATCATATGGTTTTTATTCTTCAGTTTGTTAATGTGGTGTGTCACATTGATTGATTTGCGTATACTGAAGAATCCTTGCATCTCTGGGATAAATCTTCCTTGATCATGTTGTATGATCCTTTTAATGTGCTGTTGGATTCTGTTTGGTAGTATTTTGTTGATGATTTTTGCATCTATGCTCATCAGTGACATTGGCCTGTAATTTTCTTTTTTTTGAAATCTTTGTCTGGTTTTGGTATCAGGGTGATCGTGGCCTCATAGAATGGGCTTGGGAATGTTCCTCCCTCTGCAGCTTTTTGGAAGAGTTTGATAAGGATGGATGTTATCTCTTCTCTAAATGTTTTATAGAATTCACCTGTGTATGCAGCAAAAGCAGTCCTAAGATGGAAGTTTATAGCGGTCCAATCCTACCTCAAGAAACAAGCAAAATCTGGAATTAACAACCTCTCCTTATACCTAAAGCGACTAGAGAAAGAAGAACAAACAAAACCCAAGGTTTGTGAAAAGAGAGAAATCAGAAATATCAGAACAGAAATAAATGAAATAGAAACCAAGGAAACAATAACAACAATCAATGAAACTAAAAGCTGGCTCTTTGAGAAGATAAACAAAGTTGACAAACCTTTAGGCAGACTCATCAAGAAAAAAAGGGAGAGGATTCAAATCCATAAAATTAGAAATGAAAGAGGAGAAATTACAACTGACACTGCAGAAATACAAAGGACCATAAGAGACTACTGCAAGCAACTATATGCCAATACAATGGACAACCTGGAATAAATGGACAAATGCTTAGAAAAGTACAACCTTCCAAGACTATACCAGGAAGAAATAGAAAATATGAACAGACCAATCACAAACAATGAAATTGAAACTGCAATTAAAAATTTTCCAACAAACAGAAGACCAGGACCAGATGGCTTCAAAAAATGTGACTCTTGAACTCAGTTCTATTAAGAAGTCCAATGCTATTCTAATTCTTGTTCTTTCATACACGATCTGATTTTTCTTTCACAGAGTCTTTTGTTTTATTTTCTGGTTTTTTTAATATATTATGACTGAACAATGATGGGCCTTTGTGTGCCTGGGGACTGTTTTCTTAATTGAATTTTCAGAAAGTTCCTATAGAAACCAACAGATTTTTGCATGTTTATTCTGTATCCTGATACTTTACTGAATTTGTGTATTAGTTCCAACAGTGTTTGTGAATTCTCTAGGGTTTCCTATATATAAGATCATACCATCTGCAAACAGATATTTTTACTTTGGTCTTTATGAATTAGATTCCTTTCCTTTCTGTTTTCCAGCATAAATTCTCTTACTTTCTAGTACTATGTTGAACAGAAATGGTGAGAGTGGACACCCTGGTCTTGTTCCTCAACTTAGGCAAAAAAAAATTATTTTAACCATTAAGTAGAATATGGGCTGTGGGCTTGTCATGTATGGCCTTTATTATGTTTGAGGTACAATGCTTCTATATCTAATTTTTACCATGTTAGGGTTTTAAATTTTGAAAAATGCTTTTCCTGTATCTACTGACATAATCACGTGATTTTCATCCTTCATCCTGCTAATGTGATGTATCCTTGCATTTCAGGAATAAATCTCACTTGTCATTCTTTATGATCCTCTTAACGTGCTGTTGAATTTGATTTGCTGATATTTGGTTGAGGATTATCACATCTATGTTCATCAGGGATAATGACCTGTAGTTTTCTTTTCTTGTAGTGTATTTTTCTGTCTTTTGTATCAGAGTAATGTTGGACTCAAAAAATGTGTTTTGAAGTGGTCCCCTTATCTCTACTTTCTGGAAGAGGTTAAGAAAAATAGTTTTTTTTTGGTTTAGATGTTTGGTGGCATTCATTAGTAACGCTACCTTGTTCTATGCTTGCTTTTTGGGGAGGGTTTTTTTCCCCATCATTTTTGGGGGTTTAATTAACAAGTAAAAATTGTATATATTTAAGTTGTAAAACGTGATGGGTTGCTATATGTACACATTGTGAAGGGATTACTATCGTCAAGCTAATAAACACGTCCATCACCTCACATAATTACTTTTTTTTCAGTATAGTGACAACAAATAGTCTACTCTCTTAGTAAATTTCAAGCAAATTATGATAGAATGTTATTAACTCTGGTTCACTATGCTGTACATTATATTCCTAGAACTTATTCATCACATAACTGAAATTTTGTACCTTTTGACCAACTTCTGCCTTTTTTCCCCCACCAACTCCCTGCCCCGGGTAACTGTTTTCCTACTCTCTGGTTTCTACTTTCAATCAGTACTGCTTTTGTGTGACTGCACATATAAATGAGATCATGTAATATTTGTCTTTCTCTGGTTAATTTCATGTAGCATAATGTCCTCCAGGTTACAGCTGTTGTAGCAAATTGATGGACTGACAACTTTATCAGTATATAGTGACCTTCTATGTCCCTTGTGACCGATTTTGAGTGAAAGAAAATCTATTTTATCTTTTGCAAGTACAGCCACTCCTGCTCTATTTTGGTTACCATTTGCATGGAACATCTTTTGCCGCTGCTCACTTTCAGACTATTTGTGTCCTTAAAGCTAAAGTGAGGCTCCTTTACACAGCATATTCTTGAAACTTTTTTTAATGCATTCATCCACACTAGGACTTTTAATTGGAGAATTTAATTGATTTGCTTTTATAGAAATTATTAATAAAGAGTTGCTATTGCCATTGTGTTCATTTTTATCTGTTTTGACATTCCTCTGTTCCTTTCTACCTCTCTTGCTGTCTTGCTTTTTGGTTTTTGTAATGGTACACTTTAATTCCTTTCTCTTTACCTTTGTATATCTAATAGATGTTTTTCCTTTGTGGTTAGCATGAGGCCTACATTAAACATATTATAGATATAACAATCTGTTTTTGTATTAATGTTCATTGGAGTAGCGTTGCTTTACAATGCTGTGTTAGTTTCTTTCTGTTCAGTCATATGTATACATATATCCACTCTTTTTTAGATTCCCTTCCCATTTAGGTCACCACAGAGCATCGAGTAGAGTTCCCTGTGCTACACAGTAGGTTCTCATTAGTTATCCATTTTATACATAGTAGTGTATATATGTCAGTCCCAATCTCCTAATTCATCCCATCTCCCCTTCCCTGCCTTGGTAACATGTTTGTTCTTTACACCTGTGACTCTATCTCTGTTTGCAAATAAGTTCATCTCTAGTATTTTTCTAGATTCCATATATAAGTGATATATGATATTTCCTTTTATCTTTCTGACTTACTTCACTCGTATGACAATCTCTAGGTCCATCCACATCTCTGCAAATGGCACTATTTCGTTCATTGTTACGACTATTATTCCAGTGTATATATATACCACATGTTCTTTATCCATTCCTTTGTCGATGGACATTTAGGTTGCTTCTATGTCCTGGATATTGTAAATAGTGCTGCAATGAACACCTGGGTGAATGTACCTTTCAAATTTTGGTTTTCTCCAGATATATGCATAGGAGGGAAATTCTTGGTTATATGGTAACTCTAGTTTTAGATTTTTAAGGAACCTCCATACTGTTCTCCATAGTGGCTGTACCAATTTATATTCCCACCAACAGTGTAGAAAGGTTCCCTTTTCTCAACACCTCCAGTATTTATTGTTTGTAGATTTTTTGGTGATGGCCATTCTGATTGGTGTGAGGTAATACCTCATTGTAGTTTTGATTTGCATTTATCCCTATTCTCTCTCTCTCTCTCTCTCTCTCTCTCGCTCTCACTCTCGCTTTCGCTCTCACTCTCGCTCTTGCTCTCACTCTCGCTCTCGCTGTGGCCATTTCCATGGCATATCTTTTTGTATCCTTACGTTTTCAGCCTATGTGTGTCCTTAAATCTACACTGAGTCTTTTGTAGACAGTATATCATTGGGTCTTGTGGAAGTTTTCTCTGTTTGCTTTATTTGTTTTATTCATTCCATGACTCTATGTGTTTTGTTTGGGGAGTTTAATAATTTAGGTTTAAAGTAATTATTGATAGGTAAGTACTTACTATTGCAAGTTTGTTGCTTTTCTTCTGTCAATCTTGTTATCTTGTCTTTTCCTGTCTTGCTGTAATCCTTTGTGATCTGTTGATCCTTTGCAGTGACTTACTTTGATTTATCTCTCTTTACCTTTCAGGTACATTCTATACTTATTTTCTTTGAGATTACCATGAGGCTTAAATAATATATCTTATAGTTATAACAGTCTATTTTAAGTTGATAACAACTTAATTTCAACTCAAATAAAACACTGTACACTTTTACCCCCCTAAACATTATGTAACAGATGTCACAATTTACATATTTTTATTGTTTATCTTTTAATAAATTTTTGTAGTTGTTATTAATACTTCCATATTTTACCTTTATTTAAATGACATGTAACTAACAAACCATTATTAAATTATTACATTTTTCTGAATATGTCTATATATTTACCTTTTCTGTATATGTCTATATATTTACCTTTACCAATGAGTTTTACACTTTCAAATACTTTCATGCTGCTGTTTAACATCCTTTCAGTTTAAACTCCACTGACATTTCTTGTAAGGCAGATGTAGTGGCAGCTAACTCTTTCTACTTTTGTCTGGGAAAGTCTTTATCTCTCCTTCACTTCAGAAGGAGAGTTCTGCCAAGTCCTTGGTTGACAGCTTATGTTTTATATTTTTTTCCCAGGTCTTTGAATACGTCATACTACTCCTCCTGGCCTGCAAGGTTTCTGCCAAGAAATCCCCCAAATGTCTTATGGGGGCTTCTTTGTACATGATATGTCACTTTTTCTCTTGATATTTTCAAAATCCGCTTTGTCTTTGACTTTGGACAATTGAATTAAAATTGTGTAGCCTCCTTTAAGCTCATTATATTTGAGGCCTATTGGGCTTCATGATTCTGAGTGTACATTTTCCTCCACTGATCTGGGAACTTTCTAGTTATTATTACTTTATAGAAGCTTTCTCCCTCTCTCCTCTCCTTCTGAGACCTCTGTAAAGTATATATTGATTCTTTGGATGGCATTCCATAAGTCCCATAGACTTTGTTTACTCCTTTAGACTCTTGCTTCTTACAGCTCCTCTGACTGGATAATTTCAAATGTTCTATCTTCAGTTTGCCGATTTTTTCTTCTGATTCAATGCCAGCTGTTGAAGCATTCTCATAAATTTTTCAGTTCTTTTTTTTTTGTTTTGTTCTCTTGGTTGATATTCTTGTTTTTTTCATGTATTGTTAATCTGATTTCATTTAATTGTCTCTCAGTGATCTCTTATAACTTACTGAGCTTCTTTAACACAAATATGTTAAAAATTTTTGCCAGATAGACCTAAATTTATTTAAGGTCAGTTACTGGGGGTTTATTTTGTTCTTTTGATTGCATCATGTTTCACTGTTCTTTGTATTCATTGACGCTTAACACTGAGGTCTGAACATTTGAAGAAATGTCACAGTCTTTATGGACTTGCTTTGACATGGAGAGACCTTCATTCATTAGTTCAGCTTGATATTTTGAGAGCCTCTTCAATATATTCTATGGATGTCTCTGTTCACATTTGTGTGTGTGGATTCCTCATTATTGGGATGTACTGGTTTCTTTATTTTTCTTCAGAAACCCATATTCTCTATACACTACCAAATGTAACACAGATAGCTAATGGGAGGCAGCCGCATAGCACAGGGAGATCAGCTCGGTGCTTTGTGTCCACCTAGAGGAGTGGGATAGGGAGAGTGAGAGGGAAACTCAAGAGAGAGGAGATATAGGGATGTATGTATATGTATAGCTGATTCACTTTGTTATACAGCAGAAACTACCACACCATTGTAAAGCAATTATACTCCAATAAAGATGTTAAAGAAAAAAAACAAAAGAAAAGAAACCCGTACTCTCTTGCTGTCTTCGGTGTCTGCCTGCTGTAGTGGGGCCCAGAATATTGGAGGCACACTCTACTCCTCTCCCTCTTTCCCGGTGGAGAAGGCTTGAGTTCTGAGCCTTCTCCCCATCTCATAGAGCTGTGTTAGGCATAGCACATAACCCCAGACGTTTGCTTAGCTGCCTCTGCCAATCTATGCCTGTTTTGTCGACTCTCCAATTGAGGTATGATAGAAGCTGAACCCTCAGACTGCACTGTGAAATTTCAGGATGCTTGAGCCATGCTCCATTCCCCACCAACTTTCTTTGGGGACTAGCCACCGGTTCTGAGCCTTCTCAATCTCACAAAAACCATGCCAACTACAGCAAACTATCTGCTTCTTTTCCTTAACTCTTCCTGGCCCACAGGTATATGAACTGATCAAGTTCCATCAGCACTCCATTTGTGGTGAGATAGGAAACAACCCCTCAGGCAGCACACTTAAGGTACACTTCAGTCTTTCTCTCCTCACAAGAGGGAAGTCACAGGTCCAGACAATCACTTGGTGCTAAGCAGTGCTTGTTTCAGTGTGGGACTGATGAAATTAAAGTGAAATTTCTCTTCTTACCCATTCCAGTGATATGTTTCTGTTCTGCACTCATCTGGAATACTTCAAATTCCTTTCTTCCTCATTTAAAAACAGCCATCCAGTTTTCTTGGGATACAATTTACATAGATAACTGTATAATGTTAAGGTGTACCTCAAAAGGGTTTGAACATATATATTTTGTGCAATGATTACCACAGTTCATTTAGTTAGCATGCATCATCTCATATAGAGACAATAAAAATGAAAAGAAAAATGTTTATATTTGATGAGAAATTTTAGAATTTACTTTCTTAACAAATTTCATATATAGTAACATCCAGCAGTGTTATGTGTAGTCATCATGTGGTATATTAAATCTTTGGCAGTTATTTATTTATTAATTTTTAACATCCTTATTGGAGTATAATTGCTTTACATTGTTGTGTTAGCTGCTGCTGTATAACAAAGTGAATCAGCTATATGTAGACATATATCCCCATATCCCCTCCCTCTTGTGACTCCCTCCCACCCTCGCTATCTGACGCCTCCAGGTGGTCACAAAGTACTAGCTGATCTCCCTGAGACATGTGGCTCTTCCCACTAGATATCTATTTTACTTTTGATACTATATATATGTCAATGCCACTCTCTCACTTCGTTGCAACTTACCCTTCCACCTCCCCATGTCCTCAAGTCCATTCTCTACGTCTGCATCTTTATTCATGTCCTGGCCCTAGTTTCTTCAGAACCTTTTTTTGTTTGTTTGCTCTTAGAATCCATATATATGTGTTAACATATGGTATTTGTTTTCCTCTTTCTCACTAACTTCACTGTGTATGACAGACTCTAGGTCCAACCACCTCACTAAAAATAATTCAATTTCGTTTCTTTTTATGGCTGAGTAATATTCTATTGTATATATGTGCCACGATTTCTTTATCCATTCATCTGTTAATGACACTTAGCTTGCTTCAATGTCCTGGCTATTGTAAACAGAGGTGCCATGAACATTGTGGTACATGACTCTCTTTGAATTATGGTTTTCTTATGGTATATGCCCAGCAGTCGGATTGCTGGGTCGTATGGTAGTTCTATTTTTAGTTTTTTAAGGAACCTCCATACTGTTCTCCATAGTGGTTGTATCAATTTACATTCCCAACAACAGTGCAAGAGGGTTCCCTTTTCTTCACACCCTGTCCAGCATTTATTGTTTGTAGATTTTTTAATGATGGCCATTCTGACTGGTGTCAGGTGATACCACATTGCAGTTTTCATTTGCATTTCTCTAATGATTAGTGACATTGAGCAACCTTTCATGTGTTTGTTTGCAATCTCTATATCCTCTTTGGAGAAATGTTTATTTATGTCTTCTGCCCATTTTGGGGTTGAGTTGTTTGTTTTTTTTTATATTGAGCTGAATGTGCTGCTTGTAAATTTTGGAGATTAAAACTTTATCAGTTGCTTCATTTGCAAATATTTTCTCCCATTCTGAGGGTTGTCTTTTCATCTTGTTTATGGTTTCCTTTGCTGTGCAAAAGCTTTTAAGTTTCATTAGGTCCCATCATTTAATTTTGTTTTTATTTCCATTTCTCTAGGAGGTCGGTTAAAAAGGATCTTGCTGTGATTTATTTCATAGAGTGTTCTGCCTAAGTTGTCCACTAAGAGTTTTATAGTGTCTGGCCTTACATGTAGATCTTTAATATATTTTGAGCTTATTTTTGTGTATGGCACTAGGGAGTGTTCTAATTTCATTGTGTTACATGTAGCTGTCCAGTTCTCCCAGCACCACTTATTGAAGAGGCTGTCTTTTCTACATTGTATATTCTTGCCTCCTTTATCAAAGATAAGATGACCATATGTGCATGAGTTTATCTCTGGGCTTTCTATCCTTTTCCATTGATCTTTATTTCTGCTTTTCTTTCTTGATTACTGTAGCTTTGTAGTATACTCTTAAGTCGGGAGCCTGATTCTACCAGCTCCGTTTTTTTTCTCAAGATTGCTTTTGCTATTCGGTGTCATTGTGTTTCCATACAAATTGTGCAATATTTTCCTAGTTCTGTGAAAAATGTCATTGGTAGTTTGATAGGGATTGCATTGACTGTAGATTGCTTTGGGTAGTATAGTCATATTCACAATGTTGATACTTCCAATCCTCGAACATGGTATATCTCTCCATCTGTTTGTATCATCTTTAATTTCTTTCATCAGTGTCATATAGTTTTCTGCATACAAGTCTTTTGTCTCCTTAGGTAGGTTTATTCCTAGGTATTTTCTTCTTTCTGTTGCAATGGTAAATGGGAGTGTTTCCTTAATTTCTCTTTCATATTTTTCATCATTAGTGTGTAGGAATGCAAGAAATTGCTATGCATTAATTTTGTATCCAGCTACTTTACCAGATTCATTGGTTAGCTGTAATAGTTTTCTGTTGGCATCTTTAGGATTCTCTATGTATAGTATCATGTCATCTGCAAACAGTGACAGTCTAACTTTTTTCTGATTTGGATTCTTTTATTTATTTTTGTGTTGGATTGCTATGGCAAAAACTTCCAAAACTATGTTGAATAATTTTGGTGAGAGTAGGCAACCATGTGTTGTTCATGCTCTTAGTGGAAATGGTTTGTTTTTCACCTTTGAGAATGATGTTGGCTGGGTGTTTGTCATATATGGCCTTTATTATATTGAGGTAAGTTCCCTCTATGCCTACATTCTGGAGAAATTTTATCATAAATATGTGTTGAAATTTGTCAAAAGATTTTTCTTCATCTCTTGAGATGATCATATGTTTTTTCCTTCGCTTTGTTAATATGGTGTATCACATTCATTGATCTGCCTATATTGAAGAATCCTTGCATTCCTGTGATAAACGCCACTTGATCATGTTGTATGATCCTTTTAATGTGATGCTGGATCCTGTTTGTTAGTATTCTGTTGAGGATTTTCCCATCTATGTTCATCAGTGATATTGGCCTGTAGTTTTCTTTTATTGTAACATCTTTGTCTGGCTTTAGTATCAGGGTAATGGTGGCCTCGTAGAATGAGTTTGGGAATGTTCCTCACTCTGCTATGTTTTGGAAGAGTTTGAGAAGGATAGGTTTTAGCTCTTCTCTAAATGTTTGATAGAATTTGCCTGTGAAGCTATCTGGTCCTGGTCTTGATTTTTTTGGAAGATTTTAAATCACAATTTCAATTTCAGTGCTTGTGACTGGTCTGTTCATATTTTCTATTTCTTCCTGGTACAGTCTCGGAAGGTTGTGCTTTTCTAAGAAATTGTCCGTTTCTTCCAGGTTGTCCATTTTATTGACACATAGTTGCTTGTAGTAATCTCTCATGATCCTTTGTATTTCTGCAGTGTCAGTTGTTACTTCTTTTTCATTTCTAATTCTGTTGATTTGAGTCTTCTCTCTGTTTCTTGATGACTCTGTCCAATGGTTTTTCAATTTTGTTTATCTTCTCTACATACTTGCTTTTAGGATTATTGATCTTTGCTATCGTTTCCTTTGTTTCTTTTTCATTTATTACTGATCTGATCTTTATGATTTCTTTCCTTCTGCTAACTTTGGGGTTTTATTGTTCTTCTTTCTCTAATTGCTTTTGGTTTAAGCTTACTTTTTTTTATTTGAGATTTTTCTTGTTTCTTGAGGTAGAATGTACTGCTATAAACTTCCCTCTTTGAACTGCTTTTGCTGAATCCCATAGGTATTGGGACATTGCGTTTTCATTGTCATTTGTTTCTTGGTATTTTTTTATTTCCTCTTTGATTTCTTCAATAATTTCTTGGTTATTTTCTAGCATATTGATGAGCCTCCACGTGTTTGTATTTCTTCCACATTTTTTCCTGTAATTGTTATCTAGTCTCATAATGTTGTAGTCATGAAAGATACTTCATACGGTTTTAATTTTCTTAAATTTACCAATTTAAGATTTGTGACCCAAGGTATGATCTCTCCTGGAGGATGTTCCATGAGCACTTGAGAAGAAAGTGTTTTCTGCTGTTTGGAATGGAATGTACTATAAATATCAATTAAGTCTTTCTTGTTTAATGTATCATTTAAAGCTTGCATTTCCTTATTTAAGTTCATTTTGGAGGATCTGTCCATTGTCGAAAGTGGGGTCTTACAGTCCCATACTATTGTGTTACTGTTGATTTCCCCTTTTGTGGCTGTTAGCATTTGCCTTATGTATTGAGGTGCTCCTATGTTGGGTGCATAAATACTTACAATTCTTATATCTTCTTCTTGGATGGATCCCTTGATCATTATGTAGTGTTCCTCTTTGTGTCTTGTAATAGTCTTTATTTTAAAGTATATTTTGTCTGATATGAGAATTGCTAATCCAGCTTTCTTTGGATTTCCATTTGCATGGAGTATCTTTTTCCATCCCCTCACTTTCAGTGTGTATGTGTCTCTAGGTCTGAAGTGGGTCTCTTGTAGACAGCATATATACGGGTCTTGTTTTTGTATCCATTCTCCCAGTGTTTGTCTTTTGGTTGGCGCATTTGATCCTTTTACATTATAGTAATAATCGGTATGTACGTTCCTATTACCCTTTTCTTAATTATTTGGGTTTTTTTTATTGTAGGTATTTTCCTTCTCTTGTGTTTCTGCCTGGAGAAGTTCCTTTAACATCTGTTGTAAAGCTTGTTTGGTGGTGCTGAATTCTCTTAACTTTTGCTTGTTTGTTATGCTTTTAATTTCTCATTGAATCTGAATGATATCCTTGCTGCGTAGTGTAATCTTGGTTGTAGTTTTTTTCCTTTCATCACATTAAATATGTCCTGCCACTCCTTTCCAGCTTGCAGAGGTTCTGCTGAAAGATCAGCTGTTAAACATGTGGGGATTCCCCTGTATGTTATTTGCTGCTTTTAATATTTTCGTTTTGTATTTTATTTTTTTAATTAATCTATTTATTTATTTTTGGCTGCATTGGGTGTTTGTTGCTGCATGCAGGCTTTGTCTAGTTGTGGCAAGCGGGGGCTAGTCTTCATTGTGGAGCGTGGTCTTCTCATTGTAGTGGTTTATCTTCTTGTGGAGCGTGGGCTTTAGGTGCACAGGCTTCAATAGTTGTGTCTCATGGACTCTAGAGCCAGACTCAGTAGTTGTAGTGCAGTTTCTTAGCTGCTCTGTGGCATGTGGGATCCTCCTGGACCAGGGCTCAAACCCATGCCCCCTGCATTGGTAGGTGGATTCTTAACTATTTTGCCTCCAGGGAAGCCCTGTATTTAATTTTTGAATGTTTGATTAATATGTGTCTTGACATGTTTCCCCTTGCATTTATCCTGTATGGGACTCTTTGCTTCCTGGATTGATTGAGTATTTCCTTTCCCATATTAGGGAAGTTTTCTACTATTATCTCCTCAAATATTTTCTCAGTTCCTTTCTTTTTCTCTTCTTCTTCTGGAACCCCTATAATTCGATTATTGGTTCATTTAATACTGTCCCAGAAGTCTGAGACTGTCCTCAATTCTTTTCATTCTTTTTCTTCATTCTGCTCTGCAGTAGTTATTTCCACTATTTTATCTTCCGGGTCACTTACCCATTCTTCTGCCTCTGTTATTCTGTTATTGATTCCGTCTAGAGAATTTTTAGTTTCATTTATTGTGTTGTTCATCATTGTTTGTTTTTTCTTTAGTTCTTCTAAGTCTTTGTTTAAGCATTTCTTTTATTTTCTCCATTCTATTTCCAAGATTTTGGATCATCTTTACTATCATTACTCTGAATTCTTTTTCAAGTAGACTGCGTATTTCCTCTTCATTTCTTTGGTCAGGTGGGTTTTTACCTTGCTCCTTCTTCTGCTGTATATTTTTCTGTCTTCTGATTTTGCTTAACTTACTGCATTTGGGGTTTCCTATTTGCAGGCTTCAGGTTTGTGGTTCCCATTGTTTTTGGTGTCTGCCCCCAGTGGTTAACGTTGGTTCAGTGGGTTGTGTAGGCTTCTTCATAGAGGGGATTGGTTCCTGTGTTCTGATGGATGAGGCTGGGTCTTTTCTCTCTGGTGGGCAGGACTACATCTGGTTGTGTGATTTCGGGTGTCTGTGAACTTAGTCTGATTTTAGGCAGTCTCTCTGCTAATGGGTGGGGTTGTGTTACTGTCTTGCTAGTTGTTTGGCTTGTGCTGTGCAGCACTGGAACTTGCTGGTCGTTGAGTGGCGCTGGGTCTTAGTGTTGAGATGGAGATCTCTGGGAGAACTCACGCCGATTTATAGTCCTTGGTCCAGGAGGTCTCTGGTGGTCCAATGTCCTGACCTTGGCTTTCCCACCTCAGAGGCTCAGGCCTGATACTGGCTGGAGCACGAAGACCCTGTCAGCCACATGGCAAGTGCCCAGGGATCTAGCTTAGATATCAGGGCACTCTTGGGTTGCTCACAAGGATGCAGTCACACACCTACTTACCACTCAGGGATCCTTTCCTTTGCTGTCTTCCTTTGGCAAGTAAAAAGACCTGTAATGGCAATTTCAAAGGTGGATGGTGACACTTTGCAGCTGGGACAGTCGTGGTTCCAACTGGTGGGTAAACGGTCCTCAGCCAAGTGTTGTTGCTGGTGCTGAAGACTATGGAGCCAGTACTTATTTATTTTATGGCTGAAAACTAGTAGATTTTGACCACCTTCCTCTAAATTCCCCACACTCCACCACTTGCCTCCGGAATCACAAATATGATCTCTGTTTCTATGAGTATATAAATGTGATTATAGAGCATTTGTCTTTTTCTGTGTGATTTATTTCATTTGGTATAGTGCCTTTAGTATCCATCCATGTTACATGTGTGTCTGTGTGTGTACATGTATATATGTGTGTATATATTTATATATATGTGTATATATATATATATATATATATATATATCATAACTTCTTTTTTTAACATCTTTTTTTGCGTGTGTGGTACATGGGCCTCTCACTGTTGTGGCCTCTCCCTTTGCGGAGCACAGGCTCCAGATGCGCAGGCTCAGTGGCCATGGCTTATGGGCCTAGCCACTCCACAGCATGTGGGATCTTCCTGGACCGGGGCACGAACCCATGTCCCCTGCAACGGCAGGCGGGCTCTCAACCACTGCACCACCAGGGAAGCCCTTAACATCTTTATTGGAACATAATTGATTTACATTGTTCTGTTAGTTTCTGCTGTATAACAAAGTGAATCAGCTATGCGTATACATATATCCCCATATCCCCTCCTTCTTGTGTCTCCCTGCCACCCTCCCTATCCCACCCCTCTAGGTGATAACAAAGCACTGAGCTGATCTCCCTGTGCTATGTGGCTGTTTCTCACTAGCTATCTATTTTACGTTTGGTTGTGTATATATGTCAATGCCACTCTCTCATTTCTTCCCAGCTTACCCTTCACACTTCCTGTGTCCTCAAGTCCATTCTCTTTGTCTGCATCTTTATTCCTGTCCTGTCCCTAGGCTCTTCAGAATCTTTTTTTTGTTTCTAGATTATATATATATATATATATATACCAAAACTTCTTTATCCACTTAACGACTGATGGTAACTTAGATTGTTACCATGTCTTTGCTTTTGTCAATAATGCTGCTCTGAAAGTTATGGTGCGGATATCTTTTCCAGTTATTTTTTCCATTACCTTCAGATACATTTCCAGAAGTGAAACTGCTGAATCACATGGTAGTTCTATTTTTAATATTTTGGGGGCCCTCTATACTGTTATTCACAGGGGCTGTACCAGTTAAGAATCCTACCAACAGTGCAGAAGTGTTCCCTCCAAATCTTAGCCAGAACTTGTTATCACTTGTCTTTTGATGATGGCCATACTAACTGGGGTGAAGTGATACCTCATTGTGATTATGATTTCCACTTTCCTAATGAGTAGTAATGTTGAGCATCTTTTCATGTACCTATTAGCTATTCATATATCTTCTTGGGGAAAATATTTATTCAGGGTTTCTGCCAATTTTTACATTAGTTTATGTTTCCTTTTGCTATTGACTTGTGTGTGTTCTTTATATATTTTGGATACTAACCACTAGTCAGGTATATGGTTTACAAAATGTTTCTCCCATTCTCTAGGTTGTTTTTTTCTCATTTTTGTGTTGTTACTTTTGCTGTGCAGAAGCATTTTAGTTTGAGCTAGTTCTGCTTGTTTAATTTTGTTGCTTGTGCTTAGGTGTCATACCCAAAAATGTCATTGCCAAAGTATGTCAAGGATTTTTTTTCTTACTGTTTTCTTCCGGGAGTTTTAATGTTTCAGATCTTATACTTAAGTGTTTAATCCATTTCAAGTTAATTTTTGTGTATTCTCTAAGATAGGGATCTAGTTTCATTCTTTTACATGTGAATATCCAGTTTTCCCAACATGTATTGAAGAGACTGTCTTTTCTCCATTGAGAATTCATGTCTCCCTTGTAAGAGTATTAGTACTAGTATTAGTATCGACCACATATGCTTGGCTTCATTCCTGGGCTCTGGATTCTGTTCCATTGATTTATTTGTCTTTTTTTTTTTAATGCCAGGACCATACTGTTTTGATCACTATAGCTTTATAGTATAGCTTGAAATCAGGAAGTGTTGTGCCTCCTGCTTTGTCCTTCATTTTCAGGGCTGCTTTTGCCACTTGGGGTCTTTTCTGGCTCCATATAAATTTTAGGAGTGTTCTTTCTTCTTCTGTAAAGAATGCCATTAGAATTGTGAGAGCAGTTGCATTGGCTTTTGGTAGTATTGACATGTAAGCAATGTTAATTCTTCCAATCCATGAACACAGGATATCTTTCCATTTTTTAGTGTCTTCTTTCATATTTTTCATCAATGTCTTATAATTTTCAGTGTAGAGGTCTTTCATCTCCTTGGTGAAGTTTATTCCTAAGTATTTTTTTGTTTTGATATTATTGTAAATAGATCATTTTCTTAATTTCTTCTTCAGATGACTTGTTGTTAGTATATAGAAATGTTGATTTTTTTGTATGTTAATTTTGTGTTCTGCAACTTTACAGAAATTGTTGATAAGATCTAACATATTTTTTGTGTTGTCCTTGGGATGTCCTGTATATAAAACCATGTCATCAGCAAACAGAGGCAGTTTTACTTCTTCCTTTCCTTTCTGATGACTTTTATTTCTTTTTCTTGCCTTCTTGCCCTTGCAAGGACTTCTAGTACTGTTGACTAGGAGTGGTGAGAGTGAGCACCCTTGTCTTGATTCCTGATCTTACAGGAAAAGCTTTCAGTCTTTCACCATTGAGTTTAATGTTAGCTGTGGGTTATCATATATGGCATCTATTATGTAAGGTACATTCCTTTTATACCTACTTTGTTGAGTTTTTAGTCATGAACAAGTGATAAATTTCGTCAAATAATTTTTCAGTGTCTATTGAGATATCATATGATATTTTACTCTCATTCTCTTAGGGCAATGTATCACATTGATTTGCAAAAGTTGAATCATCCTTGCATCTCATGTATAAATTCCATCTGATCATGGTGAGTGATCCTTTGAATGTGCTGCTGAATTTAGATTGCTACTATTTCATTGAAAATGTTTGCATCTATACTGATCAGAAATTTTGCTCTGCAGTTTTCTCGTGGTATCTTTTTCTGGCTTTGGTCACAGAGTTATGCTATCCTTGTAAAATGAGTTTGGGCGAGTTCCCTCCTCTTCAATTTTTTGGGAAAAATTTGAGAGGGGTTGCTTTAATTCTTCTTTTTAAGTGTTTAGTAAAATTCACCAGTGATGCCATATGATCCTGGGCTTTTCATCACTGGTAATTTTTTTTTTTTTTTACTGATTCAATCTCCTTACCAGTAATTGGTCTATTCAGACATGCTGTTTCTTCCTGACTCAGTCTTGTTGGAGTGTATATTTCCAATAATTTTTTTTCCATTTCCTCTAGGTTGCCCAGTTTTTTTGGTATGTAGATGTTCATGGTAGCCTCTTATCATCCTTTGAATTTCTGTGGTGTCAGTTTTACTATCTACTTTTTCATTTGTAATTTTTTTGATTCTGGTCCACTCTCTTTTTTCTTGGTGAATCTGGCAAAAGGTTTGTCAATTTTCTGTATCTTTTCAAAGAACCAATTCTTGGTTTGGTTAATATTTTCTATTAGTTTCCTTTTTTCTATTTTACTTAATTTCTACTCTGATCTTAATTATTTTATTTCTTCTGTTAACATTAGGCCCACTTTGTTCATTTTGTTTGTTTTTGTTACTTAATTTGTAGAGTTAAATTGTTTATTTGGGATTTCTCTTGCTTCTTAATGTAGGCATTTATTGCTATAAACTTCTCCTCAGAACTGCTATTGCTGTATCCCATAAGTTTTCTTATGTTCTGTTTCCATTTTTGTTTGTCTCAAGACAATTTTTTATTTCCATTTTAATTTCTTTTTCCATTGGTTGTTTGGGAGAGTGTAGTTTAAATTTCCATGTGTGTGAAGTTTCCAGTTTTCCTCTTTCTATTGATCTCAAGTTTATTGGCATCATGGGCAGAGAATATACTTGGTATGATAGTAAAATCTTGAATTTGGTAAGATTTGTTTTAAGACCTATGTTATGGTCTATTCTAGACAATGTTCCATGTGTCCTTGAGAAGTATGTGCAGAGTGCTGGGTCAGAGAGAATGTTCTGTATATGTTTGTTAGGTCTATTTAGTCTATTTAGTTTTTCAAATCTGCTGTTTCCTAAATTGTTTTGTCTGGATGTTTTGTCCATTGTTGAGAGCGGGGTATTAAAGTCTCTAACTAATATTGTATTATTGTTTATTTCTCCTTTTACCTCTGTTATTTTTTGCTTGATGTATTTAGGTGCTCCAAAATAAGGGCATTAACACTTAAAATTCTTATATCTTCTAGATGTATGAATGCCTTTTTAATTATGTAATGATGTTCTTTGTCTGTATTTCCTTTTATTCATTTAAAATACTTTTTTTCTGATATAAGTATAGTTCCCCCACTTTTTTTTTTTTTTTTTGCGGTATGCAGGCCTCTCACTGCTGTGGCCTCTCATGTTGCAGAGCACAGACTCCGGATGTGCAGGCCCAGTGGCCATGGCTCACGGGCCTAGCTGCTCTGCAGCATGTGGGATCTTCCAGGACTGGGGCATGAACCTATGTCCCCTGCATTGGCAGGTGGACTCTCAACCACTGTGCCATTAGGGAAGCCCGAGTTCTCCCGCTTTTACATTGTTGAACATTTGCTTGAATTATCTTTCTCCATCCCTTCACTCTCAGTCTATGTGTGTCACTAAGACTAAAGTGAGTCTATTGTAGGTAGCATGTCATTGACTCTTTATTTCTTTAAACTATGAACCCATTCTATGTCTTTTGGTTGTAGAATGCAATCTGATTTCATCAAAAATAATTATTGATATGTACAGACTTACTATTGGGATTTCAGTGTTTCTTTCTCTCTCCCTTTCTTTCTTTCTTTCTTTCTTTCTTTCTTTCTTTCTTTCTTTCTTTCTTTCTTTCTTTCTTTCTTTCCTTCTTTCTTCTTTCATTGTTTTGTGGGTCCATTTTCTCTTGATCCTTATCCCACTATCTTTTTGTGTGCATTGATATCTTGTGGCATCAGTATGCTATTTTAACTGAAATTGGGTGTCCGGCCCAAAGGCCATTAAAGAGGCACAGTTGGTGGAAAGGAAAGTTTGCTTTATTTCAGATCCTGGCAACTGGGGCAGGGACAGGGTGGACTCTTGTCCAAAGGCAGATTCCACCCCTCCTCAACTGGTGAGCAAGAGCTTTTATAGGCTGAGGGAGTGGGGTACATGTAAAAACAGCACATTCAGCTCTGACAGTCATCTTGAAATTGGTCATGTGGTGGTCTAATCCGCATCATCTTGATTGTTTAAAGTACAGTTAATCTTCAGTTCCAGGGTTGGTTTGTTCCCATTTCCTTGCGTCCAATTCTCACAATGGTGGCAGCTTATGTCATGGCTATAGTCTGGTCATCATGTATTTAACTTTTTTTACCTGAAAGGGGTTTCTGAAAGATAGCTAACAGGATATGGCTCAGAATATTATCTATAGCCCTTGAAGAGGAACTAATGGTCCTTGACTATGCCTAGTGACTAAACTATTATTATTTAGTCTTGTTGGACTCTTTTCCTTTGTTTCTGCATTTTCTCACTTCTCTGATTAAACTTATTCTTTGGCTAAATTTTCTCCACAGACAAAAGTCAGGTGGAGGACATGGGAGGCATGGTGGGGAAGGACAATTGGCTCCTACTCCATTTCACTATGATCTTGTCTATCATGTTCTTTTGTGTAAATATTGCAGGTTTTCTTTCCCTGTGGTTACCATGAAGCTTACATCAAATGTCTTATAAGTATAGGACACTATTTTAAACTAGTAACTATCTAACGTTAATAGAAATCCTATGTATTAACCTATTATTTCTCCTCCTCATCACATTTGACATTATTAATGTAACAATTTACCTAATATTTATTGTTTGTAGCTAATAACAGATTGCTGTAGTTATGGTTATTATTTTTTAATTTTTAAATTAGAGTTTTAAGTGAAATATGCACCTCCAATACAATATCACAGAATCGAACTTTGACTATGTATTTACAATGGTCAGTAAGTTTTTCACTGCCATCTGATGTTTTTATGATGTTATTTGGTGTACTTTTATTTCCACTCAGAGAACTCCCTTTAGCACTTCTTGTAAGGCAAACCTATCCATGATGAAATTTCACAGATTTTGCTTGTTTGCAGATGTCTTTTTCAGTCCTTTATTTCTGAAGGACAACTTCACTGGGTATAGTATTCTTGGCTGATGGTGTTTTTCTTTCAGTATTTTGAATGTCATCCCAATTCTCTTCTGGCATGAAAAGTTTCTGTTGAGGAATTTGCTTAAAGTTCTATGGGGTTTCTCTTTTATGTAACTCCTCTCTTTACTCTTCCTGTTTTTAAAGTTCATGCTTTGCCTTTGATATTTGACAATTTAATTATAATGTGTCTTTGTGTAGTTCAGTTTGGGTTCACACTTTTTGACATCCTTTGGGACTCTTGGATCTGGATGTCTATTTCTAACCCTAGGTTTGGGAAATTTTCAGCTATTATTGCTTTAAATATATTTAATTTCTCTTTCTTTTTTTTCCTTTCCTGGAATTCCCATAATGCAAAATTTTTTTCATTGTGCTTCATAAATTTCATAGACTTTGTTTACTCTTTTACATTCTTTTTACTTTTTGCTCCTCTGACTGAATGACTTTAAATGTCTTATCCTCCAATATCATTGATTTTATCTCTGCATGGTCGAGCCTGCCCTTGAAGCCCTCTATTGATTTGTTCAGTTCAGATATAGAAATTTTCTGCTCTAGAATTTTTCTCTTTTAAGATGGGTTTTGTTTCTTTGTTGAACTCCCTGTTTCGTTCATGAATTTTTTCCTTATTTTGTTTAGTTATCTGGATGTTCTTGTCATTTACTAAACTTCTTTAAGAGAATTATTCTGATTCTTTGTCTGACGGTTCATAGATCTCCATTTCTTTAAGAACCATATTTAGACCTTTATTTGTTTCCTTAAGTGGTATCATGTTTACCTGTTTGTTTGTTTTCCTTTTTCTATCTTACATTGATATCTGCACATTTGAGTGAATAGTTTCCTCTTCCAGACATTGCAGGTTTGCTTTGACTGAGATAGTTCTTCATGTCAGCTCAGTTCGGATTTCTGGATGTGTCTTCTGTTAATGTCCTTGGTCAGGTGGATCCTGCTATTAGGTTCTCTTTTGGGGTGAGCCAAGTGTTTGAGTTCTGAGGATGGGGGTGAGGATATGGGCCACTGGCTGAAAACAGCTGGATAGGACTGCTGGCCTGAAACCCTGCTCAAGTGAGGCTCTAGGATGGGTGGTGCCTTTGCCTGACCTCTCTGGTCAGGACTGGGTACTATACTCAGGAGTAGGTGGGAATATGAATTAGCTTCCCTGCACTGGTGGGGCACAGGACAGGACCCATGGTCTGCATGACTCATTGTTTGGATCCTTTCTCAGGCAAAAGCATGCACTGAATATCCTGGTCAGGCGAGGCCACCAGTTTTTCTCTGCTGACAGGGAAAGCCATGGGCTTTCTTTGTTCAACTGCTACTGTAAGCAGGGCCGTTGGATGGGCTATGCAGCTTCCCATGTGTTCTGACATGTTTCCCTGACTGGGATAGCTGAAGGCTGAAGCTACGAATTAGATTCCCTGCCCAAGCATAGCAGAAGAACCTCCAAGGCAACTAAGGGCTTTTGTTTTTTGTCTTGCCACAAACCAACTTATGACCCAAATTCCATGGCTGAACAGGGCCAATGGCTTTGCTCTGGGGGCAATAAGCTTTGCCTGCCTACCTCTCAGCTTGAGCATTGCTGGGTTATGCGACTTCCAGGTGTTCTCTCTAGTCCTTCCTGTCAGATGGGGTTGAGGTCCACACTCTGCAGCAGTTGGAGCTATGACCCGTCTCTCTTGCCTGTGTCAAGAGTCCACTTCAGACAACTCCCAAATTTTCCCCAAATAGGTTTTCTGGTCAGGAAGAGTCAGGACCCACACTCTGCAGCAGGTAGGCCTATGAATCAGCTCTTTCTTCTGGGCATGGGCAGATCAGGGCTCCAGGGCTGTTTAAACTCCTCGTTTTAGGACCCAAATCAGGCAGGACTGCACCCCACTGAGTTCCCTGATCAGACTGCACCACTGACTTGGTTCTGCAGAAGAGCAAAGCCACTGGTTGGGACTACTAATTGGCTTCTGCAGGTAGGAACTTGGTCTGCCAAGATCTGAGTGCTGGTTTGTTTGAAGCTCTCCCCCTTTCTGTGTCACAATCAGATTCCCAGTGTTTGAAGACTGTAGAGTCCCTTGCTATCTCTGTGGGGCAAAACCAATGTAGGGACTTCCACAAAGTGACCCACATTGCTGTATGTGACTAGATGTCACTCCTGGGTTCTCTTTTCCCACTGGAGGAACTGTAGACTCAGGGGAGACCTCTCAGCTTGGTGCTGCTCCAGCCTGGAGTGTGGGCAATATGGTAAGCATGTAGCCATTTCTCTTACCTTTCTAATGGAGTCAGTCTTGATCTCTGTGTTCCAGGAGGCATGCTTCAGACTCATTCCCATTTTATAGGATTTTCTCAGTGGTTTCTTGTTCATAAATAGGTATTTGTTGTTCTTTGTGTGAAGGGGAAAATATCCATAACAACCTATGCCACCATGTTGATGATGTCACTCATGTAAATTATTAATTGCATGGTAGACTTCTCTTGGGGAAATAAGGGCTCAGACTTACTATTCCTCCATCTTTCAGGTGTCACATTTTGTTGTCCATCAATGGATATCTCAGTGGTTTCCACCTTTTGGCTCTTGTGAATAATGCTGCTGTGCACATGGGTGTGTAAATATCTGTTTGGGTGCCTGCTTTCCATTTTTGGGTATATACCTAGAAGTGTAGTTGCCAGATCACGTGGTAATTCTGTTTAATTTTTTGAGTAATCAACATATTGTTTCTCAAAGCTGCTGTATTTGTTTACAGTCCCACCAGCAATGCACAAGGGTACCATTTTCTCCACATTCATATCAACAGGATTTTTTTCAGCTTTAAAAAAAATTGGCTTCCTAATTGTTGTGAAATGTTATCTTACTATGCTTTTTTTTTTGCAGTTCCTAAACTTATAATACAGATGATCATCTTTTCATTGGATTATTTGACCTTTTAATTTTGAAAAATGACTGCTCATGTCCTTTGATCATTTTAGAATTCAGATGTTTGTTTTTTTGTAGTTGTTGAGTTTTAAAATTTCTTTAAAATAGCAGTAATGTCAAAAAACACTAAGTAGGAAAAATATGTTTTTCAAACTGACCACAGTATATGATTTAATCATTAAGAAAAACCCCAAATCATTCATACATAGGAACAGAAAAGGATGCCTCATCCACAAGGTAAAAAGCAATAAGTAGAAACTGTTTACTAAGAAGCCTACATGTTGAATCTACTAGACAAATATTTTATGTTATTGTAAAATTTCTCATGTTTTGTTTTTCATGTTTTATTAAGATATAATTGGCATACAGCACTGCTTAAGGTGTACAGCACAATGACTGGACTTACATATGTTTTGAAATGATTGCCATGATAAGTTTAGCTAACATCCACTGTCTCAAATAGATAAGCCCGCTAAAAGAAAGTTTTTTTCCCCTTATGATGAGAACTTTTAGGATTTACTCACTTAGCAACTTTAAAATATACCATACATCTGTGTTAACTTTAGTCATCATGTTGTACACAATATCTCCACTACTTATTTATCTTATTACAGGAAGTATCTACCCTTTGAGCAACTTCATCAATTTTCCCCAGCCCTCACATTTGGTAAACACAAATCTGATTTCTTTTTCTATGAATTTTGTTTTTATTGTTCCTGTCGTTGATGTTGTGTTTAGATTCCACATGTAAATGAGATTATACAGTATTTGTGTTTCTCTGTCTTACTTATTTTACTTAGCATAATGCCTTCAAGGCCTATCCATGTTGTCACAATGGCCTGATTTCTTTCTTTTTTATGGCTGAATAATATATAATAAGATATATTATATATTATAATATATTATAATATATTATAAATATACCTTATTTTATATATATATATATATATATATATAAAATAGTATCTACATATGTAGATATATATCTTCATTCATCCATCAAAAGACACTTAGGTTGTTTCCATGTCTTAGTTGGTTATAGTAAATGCAGCTATGGACATGGGAGTGCAGATATTTCGTCAACATCATGTTTTGATTTCTTTGACTATATACCCAGAAGTGGAATTGTTTAATCAAAATATAGTTCTTTTTTTTCTTCTTAGAGGAAGCTCCATACAATTTTCCAT
This sequence comes from Tursiops truncatus, assembly GCF_011762595.2. Classification (NCBI taxonomy): domain Eukaryota; kingdom Metazoa; phylum Chordata; class Mammalia; order Artiodactyla; family Delphinidae; genus Tursiops; species Tursiops truncatus. The sequence continues at coordinate 68,886,495 of NC_047055.1, read as the reverse complement.
ATTGACTATACCAACTTACAATCCCACCAACAGTGCACAAGTGTTGCCTTTTCTCCACATTCTCTCCAGTGTTTATTATTTCTTGGCTTTTTGGTGATGGCCATTCTAAGAGGTGTGAGGTGATATCTCATTGTGTTTTTTTTTTACTGAAATTTTATTGAAGTGTAATTGATGTATAACATTATATCAGTTTTAGGAATACAACAATATGATTCAATATTTGTATATATTGCTAAACAATTACCGCATTAAGTCAAGTCTACTAAATATCCCTCACCCTGTATAGTTACATTTTTTCCATGTGAGGAGTTTTTAAAAAATTATTATTGAACAAATTTTACATATAACATTGTATAAATTTAACATGTACAACGTGTTGCTTTGATATGTTTATATATGGTACTATAATTGCTGCTGTATCAATATTTATCACATTACATAATTATAGTACAATATTGTTGTATTCATCATTCTTTGCATTAGATCGCTGTCACTTATTTATTACATGTTGGTAGCTTGTATCCATAAAAAACATCAATCTCATCCCCCACCCTCCATTTTCTTGTAACCACCATTTGACTCTTGTTTTAGTGGTTTGACTTTTTTAGATTCCATATATAAGTGATATCATGCACTGTCTTGCTCTGTCTGACTTGTCTCACTTAGCATAATGTGCTCAGTGTCCGTCCATGTTGTTGAAAATGGCATGATCATCCCTTTTTATGGATGAATAATATTCTATTGTGTCCATATACCACATATTTTTTTACCCATTCATCCATTAATTGGCATTTATGTTGTTTCCATATCATGGCTATTATGAATAATGCTGCAATACACATGGGAGGGCAGATGTCTTGTGAAGATATTGTTTCCTTCTCCTTTGGGCATATATCCAGAAGTGGAGTGGCTGGATCCTATGGTAGACCTATTAAATTTTTGAGGAGCTTCCATATTATTTTCCATAGTGGTTAAACAAATTTGCATTTCCACCTACAATGTATAGGGCTCCCTTTTCATCACATCCTCACCAGCCCCTGTTGTCTCTTGTCTTCTTGATGATAGCCATTCTAATAGGTGTGAGGTGATAGTTACTGTGGACTTGAATTGCATTTCCTTGAGGATTAGTGATGATGAGCATCCTTTCACGTGTCCGTTAGCCATTTTGATGTCCTCTTTGGTGAAATGTCTATTTAGTTCTTCTGCCTATTTTTTTCTTTTTTTTAAAATAGATCTTTATTGGACTATAATTGCTTCACAATACTGTGCTAGTTCCTGTTGTACACCAAAGTGAATCAGCTACATATATTTTCAGATTGTTTCTTCTATTTCTATGAATAATGCCTTTGGTGTTTGATGGGGATTTCATTGAACCTGTAGATGGCTTTGGGTAGTATGGAAGTTTTTACTATATTAATTTTTTTGATCCACTAGCCTGCAATGTCTTTCATTCGTTTGTGTCTTCTTTGATTTCTTTCAGGAAAGTCTTGTAGTTTTTGTTGTACAGATCTTTAACTCCCTTGGTTAAATTTACTCCTAAGTATTTTATTGTTTGTGATGCTATTGCTAATGGGACAGATGTCTTAATTTCTTTCTCAGATGTTTCATCATTAGTGCAAAGGAATGCAATATTTCTGTATGTTGATTTTGTATCCTGCAACTATACTGAAATCATTGATTAGTTCTGATCCAGATTTTTTTGATTGACTCTTTGGGATTTTCTGTACATAAGATTATACCATCATCAAATTGTGACAATTTTATTTATTTAATCAAAACTTTAATACTTTATTTTTTTAACATCTTTATTGGAGTATAATTGCTTCACAATGGTGTGTTAGTTTCTACTATATAACAAAGTGAATCAGCTATACATACACATATATCCCCATATCTCCTCCCTTTTGCATCTCCTTCCCACCCTCCATATTCCATCTCTCTAGGTGTTCACAAAGCACAAAGCTGACCTCCCTGTGCTATGTGGTTGCTTCCCACTAGCTATCTATTTTACATTGTAGTGTATATATGTCAATGCCAATAGTTACAATTCTACATCTTCCTTTGCAATTTGGATGCCTTTCATTTCTCGATCTTGTCTCATCGTTCTAGCTAGGACTTCCAGTATCACATTGAACAGGAGTAGTGACAGTGGGCATCCTTGTCTTTTTCCTGACTTAAAAAAAAAATATCCTTCATTTTCTCTCCATTGAGTATAATTTTGACTCTGGGTTTGTCACATATGGCCTTTATTATCCTGAGGTTGTTCCTTCTATACTCAACCTGTTAAATATTTTTTACCCTAAAAGGGTGTTGTATTTGTCAATTGCTTATTTTTGTATCTATAGAGATATCAATTATCACTTATTATGTTCATGTGATGTATTACATTTATTGATTTGTGTGTGTTGAATCATCCTTGCATCCCACGGAGTAAACCCCACTTGGTCATGATATATAACCCTTTTAATGTGTTCTTGAATTTGCTTTGCTAAATATTTTGCTGAGAATTTTTGTATTTACATTTATTGGGAACAATATTCTATATCTTGTTTCATGGAATTCTTAGCAGGTTTTGATATGAAGGTAATTCTGACTATGTAAAATGAGTTTGGAAGTGTCCCCTTCTCCTTTATTTTTTGGAAGAGTTTGAGGAGACTTGGTTTTAATTCTCCTTAGGTGTTTGGTAGAATGCACCAGTGAAACCAACTGGTTCTGGAGTTTTCTGTGTTGGAATTTTTTTCATTACTGATTCAATCTCTTTAATCATTAGTTTTCTGTTCAGGTTTTCTATTTCTTCCTGATTCAGTGTTGGTAGGTTGGGGGTTTCTGTAAATGTATCTATTTCTTCTATGTTATGTGATTTTTTGTCATATGATTGTTCATAGCACTCTCATATGACCCTGTGTATTCCTGTATTATCAGTTTTAAATGTCTCCTCTTTCAATTCTATTTTTATTTGAGTCTTCTAGTTTATTTCCTCAGTTAGTCCAGCTATATAAGTTCCTCATATTATTTATCATTTTGAAGAACCATCTCTTAGTTTTGCTGATTCTTTCTACTGTTCTCCTGACCTCCATTTTATTAATTTCTGCTCTGGTCTTTATTATTTCCTTCCTTCCACTAACTTTGGGCTTCATTTGTTGTTCTTTTTACAGTTCTTTGAGGTGTAAGGTTAGGTTGCTATATTGCTATATAAACCTTCTTATTGCTATAAACCTCCCTGTCAGAACTGCTTTTATCACATCCCACAAGATTTAAAGTGTCATATTTCCATTTTCATTTCTTTCAAGATATATTCTCATTTCCCTTTTGATTTATTCTTTGACCTATTCACTGTTTAGCAGTGTGTCATTCAGTTTCCACATATTTTTAGATCTTCTCATTTTCTTCTCCTTGTTGATTTCTAGCTCCATACCTCTGTGGTCAAAAAGATAGTTGGTATGGTTTCTATGTCCGTAAATTTGCTAAGATTTGCTTTGTGTCCTATCATCTGATCTATTCTTGAGCATGTTCCAAGTGCACTTGAGAAGAATGTTTATTCTGCTGCTGTTGGATGGAATGTTCTGTGTATGTCTGTTAAGCCATTTGTTCAAAAGTATGGTTAAACTCCAATGTTTCTTTGTTGAGTTTCTTCTGGACGATCTAACCATTGCTGATAGTATGGTGTTGAACTTCCCTACTATTATTGTATTGTTGTCGATTTCTCCCTTAAGATCTGTTAATATTTCCTTAATACACATCAGTGTTCAAGGGTTGGGAGTGTATTTACAATTGTTATATCTTCTTGATATATTGATCCTTTTATCGTTATATAATCTTCTTTGTCTCCTGTTACTATTTTTGGCTTGAAGTCTACTTTGTCTGATATATGTATGGTACACTCACTCTCTTGTGGTTTCTCCTTAATTGGAATATCACCTTCCATGCATTTTCTTTGAGCCCATGGGTATCTTTAGAGCTGAAATGAGTCTTCTTTATGCAGCACATAGGTCATGTTTTTCTATCCATCTAGCCACTCTGCAACTTTCGATTGGTGAGATCAATCCATTTACATTTAGGGTAATTATTGACATGTACGGACTTACTATTGTTATATTATCTTTTCCCATCTGATTATTTTGTCTCACCACTTTTTCTTTTTCCTTCTGTTTCTGTATACCTTTTTAAGTTGCTGTTTTATCCTGGTGAATTGCTCAGTCTCCTTTTTTTATGTCTTGTGAATCTACTGTAGATTTTTGCTTTGTGTATGGTTACAGTTTTCAATTCTGACTGCCTTTTTATCACCTTAATCAGAGTTGTGTGTACTTTTCACTTCAGCTAGAAGAGCTCCTTTTAATATTTCTTGTATGGCAGGTGTAGTGGTCATGAATTACCTCAGATTTTGTTTGACTAGAAAGGCCTTTATTTCTCACTCATATCTGAAGGATAACTTTGCTGGGAAGAGTATTCTTGGTTGGCAATTTTTATCTTTCAATACTCTGAATACAGGCATACCTTGCAGATGTTGCAGGCAGGGCCATTTTATGACCATTGCCATTAAAAGGATATTGCAATAAAGCAATTCACCCAATTTTTTTCCAGCAGATATGAAAGTTACATTTACACTATAGTCTACTGTGCACAGTAACATTATGTCTAAAAAATACAATGTTCATACCTTAACTTAAAAATACTTTAATGCTAAAAAATGCTAACCATTATCTTTTCCTTCAGCGAGTCATAATTTTTTGCTGTTGGAGAGTTTTGCCTTGATGTTGCTGGCTGATGACTAATCATGGTGGTGGTTACTGCAGGTTGGGGTGGATGTGGAAATTAAGTAAAAGTAAGGCAACGATGAGGTTTACTGCCCCATAGATGCTTCCTTTCATGAATGATTTTTCTGTAGCATGTAAGGCAGTTTGATAGCCTTTTACACACAGTAGAACATACAAGTTGGATTTGTCGGCTTAAAATAATGCACAACGTGAGAGTTTTGAGTCGAGTTTAATTTGGGGGAAAATGACGACTATAGCCTGGGAGACGGCATTTCAGTTAATTCCGAGAAACTGCTCCAAAGAGGTAGGGGGAAAGTTCAGTATATATGTGATTTTGGTGAAGGGGGAGTACATACAATCAAGCACATATTTTTTTGCAGAAGGTTTCTGCTAGTCATGAGGAGCAGTAATCACCATGAAGGATTTTAGTGCTTTTCTAGATATGAGGACATACAAGAATTGAGCTCATAAAATTGGCTCTTGAAAATATCAACTATCTTAAGACCTGTTCTGCCAGGTTTCCCAGAGATCAGAGTGCCTTATGTCTTCTCTCCACCCTGAACTCCTTTCAGGGGGTGTTGAAAATTAGCAGCTGCAACAACACATGATTTAATCTTTGTAGAGGTAATTGGCAAGTGCCAATGGCAGGTGTCAATTTGTTGTTGACAGAGTCAATCCTCTCAAACCCTGCCACTGCTTTATCAAATAAGTTTTATGTAATATTATAAATCCTTTGTCATCATTTCAACAATTATCACAGCATCTTCACCAATGAGTAGATTCCATCTCCAGAAACCACTTTCTTTGCTCATCAAAAAGAAACACTTCTCATCAGTTAAAGTTTTCTCATGAGATTTCAGCAATTCAGTCAGTCTCCACTTCTATTTCTAGTTCTCTTGTTATTTCAAGTCTTGAACCCTCCAAAGTCATCCATGAGGGTGGAAATCAATTACTTTCAAACTCTTGTTAATGTTGAAACTTTAATCCCTTACCATGGAATGCAAACATTTTTAATGGCATCTGGAATCTTTTCCAGAGGGTTTTCAACTTGCTATGTCCAGATCCTTCAGAGTAATCACTATCTACAGCAGTTATAGCCTTATGAAACATATTTCTTAAAGAATAAGACTTGAAAGTCAAAAACACTCTTTGTTCGGTGGGCTGCAGAGTGAATGTTGTGTTCGTAGGCATGAAAACATCATTAATCTCATTGTATATCTCCATCAGAGCTCTGGGGTGACTAGATACGTTGTCAACGAGCAGTGACATTTTGAAAGGAGTCTCTTCTTCTGAGCAGTGAGCCTCAACTGTGAGCTCCAAATATGCAACAAAGTTAGTTGTAATCAGATGTGCTCTTATACAGATATTGTTGTTCCATTTACAAAGCACAAGCAGTGTGGATTTAGCATGATTCTTAAGTGTCCTAGGATTTTTGGTATGGTAAATGAACATTGGCTTCAACTAAAGTCAACAGCTGAATTAGCCCATAAAAAGAGAGTCAGCCTGTCCTTTGAAGCTCTGAAGCTAGGCATTGATTTCTCTTCTCTAGCTATGAAAGTCCTAGACAGCATCTACTTCCAATATACGGCTGTTATGTCTACATTGAAAATCTGTTGTTTAGTGTAGCCACCTTTATTAACTATCTTAGCTAGATCTTCTGGATAACTTGCTGCAGCTTCTACATCAGCACTTTCTTCTTCACTTTGCACTTTGATTTTATCATTGTGACTTCTTTCCCTAAACCTCATGAACCAACCTCTGCTAGCTTCAGAATTTTTTTTCTGTAGCTTCTTCACCTCTCTCAGCCTTCATAGATTGGAAAACAGTTAGGGCCTTGCTCTAGATTAGGCTTTGGCTTAAGGAAATATTGTGGCTGGTTTGATCATCTATTCAGACCATTCACACTTTCTCTATATCATCAACAAATCTGTTTCACTCTTATCATTTGTGTGTTTACTGTAGTAGAAATTTTAATGTCCTTCAAGAACTTTTCCTTTGCATTCACAACTTGGCTAACTGTTTGGCATAAGAGGCCTAGCTTTCAGCTTACCTACTAAGCTTGTTTCTCTCTAGCTTTTGATTTAACGTAGGATATGGGTGACTCTTTATTTTACTTGAACACTTAAAGGTAATCATGAGGGTCTTCAAGTGACCTAATTTCAATAATGTTGTGCCTTAGGGAAAAGGAAGACCTTAGAGTGGGGGAAAGGCAGTGGAACAGCTGATCACTGGAACAGTCAGAATGCACATAACATTTACTGACTAAGTTTACCATCTTATGTAAGTGTGGTTTGTGGCACTCCCCCCCAAAAATACAAGGGTAACATCAACACCCCTGGTCACAGCTCACCATAACAGATAATAATAATTGAAAAGTTTGAGATTTGTGAGAATTACCAAAATGCAACATAGAGACACAAAGTAAGCAAATGCTGTTTGGAAAAATTGTGCCAATAGACTTGATCAGCACAAGGTCACCACAAACCTTCAATTTGTAAGACACAAAATATCTGTGAAGTGTAATAAAGCAAAGTGAAATAAAATGAGGTATGTCTGTAAGTCATTCCCTTCTCTCCTGCCCTTGAGTTTCTGCTGAGAAATCTGCAGATAGCCTAATAGGTTACTCTCATTTGTCCCTGGCTGCCTTTAAAATTATTTCTTTATCATCAACGTTTGACAGGTCTAATGTAATTTGTCTTGGAGGAAATATGTTTGCTTTGAAATAATAAAGTGTTCTATTAGATTCATGGACTTGTATGTGATGTTCCTTCCCCAGGTTTGGGCAGTTCTCAGCTACTATTTCTTTAAGTAAACTCTCTGCACATTTCTTCTCTTTAAAACTGAGTAGGACACTGCAAAGCCTTACCAAGGACAGACCTCCTCCCTAATCCAATTTCCCCCCACCCCTGATTTGTAGAATAGCTTTAGCTCTCCAGGGCCTCCCAGAGTTCCAAAAAGCCAATTTAATCAGAGAAGTGAGAAAATGCAGAAACAAAGGAAAACAGTCCAGCAAGACAATACAATAGTAGTTTAGCCATAAAACAAAGTCAAGGACTTTTAGTTGCTCCTCAAGAGCTACAGATAATATCCTGAGCCATATCCTCATATGATTTGGTGGATACTAAAATCTCCACCAGGTGGAAGAAGGTAACTGCATGCTGACCACCGGTATGTAGACCCCAGACCAGTTGGAGCCAGAAGGTTGATAATTGAGATTCCTGAAATACCGCCCTGTTACCTCACCATCAACCAGTCAGAAAATTATGCACAAGCTGATCATGCACCCCATGACCCTCTCCTTCACACTGTCTTTAAAAAAACACTTCCCAGAAAGCCAATGGGGAGTTCGGGTCTTTTGAGCATGTTCTCAACAGAAGCCCATTCTCCTTGCTTGGTGCCTTGCAATAAATACTGTACATCCCTTCACCACAACCCAGGTGTCATTAGACTGGCTTTGCTACACGCTTAGCGAGTGGACCCAAGTTTCATTTGGTAAAATTTTGTTGAACCACATGGGACTTTCTTCTCCAGTGGGAATCTCACCCAAGGCACATTTTCCCCAGCCTGTGGTGGCACTCAGATTCTGTCCAGCAGTTGCCTGAATGCCTTTGTCTTAGGGACAGCCTTGAGAATGCTTGTCACTGAGTGGTTATCACAGGCCCATGGCAATTTCAGTTTCATGGTGAATGAAGCAAGGCTCTGGTCCTGCATGGTCTGTGAGATGTCTCTGGTAAGTGGCAGTGCCTTGTGTTTCACAACACCAGGATATACTTCCCTATTGCATTGCCTTGGTTGGAATTTTCCTTTTTCGGTCAAAAGGCATACGATTTTGTCATCTGGTTTTGAGTGGAATGCTGATTTAATTGTGTTTTCCCTTCTGGGTTGAGTAGTCCGGCATCCATGCCACACCACCTGAGTGGCAATTGGGAAACACCCATAAAGTCTCATCTACAGCCCAACTAGAACAGCTGGTAGGAAACTTTCAATTCTTGTGCTAGGGAACTGCAACCCAGAGAGGCTGTCAGATACTGATCTACCTGGTTCTGGTCTGTCTGTTTCTAGTAACACCAACCATGTAAAAGAAAAATTGGAAATCAGAGCTCTATTCCCCTATCATGTATTTTTAAAAAGTGGAAAATTTTAAGCCATGCTACTAATGTTTTTCCAACTGCATGTGGCTACAATATATTTAAGGCTGTAGAAAATAATATGGCCAAGATAAAACTCTCTTAATATTCCCAAACTGGTGATTTATTTTTGCATAAGCAGTTAGAGAAAGCTGACTTGATAATTTTTCTTTTCACCATTCTGGTTTTGAGAGAACAAAATTATTCCTAAGAGAAATCTTGAAGTAAAAAACTCTTACCAAGTCCTTGAAATGCAAAGACAGCCCACATTGACTGAGACTACAGCCTTGGCTTAATTACTGCAATCTGAAACTAAAAGAAAAGAGGAAAAGAAAGAGGCCATATTAAACTGAAGCAAGTAAGCTTAATTTATTTCAAAGGTTATTTATAAACTAATAATTTTTATATTATAATATCTAATTCATTACTACATTTTAAAATGAAGCTATGAAATCTCTGTTTCTGTGTGTCTTTATGTAAAAACTAATTTGTAAATGAGCTGTATTTAATTGGATTAGAGGAAATTAAGTGCTTATATAAATTATCAGAAGTATAAAAGGAATTAACCTGAATGAATTGCAGCTTCACGTGATCTGGGGACTATTCAGTATTTAATGAATGTCTGGTATTAAAGTGAGTTTAAGTTTGTTGGTTTAATTAATACAGACATCTCTTTAGAGTTGTCAACATTAAGTACAGTATTTTTGTTTGTTTGTTTTATTTTGCAGTACATGGGCCTCTCACTGTTGTGGCCTCTCCCATTGCAGAGCACAGGCTCTGGACGTGCAGGCTCAGCGGCCATGACTCACGGGCCCAGCCACTCCGTGGCATGTGGGATCTTCCCGGACCGGGGCATGAACCCGTGTCCCCTGCATCGGCAGGCGACCTCTCAACAACTACACCACCAGGGAAGCCCTAAGTACAGTACATTTATTGTATCTATGTTTACTGAAAGTCAAATAATTTCATAGTATATCTGTTGCAAAATTTGTCAACAAGAAAAATTAAGTTGGCATGATGATATTTTCATAAGTAATGAATTAGACATGAATGGGATAGAAATTTTTAGGTAAGACTTTAAGAATAATTATGTTTTAAATTTCCAGATTTTTGGTATCTTGAAACTTTGGAGTTTTGCTTAATTAATTTTAATGACGGGAATTCATTGAATATCCAGATAATTTCAAATAAGAGAAAATACTGGGACATTACTCGCTAAATGAGTCTAAGTTTACCTACTTGTGTCCTACTACAGAAAAACTAAGGATGTTTGGGTTTATTAGACACATATCAGGCCTTTTGCAACATTGAAGAAATAAATTATGCTCTGAACAAAATGTATGTTTTTGGAGAACATAATTAGGGAATATGTTCATAAGTTTTCCAATCAAAAAATACTGGTATGACAAACAGTTCACAATTGCTTGCTTCTTGGCTTTCACTAGATATTAAGGCTTTAAAGAGTTAAAAATGCAATATACATGGAATTAAGGCTACTAGAAATAATAAGGGAGACATTTCAGTATGTAAAGAAAGTAGGATATATGTTGTCGGTAAGAGATGTTATGAAGAATGGAGAACTATTTGTTAAGGGAAAAGAAAGTAATATTGTCCTGAAGCTGGTTATTTCTAAATGGTAAAGAAAATAAGGGACACACTGAGATGGATACAGCGTTGTGGAAGGTTTGCGGAAAATGAACCTTGAGAAAAGAGTTTTGTGCATGCTCAGGACTGGTTAAGATTAGATACAATTTAATTAATAAATAAGATTTATTATTAAAAGTAAGCTGGTGTTGGACTGGAGTTTGATTTTCTCTCTCTGCTAAGTGAACAAAGTTTTCTTGAAATATTGAGAACTTTCTCTATTGCTTTTGAAATCTTTTATTGTCACTTGGGTCAAGCAAATAAGTATGATTTCACAGTAACCTACGATCTTTTTGACCAGGTGTTTTAAAATTTTGTTTTTGAACATCTTTATTGGGGTATAATTGCTTTACAAAGGTGTGTTAGTTTCTGCTTTATAACAAAGTGAATCAGTTATACATATACATATGTTCCCATATCTCTTCTCTCTTGCGTCTCCATCCATCCCACCCTCCCTATCCCACCCCTCCAGGTGGTCACAAAGCACCGAGACGATAACCCTGTGCCATGCGGCTGCTTCCCACTAGCTATCTACTTACGTTTGTTAGTGTATATATGTCCATGCCTCTCTCTCGCTTTGTCACAGCTCACCCATCCCCCTCCCCATAACCTAAAGTGCGTTCTCCAGTAGGTCTGTGTCTTTATTCCTTTCTTACCCCTAGATTCTTCATGATATGTTTTTTCTTAAATTCCATATAAATGTGTTAGCATACGGTATTTGTCTTTCTCTTTCTGATTTACTTCACTCTGTATGACAGACTCTAGGTCTATCCACCTCATTACAAATAACTCAATTTGGTTTCTTTTTATGGCTCAGTAATATTCCATTCTATAAATGTGCCACATCTTCTTTATCCATTCATCCGATGATGGGCACTTAGGTTGTTTCCATCTCGGGGCTATTGTAAATAGAGCTGCAATGAACATTTTGGAACATGACTCTTTTTGAATTTTGGTTTTCTCAGGGTATATGCCCAGTAGTGGTATTGCTGGGTCATATGGTAGTTATATTTGTAGTTTTTTAAAGAACTTCCATACTGTTCTCCATAGTGGCTGAACCAATTCACATTCCCACCAGCAGTGCAAGAGTGTTCCCTTTTCTCCACACCCTCTCCAGCATTTATTGTTTCTAGATTTTTTGATGATGGCCATTCTGACTGGTATGAGATGATATCTCATTGTAGTTTTGATTTGAATTTCCCTAATGATTAATGACGTTGAGCATTCTTTCATGTGTTTGTTGGCAGTCTGTATATCTTCTTTGGAGAAATGTCTATTTATGTCTTCTGCCCATTTCTGGATTGGGTTGTTTGTTTTTTGTTATTGAACTGCATGAGCTGCTTGTAAATTTTGGAAATTAATCCTTTGTTGATTCATTTGCAAATATTTTCTCCCATTCTGAGGGTTGTCTTTTGGTCTTGCTTATGGTTTCCTTTGCTTTGCAAAAGCTTTGGAGTTTCATTAGGTCCCATTTGTTTATTTTTGTTTTTATTTCCATTTCTCTAGAATGTGGGTCAAAAAGGATCTTGCTGTGATTTATGTCATAGAGTGTTCTGCCTATGTTTTCCTCTAAGAGTTTGATAGTTTCTCACCTTACATTTAGGCCTTAATCCATTTTGAGCTTATTTTTGTGTATGGTGTTAGGGAGTGATCTAATCGCACACTTTTACATGTACCTGTCCAGTTTTCACAGCACCACTTATTGAAGAGGCTGTGCTTTCTCCACTGTACATTCCTGCCTCCTTTATCAAAGATAAGTTGACCGTATGTGCATGGGTTTTTCTCTGGGGTTTCTATCCTGTTCCATTGATCTATCTTTCTGTTTTTGTGCCAGTACCATACTGCCTTGATTACTGTAGCTTTCTAGTATAGTCTGAAGTCAGGGAGCTTGATTCCTCCAGCTCCATTTTTCATTCTCAAGATTGCTTTGGCTCTTCGGCGTATTTTGTGTTTCCATACAAATTGTGAAATTTTTTGTTCTAGTTCTGTGAAAAATGTCAGTGGTAGTTTGATAGGGATTGCATTGAATCTGTAGATTGCTTTGGGTAGTAGAGTCATTTTCACAATGTTGATTCTTCCAATCTAAGAACATGGTATATCTCTCCATCTGTTTGTATGATCTTTAGTTTCTTTCATTGGTGTCCTATAATTTTCTGCATGCAGGTCTTTTGTCTCCTTAGGTAGGTTTATTCCTAAATATTTTATTCTTTTTGTTGCAATGGTAAATGGGAGTGTTTTCTTGATTTCACTTTCAGATTTTTCATCATTAGTGTATAGGAATGCAAGAGATTTCTTTGCATTAATTTTGTATCCTGCAACTTTACCAAGTTAATTGATTAGCTCTAGTAGTTTTCTGACGGCATCCTTAGGATTCTCTATGTATAGAATCATGTAATCTGCGAAGAGTGACAGCTCTGCTTCTTCTTTTCCGATTTGGATTCCTTTTATTTCCATTTTTTCTCTGTTTGCTGTGGCTAAAACTTCCAAAATTATATTGAATAAGAGTGTTGAGGGTGGGCAACCTTGTCTTGTTCCTGATTTTTGTGGAAACGCTTTCAGTTTTTCACCATTGAGGATGATGTTAGCTGTGGGTTTGTCATCTATAGCCTTTATTATGTTGAGGAAAGTTCCCTCTATGCCTACTTTCTGCAGGGTTTTAATCATAAATTGGCGTTGAATTTTGTAAAAAGCTTTCTCTGCATCTATTGAGATGATCATATGGTTTTTCTCCTTCAATTTGTTAATATGGTGTAACACATTGATAGATTTGTGTATATTGAAGAATCCTTGCATTCCTGGAATAAATCCCAGTTGATCATGGTGTATGATCCTTTTAATGTGCTGTTGGATTCTGTTTGCTAGTTTTTTTTCGAGGATTTTTGCATCTATGTTCATTAGTGATATTGGCCTGTAGTTGTCTTTCTTTTTGGCATCCTTGTCTGGTTTTGGTGTTAAGGTGATGGTGGCCTCATAGAATGAATTTGGGATGTTTCTCCCTCTGCTAAATTTTGGAAGACTTTGAGAAGGATAGGTGTTAGCTCGTCTCTAAATGTTTGATAGAATTCGCCTGCGAAGCCATCTGGTCCTGGGCTTTTGTTCGTTGAAAGATTTTTAATTTCAATTTCAGTGCTTGTGATTGGTCTGTTCATATTTTCTGTTTCTTCATGATTCAGTCCTGGCATGTTGTTTATTTGTAAGAATTTGTCTATTTCTTCCAGGTTGTCCATTTTATTGGTATAGAGTTGCTTGTAGTAATCTCTCATGATCTTTTGTATTTCTGCAGTGTCAGTTGTTACTTCTCCTTTTTCATTTTTAATTCTATTGATTTGAGTTTTCTCCCTTTTTTTCTTGATGAGTCTGGCTAATGGTTTATCTATTTTGTTTATCTTCTCAAAGAACTAGCTTTTAGTTTTATTGATCTTTGCTGTTCTTTACTTCATTTCCTTTTCATTTATTTCTGATCTGATTTTTATGATTTCTTTCGTTCTGCTAACTTTGGGGGTTTTTTTTTGTTCTTCTTTCTCTAATTGCTTTAGGTACAAGGTTAGGTTGTTTATTCGAGATGTTTCATGTTTCTTAAGGTGGGCTTGTATTGCTATAAACTTCCCTCTTAGAACTGCCTTTGCTGCATCCCATAGGTTTTGGATCATCGTGTCTGCATTGTAATTTTTTTCTAGGTATTTTTTTATTTCCTCTTTGATTTCTTCAGTAATCACTTCGTTATTAAGTAGTGTATTGTTTAGCCTCCATGTGTTTGTATTTTTATAGATCTTTCCTGTAATTGATATTTAGTCTCATGGCGTTGTGGTCAGAAAAGATATTTGATACAATTTCAATTTTCTTAAATTTACCAAGGCTTGATTTGTGACCCAAGATATGATCTAACCTAGAGAATGTTCCATGAGCACTTGAGAAAAATGTGTATTCTCTTGTTTTTGGATGGAGTGTCCTATAAATATGAATTAAGTCCAACTTGTTTAATGTGTCATTTAAAGCTTGTGTTTCCTTATTTATTTTCATTTTGGATGATCTGTCCATTGGTGAAAGTAGGGTGTTAAAGTCCCCTACTATGAATGTGTTACTGTCAATTTCCCCTCTTATGACTGTTAGTATTTGCCTTATGTATTGAGGTGCTCTTATGTTGGGTGCATAAATATTTACAATTGTTATATATTCTTCTTGGATCAATCCCTTGATCATTATGTAGTGTCTTTCTTTGGCTCTTCTAATAGTTTTTATTTTTAAGTCTATTTTGCCTGATATGAGAATTGCTACTCCAGCTTTCTTTTGGTTTCCATTTGCATGGAATATCTTTTTCCATCCCCTTACTTTCAGTGTGTACGTGTCTCTAGGTCTGAAGTGGGTCTCTTGTAGACAGCATATATAAGGGTCTTGTTTTTGTATCCATTCAGCCAATCTGTGTCTTTTGGTGGGAGCATTCAGTCCATTTACCTTTAAGGTAATTATTGATATGTATGTGTGTATTCCCATTTTCTAAATAGTTTTGGGTTTTTTATTGTAGGTCTTTTCCTTCTCTTGTGTTTCTTGCCTAGAGAAGTTCCTTTAGCATTTGTTGTGAAGCTGGTTTTGTGGTACTGAACTCTCTCAGCTTTTGCTTGTCTGTAAATGTTTTAATTTCTCCATCAAATCTCAATGAGATCCTTGCTGGGTAGAGTATTCTTGGTTGCAGGGTTTTCTCCTTCATCACTTTCAGTATGTCCTGCCACTCCCTTCTGGCTTGCAGAGTTTCTGCTGAGAGATGAGCCATTAACCTTATGGGGATTCCCTTGTGTGTTATTTGTGGTTTTTCCCTTGCTGCTTTTAATATGCTTTCTTTGTATTTAATTTTTGACAGTTTGATTAATATGTGTCCTGGCATATTTCTCCTTGTATTTATCCTTTATGGGACTCTCTGTGCTTCCTGAACTTGATTAACTATTTCCTTTCCCATATTAGGGAACTTTTCAACTATAATCTCTTCAAATATTTTCTCAGTCCCTTTCTTTTTCTCTTCTTCTTCTGGAACCCCTGTAATTCAAATGTTGGTGTGTTTAATGTTGTCCCAGAAGTCTCTGATACTGTCCTCAGTTCTTTTCGTTCTTTTTTCTTTATTCTGCTCTGCAGTAGTTATTTCCACTATTTTATCTTCCAGGTCACTTATCCGTTCTTCTGCCTCAGTTATTCTGCTATTGATCCCATCTAGAGTATTTTTCATTTCATTTATTTTGCTGTTCATCATTGTTTGTTACATCTTTAGTTCTTCTTGGTCCTTTTTAAATGTTTCTTGCATTTTGTCTATTCTATTTACAAGATATCGGATCATCTTTACTATCATTATTCTGAATGCTTTTTCAGGTAGACTGCCTATTTCCTCTTCATTTGTTAGGTCTGGTGCATTTTTATCTTACTCCTTCATCTGTTGTATGTTTTTCTGTCTTCCCATTTTGCTTATCTTACTGTGTTTGGGTTCTCCTTTTTGCAGGCTGCACGTTCATAGTTCCAGTTGTTTTTGATGTCTGTCCCCAATGGCTAAGGTTGGTTCAGTGTGTTGTGTAGGCTTCCTGGTGGAGGGGACTCATGCCTGTGTTCTGGTGGATGAGGCTGGATCTTGTTTCTCCAATGGGCAGGTCCACATCTGGTGATGTGTTTTGGGTGTCTGTGGACTTATTATGATTTTAGGCAGCCTCTCTGCTAATGAGTGGGGTTGTGTTTCTGTTTTGCTAGTTGTTTGGCATACGTTGTCCAGCACTGTAGCTTGCTGGTCGTTGAGTGAAACTGGGTGCTGGTGTTGAGACGGAGATCTCTGGTAGATTTTTGACATTTGATATTATGTGGAACTGGGAGGTCTCTTGTTGACCAGTGTCCTGAAGTTGGCTCTCCCACCTCAGGCACAGCACTGACTCCTGGCTGTAGCACCAAGAGCCTTTCATCCACACGGGTCAGAATAAAAGGGAGAAAACTTAGCGAGAAAGAATTAGTAGAAGTAGGAAGAAAGAAAGAAAGAAAGGAAGGAAGGAAGGAAGGAAGGAAGGAAGGGAGAAAAAAGAAGAAAAGAAGGAAAGAAGGAAAGAAAGAAAGAAAGGAGGGAGGGAGGGAGGAAGGAAAGAAAGAAGGAAGGCGTGAAGGAAGGAAAAAAGAAAGAAAGAAAGAAGATACAGTAAAATAAAATAAAGTAAAATACAATAATTTTATTAAATTAAAAAATTAATTATTTAGATGAAAAAAGAGGGACGAATAGAACCTTAGGACAAATGGTGGAAGCAAAGCTATACAGACAAAATCTCACACAGAAGCATACACATACTTCCTCACAAAAAGAGGAAAAGGGGAAAATATCAAAAATATTGCTCTCAAAGTCCACCTCCTCAATTTGGGATGATTCATTGTCTAAAGGAGAGAAGTAAGGAAGGAAAGAAAGAAAGAAAGATGAAAGAAAGAAAGAAAGAAAGAAAGAAAGAAAGAAAGAAAGAAAGAAAGAAGGTAAAGTAAAATAAAGTTATTAAAATTAGTTATTAAGAAAAAAAATTTAAAGAAAAGGACGGATAGAACCCTAGGACAAATTGTGGAAGCAAAGCTATACAGACAAAATCTGACACAGAAGCATACACATACACCCTCATCAAAAGAGGAAAAGCAGAAAAAATTATAAATCTTGCTCTCAAAGTCCACCTCCTCAATTTGGGATGATTCGCTGTCTATTCATATATTCCACAGATGCAGGCTACATCAAGTTGATTGTGGAGCTTTAATCCATTGTTTGTGAGGCTGCTGGGAGAGATTTCCCTTTCTCTTCTTTGTTCTCACAGCTCCCAGGGCCTCAGCTTTGGATTTGGCCCTGCCTCTGCGTTTAGGTCGCTGTAGGGCGTCTGTTTTTTGCTCAGACAGGACGGGGTTAAAGGAAACACTGATTTGGGGGTTCTGGCTCACTGAGGCCAGGGGGAGGGTGGGGCACGGAGTGCGTGGCGAGCCTGCGGTGGCAGAGGCCGGCGTGACTTTGCACCAGCCTGAGGCCTGCCGTGCGTTCTCCCAGGGAAGTTGTCTCTGGATCCTGGGAGCCTGGCAGTGGCGGGCTGCACACGCTCCCTGGAAGAGGGGTGTGTATAGTGACCTATGCTCGCACACAGGCCCCTTGGTGGTGGCAGCAGCAGCCTTAGCGTCTCCCACCCTTCTCTGGGGGTCTGTGCTTTTAGCCGTGGCTCGTGCCCGTCTCTGGGGTCTGTGCTTTTAGTGAAGCTCGCACCCGTCTCTGGAGTCCATGCTTTTAGCCGTGGCTCACACCCGTCTCTGGGATCTGCGCTTTTAGCCGCGGCTCGCGCCCGTCTCTGGAGTTCCTTTAAGCATCGCTCTTAAACCCCTCCCCTTGCGCACCAGGAAACAAAGAGGGAAGAAAAAGTCTCTTGACTCTTCAGCAGCTCCAGACCTTTTCCCAGACTCCCTCCTGGCTAGCCGTGGTGCACTAACCCCTTCAGGCTGTGTTCACGCAGCCAACTCCAGTCCTCTCCCGGTGCTCTGACCGAAGCCTGAGCCTCAGCTCGCAGCCCCGCCTGCCCCGGTGTGTTAGCAGGCAAGCCTCTTGGGCTGGTGAGTGCTGGTCGGCACCGATCCTCTGTGCAGGAATCTCCCCGCTTTGCGCTCTGCACCCCTGTTGCTGTGCTCTCCTCTGCGGCTCTGAAGCTCCCCCCTCTGCCTCCTGCAGTCTCCGCCTGTGAAGGGGCTTCCTAGTGTGTGGAAACCTTTCCTCTTTCCCAGCTCCCTCCCACTGGTGCAGGTTCCGTCCCTATTCTTTTGTCTCTGTTTTTTCTTTTTTTCTTTTGCCCTACCCAGGTACGTGGGGAGTTTCTTGCCTTTTGGGAAGTCTGAGGTCTTCTGCCAGCATTCAATAGGTGTTCTGTAGGAGCTGCTCCATGTGTAGATGTATTTCTGGTGTATCTGTGGGGAGGAAGGTGATCTCCGTGTCTTACTCTTCTACCATCTTCCCCTCTGCCTTAAAATTTTTTGATGTTTTTAACAGACTTCCCCAGGATCAAATTATAATCAAAATTCTATTGACATCTAGTTAAATTTGGGATGCTTCAGTGGACTCCTGAGGCATCTCAGAGAGAAATATTAAACTAATTAAGTTTAGTTGGTATGTTAACTTACATGGGAAACATTGTCCAATGAGTGGTGGGTGATAAACAATCTTAGATTATAATCTAAGGGTAAATGTCAGTGATAAAAAATGTTCTAGAGATTATTTTCAAAATTGAAAAAATTGGATGTGTCCTGGTATAATTCTATCAGTCATCAATCTAGTTATTATCTTAAAATGTTGTATGTCACAGCAACTTGATTATGCCTCTTTGTCATTCACATTGTCATCAAATCTTTAACCATGCCTTTTGTCATTCATAGAGAGTTATGTTTTTCACTCTCAGACTTTTGCAAAAATGTTTCATCTTCAAGAAAATTCATAGAAAAACCTTTTGACAAGGACAGGTTTCTGATAACTATTAGATCATACTGCTGAACTGGGTAAGAAACTTTAAAATTCTAATGGAAACCCTGATGATTTCATAAAACAGCTAAGAAAAGATGAAGATCAAGGATTAGTTATATAGGACTGAGTGAACTGATGAATATGATTATAAGTTTAAGGTTTTTGTCTGAAATATTACTGGCTTTTATCCATTTTTACAGATATAAGGAAACCTTTCTGCTTAAGCTAATTATGACTTACAGCAACTTGGTAAATTGCACCTTTGTAAAAAGAATTGAAACAGTTATCTTTTACCTCTACCTGATGCCTCCAGAAATGGGAAATTCTTAGGTTCCGAGAAGCCTTTTCAGATGAATAATATCCTGACAGGTGCAAAAATATCAAGATATTTTGGGGATCTCGAGAAAAAAATATTTCACTCAAACCCATAGATATCACAGGCAGAATCTGTGGCACGTCCTTGGCATAACATCCCTAGCCTTGAGAAGCATTTGAAACGTCTCATCTGAGATTCTTTATAAAAACTTCCAGCACAGTCAATTAAAAAAACAAACAAAGAAACAAACCTATGTGATCAATTATCCAGACTTATTTTGCAAACAAATTAGTCTTAATGTGGCTATATTAGGTATAACTGAGGGTAATTATAGAGTAAAAAAGATAATGTTTCTGTGGATATTAAATTCTAGGATTGTAAATTGAGTTCTGTATTACTGCCTAAGACTCACTTCCCTGATAGCACCATGTTGCTCTATTAAATTATTGTAAAATTTACTTGAATTCTTAAAAGGACACTCTCATTTTGTCTCTTAAGTTTATCACTGCAATCTGTCTTTGTATGAAGAACACTTACTCCAAAACCTGCAAACAGGGGATTATGCATACTGGAAAAATACATCATTTAAAGGACTGTCGCCAATCTAGATAAAGGAATTTTTGTCAGGTACTCTTAAGTAGCTCATGCGCAGCGAAACTAAAGGGAATGACACTTGAACTCATCTTTGCTACTAAAGAAGAACCACCAAACTGGAATGGTCTATAAAAGGACTACTGAACACAAACAACAGTCACAAAGGATGAAAAGATGACAACAGGGGTAGACAGCTGACCTAAGAATCCAGGCCAAGACTGTAACACCATTCCTACAAATTGATCTGAACTGTTTACCAAATGATTGTCTCCCTATCAAAATAGAAAGATTGTGTTACTTCTAAACCTACACTTAACCACACTATCAGGATAAAAAAGAGAAATGTCTGGTGAAGTTGGCACAGAGCAGAACTACTCATTGTATGTATCAGTGCTTCCTTTGATCCTGTTGCTTAAAGCACATGTAAAATATTCGTGTGACATTTCCAAAAAATGACAAAATATACAGCCTATAAAAATTTCCTCATAAACATATGGTTTCTTATGTTGTATTAATTTTTCACACAATGTGGATAAGAGGAAAGGATGTGTAACAAGGAATGATGGCCTTGTTCTGAAGGACAAATAAAGGAAAAGCATTTGAAGAAATTAGGCAAGGGGATGTTGGCACACCTGGGCAAAGTAGGAGGCATTTAATCACTAGGAAGGCAGCCTTCTGGAACAAAAATTTCTTTCACACAATTGAAACTGGAGCCTAGTGGCAGACGCAAAACATGTGTCATGTCAGAGGCTTCAAAACTGAGCGCTTTGAGAGAGTCTTTCTTTCGAAGTTCAACACAAGCAGAGTCATCAGGCCCAGTGGCAGCCAGTGCCTTCTCCACCTATATACCATGAAGACAGTCCTAAGGAACCAGAGACCTTTGATCAGAGCTCTCGGCACCAAGTTTTCTGAGAGTGCTCCTTCAGTGACCAGAAGCTATCCCTCGTGTAGGACGCAAGGAGCAATTACTTTTGAACCTTGCAAATCCAGACACTCTAACACTTAGGGCTTTGGAGCTGGAGTGAAGCTAACAAAGTGGGCTCAAGTCCCATGGGTGAAAAGAAGCTCATGCCTCTCAACAGAGGGCATGTTGAAACGTGTTGCTCCTAGAAGGAGTGCAGAAGTCCTTTAAGAGCTATAGGAAAGAAACGTGATGCAGGGTGATAGAATTTCCTGGATTGGTCCCCTACTGAAAGTGTCATGCACTGGGTGGTTTCTTCTACATACCCGAATCCCCCATATTGGTAACCAACGCGTGCCCCTGCGCCTGGCTGTGTGTGAAGCCACGTGTTTGGCAAAACATTCCTGATGGCTTGGCAAATATGTCCCCCTTAAGGGAAATGGGTATGGGCCCTTCAAACTAGCTGAAAGGATGTTACCCATGTGGCCTTTTTTGGATTTGGAGCTTAGCCACAGAGTTCCATACAGGGAGTCAATTATTTGGGAGACCTGGAAATAGCTCTTTCACAGAGGTGCCTTCGTGCTGCCCTGAGCTCTGTGTTCCATATTCAAAATGGAGTAAAAGAATCCTTGTGCAGAAAGCACAGCCAGGCTCGTTCCCCAGATGCGATGCGCACATGCAAGTGACGAGCTAGATGAAAGCAATGTGATACCCACGATTCTTTCAGGATTGGCTAGTTCTTATCTAGCTTCTTTCAAGCAGGTTCTGGAAGGTTTGCACCCCTTTTCCCAACACGCCAACCACCAGTTCGTTCAAACAGTGCTACGCTCCGTGGTTCTCAAGGTGATATGGAATGACAGCCTTTCAGACCGCATAGGAAGGTAGTTACTCACAGGGTAAATACGATGTGTACCTGACAGACTAGATGAAGAAAATTTCATATGCAGATTTTGTTCAGTGTATAGGGAACTGGAACAAAGTCGGGCAAGCACATGGTGTCATTTGTTACAGACATCCTCTGGCACATTTTTGCTTTGGCTCCCTTAAAATACTTTGCTCCCATAGAGCCATCTAAAGAGAATAGCGGGAAACAGCAGGTTGACTCACGTCATAAATAAGCCTGGCCGACTTCCAATATGAAGCCCTGTGGAGACAGATGGTTCTGCAAACATTTCCCCAAAAAGGTTTCCTTCAACAATAGAAGGTCACACAAAGTACAGTTACACCTGCGGTGATGAGTGGTGTGAATTAAAAACCTATCATTTGTACATGCTTCTTGGAGGTGGAGCTTAGCAAAGGGTGCTCCAGGGGACGGGAGGAGAAAGCCTTCTAAAAGCAAGTTTGAAGAGCTGCTCCTATAAGGAAGGCAGGGGTTGGTTCATTGCTGCATGCAGGAAAGAAATCCTGGGTTCGTGTTTGTTCCTTGAGTGTGAGAAGTCCTTATTGGCTGAGGCTTGAGTTGACTTGTGTTCACACAAAGTGGTTACAATCACAGGAGGGAACATAGAAAACTCTTCTTGGCACTGTGTCTTCAATTCCATTGCAAAGGAGGCCTTTCCCATGGCATGAGAAAACAGTTTCTCTCCAGTTCAGAAATACATATGACTGAGGTGGGCCGGATGGAAGCAATGGTATACCATGTTGCTTTCCGTGCAGGAAACACGTAGGCCAAGTGTCTAGAATGTGGTGAAACCTATTGGAGAACTGTGCTACCCGGTTTCTAAAAGGGGTACCATAAGCTGCGCTGAGTGCTCGGTTCTGAAGCCCACAGGGAGCAAGTTTTTTTAAGGCATGTGGCCACATGCTGCTTGCCCACCTTGGCAAAGAATGGTACTTTCACTCTGTCGGTGGACGGCCCGTGTGGAACACAAATTTCGTTCACTCTTTGAACCCTGAGCCTAGTGGCAGAGGCAAAACCTGGGCCATTTCAGAGGATTCTCCATCGAGCTTTTGGAGAGTTGCCTGCCTTTGAATTGGAGCTCCACACAAGCAGGCACCTCAGGCCCAGGGGCAGCTTGTGCTTTCTCCACCCGCATATCATGAAGACTGTCGTAAGGAATGGGATCCCTTTAATGTCAGCTCTTGGCACCAAGTTTTCCTGACAATGATCCATCAGTGATTAGAAGCTATCCCTCGTGTGGGACGTATGGACTTATTGCTTTCAAACCTTGAAAACCCAGACATTGTAACTCTTAGGTCGTTGGAAGCTGAGCGAAGCTCACAAAGTGGGCTCAAGTCCCATGGGCAAAAAGAGGCTCATGCTTCTCTACAGAGGGCATGTTGAAATATGTTGCTCCTAGAAGGATTGCAGAAGTCCATTAAGGGCCTTAGGAAAGAAACCTGATGCAGGCTTATAGAAATCCCCGTAGTGGTCCCATAGTGAAAGTGTCATGCACAGGGTTGTTTCTTCTACATAACCGAACCCCACGTATCCCTAACCGACATGTGACCCTGCTCCGGGCTAGGCATGGTGAAGCCACGTGTTTGGCAAAACCTTACAGAGAGCCTGGCAAATGTGTCCCCAAAGTGGGAAATGCTTATATGTCCTTCAAGTTTGCTGAAAGGAATCAATGGAAGATGAATTATGTGCAGTTGTGTGGCAGTGGCAGTTTTGAGGAAAAAATGAAGTTGAGTTGTGAGGCACATAAAAGGTCACTTTGCTATGGTTGAACACGTTCCCAGGCCTCATAAGTTTACCTGTTCAATGTGAGAGACCTCATGTGTCTACAGCCTATCTATCTACCTCTGAAAACAATGTGGAATATAGAGAGCCCCTGATGTTTACAGTCAAAGGGACCTAGATTCACTCCTGAAATAACTGGCTATGTGATGAGGGAAAGGTTAACCTCTCTGATTCTCACTTTTCCCATTTCAAATGAGGATATAAAAATGCATATCTGGTATGGTGTTTGGGAATGTCAAATGAGAAAAATGCATATAAAGTGCTTGGAATATTAAAGCTGTTCAGTAAATATTAGCTCCCTGCTCTACTAAAAACCTTCCACCAACAAATCTAAACAAATGGGTTTAAATCTTTGTCATGATGTCCATTAGATTGTGTTGATGTGTTAAATTTTTCCCTAAGGAACACTGGGTTAGGGTAAAGCTGTCTATGAACAAGTATTTGCTCATAGCAGCACACCTGACTCGGCAACACTGGAGAGCATGCTAAAATGTCACGGGTGAACTTGACAAATAGAAATAGGATATATTACTTCCAAACCACTAGAGGGAATAAGGTACTAAAGAACACTCAATCTATCCAACGGAGCCTCAATCAGGGCAATACAAAACAGAAAAAGAGAATAATACATGAGAAGTGTAGGGAAAAAATCACAATAAATAGGAAGCAGAAATAAGATGACAGAAACAACTGCAAACTAGAGATTACTAGGAAATTGAAAATGAAGCCATATGACCTTTAAAAGAGGACTATCTAAATCATAAGGGCATGGCAGCATCAAAAGTAAACAGTTGTGAACATTTTTTAAATGATTATTTCAGTTCTTAAATGATTAAAAGGAGGGATTCAGGGCTAATTAGTGTGATTATAATTCCGAAGGCTCAAAATATACATATGCCAAAAATTCACTGAAATTGACAAATTCACAGTGTGGGAACTTTTAGTGTCCTGCTCAGTAACTGATCGATTAAAAAAACAATAACTATTAGCAATGATAAGGAAGATTTGAAGAACCCTATTAAAATCTTGATGTAATGGGCATGTACACAATACTAGGTCCAAAGATTAGAGAATATATGTTCTTTGGAAACACAATTGGAACATTTAGAAAAGTTGATCATACACTAGGCCAAAAATATATGTCAGCAATTTTCAAAAAAGTGTTCTGAAGGTGGAAACCACACTCTCTGAACACAATGTAATTAAGATAAAAAATAATAACCCAAGGAAAACAGAAAGAAACAACTTACCATGGGAATGTTTAAAAATACGACCTGAATTGAGTGATAAGTATAACCAACAAGGGATAAACTGTAATTATTAATCATCATAGAAATTAGGAAATATTGCAAACAAATGATAATGAAAATAGCCCTTATAAAATCTTGTGGAATACACCAAAGAGGTAGTTTGAGGGACATTTTATAACACCAAATGCTTGTATTAGAAAAGCAGAAAGACCACAGATTAATGAGCTAAGCAACCAAAATATGAAATTAGAATGAGAGTAACAGAATAAATGCAAGAAAGTGGAAGGAAGGAAAGTTTATCAAAATTAAATAAAGAGAAAAGAAAAAAATATCCATAAAGAAGTTCAAGCAAATGAAACTCTTGTTGTTAGGAAATGCAGAAGAAATGGAGAAATGTATAGCAACGGTTATTGAGAGAGAGAGAGAGAGAGAGACAAGTAAAAGATGAGAATGAGAAAAGAATTAATCATTTGGATACAGTAGATATTTATGTAAGTAGCATACCACTTAATTTGAATTATTTAATTTACAACAGAAGAAATAAATAATTTTCTCCACCTACCAAAATTAAATCAAATACAAATAGACTGATCATTTCTATAATACAAGTGTAATCCATCGTAAATATGGAATGCTAAAACTAAAATTGGTAAAGCCCTTCAAAACTTTTCCACGGCCTCAAATATTACCATTAACTTTCAGGTCTGTGAGATCAACCCCATCTGGGACTCACAGTTTATCTACTTATTAATTCATATCAGGCCAGCCCATACACTTGGGAACCTCATCCACAATTTTGGATTCTACTGTTTTTACAAGCTGATAGGTTTAATTACTTGAAAACCCTCATGTGATACTTCCAGCTTTATCTCACAGATATGAGCAAATCTCCAAAACACTCACCTAAACAGCCTTTACATGATCTGCAACCTAGAGACTTGGTCTTCTGAATTAAGCGTCAGAAAAATCTGCCCTTGAGCCTAGGTTAATTAAATAAATAAATAAATAAATAAATAAATAAATAAATAAAGTCTTACCAGATACTGTTAACAACTAACACCAGTAAAACTCCAGAGTGTTCATCCTTGAGTTGTTCCTCATCACATCCCCCTGTCTACTGGATACCCACTCTATCTGAAGACCTTAAGCTGAGGATTTTTTTCAGTCTTCCAGGTGACACTGACTTCAGGAGTGGACAGATTCCTCCCAAGATGACAGAATAAGATTAATTTTCTGATTCTCTAAGACATTTTTCTCCTCCTTTACTCTACTACTAATATTGCCTATCATTACATTGTGATGTCTTTCTAGCACATTACTGTGACCTTCCCTCATCTTTATTGTACTATTTTTTAACTCCTGTGGTCTCCTTCTACCACTTAAGGAAAAACATCTGACATTCCCAATCGGACCCTGCTGACAAAAGAAACAAATGCTGCTCCTTTAAACACACTTAAAAGCAGATTTCTTTTTGAAGGCTCCTTCTGATTTGTCAGTTTCCCTTACAGCATTAATCCCAACCTCCAGACTTTGAAAACTGGACACTGACCTCCTGATGAGGTCATTACAATCTTATCAGCAAGTCCTACTCAATCAGCAGTAGGCCCCAATATTGGGGCCATCATGGCCCTGATAGTCAAATTTTCTCATGATATTCCTTTTGTTCATGATAGCCTGCTTTGTGAAACTGGTTAACTCTGCGAAATACATTGTTTACCTTGAGGAACACAAAATTGGCTTTCTCTTGTTGTGATAAATGATACTTATACTCCGGATACAGTCTGTGCCACACTGGGGTACTATTTTTTACATAACATCTTACATAATACCCATATGGCATATGCTAACTTATCTTGTGTGTTCAGGATAGTTGTTAGAGACGTTCAGATATGTAAAACTGAACATTCCAGCAGATCTTGTTCCCCTGGGGTGGCTGGGTTGGGGGGATTATCCAATAACAGTCAAACCAATTTCTTTGAAAAAACTCCCAGGAAGAGTAACTGACTCCCTATTCATATATGCTTTGTGACCTGCTATCCTCACATTAGGGAAAATAATAACTAGCAAGGATGGCCCCAAACTTGTATTTGATTCTGACAAAAGTCATGTGGCTCTCAAAAGTGAAGGCAGCTAGATTCATTGCCTGGATTTTATAATCTAGGCCCTTGACTTCAAGACTTGTTTCAAGGACTAACAATCATTGTGTTTTGTATGATTACTTGTTTTGCAGTTTGCCAGTGCATCCTGTCCAGAGTCAAAAATGCTATTGTACAGCCAGTGTCACATCAGAGCATTCAACAATGCATTCTACAATGAAAGCAGCGGGAGAGATCAACCCATGTCCAACTAAAGACTACATTCTCTAAATTAATTCCTCACCAGCAAAATCAGAGCAATGGTGGAAGACTAGATTACATGGATTAAGGTCTTGTGGCCAAAGGGGGGTACTAAATATATCTCTTGACATCCAGGCTAGGGCATGTGATTGTCTCATTAGATATTAAAAAAATCTCACAGAATGCCAACTTCAGAGGAGATCATGAGATCTCTTCACTCTGAGATCATGATAAAGTGAGACACAACAAAGGCCGCTTCACAATTTTTTTCCAAGCACAGACAAAAGCAAGATCACTGTATAAATCACCATATGTCCCTCTCCTAGCTAATATGAGTGACAGCTAGTTGGGGTTTTTTTTGTTGTTGTTTTTCTGCTTTGTTTGTTTGTTTTCAGCAATTGCAGCTTTAAACTCACTCGAATCTATTCTCTCTATACAAGAGGTTTATGAAGATACTCAGTCATAGGAATACCCTGTCTTCCTGACAGTATCTAATCCAGATCAAAACTCTACTTCCTTAAAACCTCACCGAAATCACCTAAAACAAGTCCTGATGTTTTAATATCCCTTTTCTTTCACCCTCTTACTTATATGTCCCACAGTTCCTCATTCTGTGTGTTCTCCTTCACTGCTAGGAAAAGTAAACCCAGCTTGTTCAACTACAGAAGTGTTCCTGGTGGTCCTTAGCTGGGAAACATTGACATATTTTGTCACGTTAAACTTGATGACAAAGCAAAACGAAGAATCAGATGTGTTTACTTCAATAACCCCACATGCTAATACTTCTAACAAAATTTTCAGTTCACAAAGACATTTATTTTGTATCCTTTCAAATGGCAATTACAAGGCCTTGAGACTGAGAAGAGGGCTGGCATACTGGTGGAGATATTAACAAGATGAACAGTAAAAGAAAAATCAAACATAAAATATATTGAAAATAGATTTTCATGATAGTGGAATGGGAGTAGGAAGGAAAAGGTTAAGTTTTGGACAATGAGTTTGAGATGATGGTCTGACTACCAGGTCACATGCTCTATGCACCACAGAAGATAAGACCCAAATTCCTCAAATTCCAGAGCACAGGGCTTCAGAACAAACCATCCCTATGGGTGGCTATCAACCTTCCTCAAGTCCAGGCCCCAGCCTCCATAACATCTTAAGAAGCACGGTGAGACACATGAGATCCTGATGAGACCCTGCAAGTCCAAACATGACCACTTTGTATTTCCATTTCTCTAATTCCTCCACACCCCCACAAACATCATCAACCCACTTCAAGGTTATCCAGTCAACTTATGTATTCAGAAGTAGCAAGAAATGTAAATTTTACGTGGGGCAACTGATTATAGAAGAGCACTATCTAACAGAACTCTCTGCACTGATAGAAATGTTCCATATCTGTGCTGCACACAGTGCAGTAGCCACTGTTTACACGTAGCCGTTGAGCACTTCAAATGTCACTAGTGAGACTGAGAGACTGAATTTTCAATTTTACTTAATTTTAATCAAATTAAATAGTCTAGTGGCTACCGTTTTGCAGAATGTATCTCTTACAGGAAGTCTCCTCACCTGCTGGTGGACCAAACTCAGTCACTTGCCTTCATTCAAAACATCGTCTTCGTGACTGTTTGGAAAATTTTAATTCACTTAGAGTCACCGTTCCTCATAAAATTCCATGGGCTTCAAACATGCTCATCAAAACAATCAGTTGCTTGTAGATTCCTATTTTTACCATCACCTTGTATTCTTTTAATTTTTTTAATAAAATACTTGACAGCTATCACCAATGCAATGCATTGTGTTTATGTGATGAATACTTTTCTGAGACTTAAGGATCTTTTGGGTATTCAAATCTTAGCATGAATTTGCACAGGTTGTTTTTATCCCTTGCACTGCATCATATTACCCTGCTAGTCTTTAAACCAAGTTTGATAGTTGAATTTTGCTACAATATGGAGTGAAATTATTCTTTGTTGTCTAATCTCAGAATCTAATCATAACAATCGATGTGGAAAATGTGTTCACAGACCAAACCAGACTGTCCCCTGCACCGTTAGAACAAATCTTTCCCAAAGACTGTTCATATATCAATTGGCTATTTGTTGTCTAAATAAATGAGGTAAATTTCAGTTCTCTGGCCTACTAGAGAAAACACTGCCTATCTTTAGAACATCATGAAGAGACAAATTTGATTCCTGAAACTCAAACACTTGAAGGAGGATAACTTTCAGCCAACGTCTTAGTTATTATCTCCTTACCACCATCAATGTCTTTCTATTTACTTATTCAAATGAGGAAGGAAGCTACAGTTAGATTAAAATTGGTTGTCTGGACCATACGTTCGATTTTGTTCCTTTGTAGATTGCAGCACCTTTGAGATTTCCATGTTGTGGGGAAGACCATTGCCTATAGGTCTGGGTTCATAAGGAAGAGGCCTGTGCATAGGCCATGAATTTGAGTCTATGACATTTAGATGGCAACGGGAGTCAAGCATGTAAACCTTGGAACATGAGGCAGGTGATATACCCCTTTCAAGCGATTTATCCTGAATAAAGGGAAGGACATCAAGGCCTAGGTAGCTGAATGGACAAGGAAAGGGTGGAACACTATGTGGGCTCATAAAATATGAATGCCTTAGGTGTCATGTTATTAGCTAAACAGATGATGACATTGGAACATTGGATCTTGTTTCAATGCACTTATTTCAATGTGTTTTTTACTGACCCCAATTCAAAATTTCATATTTAATCCCATGGTTTGTGTTGTGTACTTATATAAAATAGGTACATTTTTGTCGGAGGGGAAGATGGCAGAAGAGTAAGACGTGGAGATCACCTTCCTCCACACAGACACACAAGGAATACATCTACACGTGGAACAACTCATATAGAACACCTACTGAATGCTGGCAGAAGACTTCAGACTTCCCAAAAGACAAGAAACTCCCCAGGTACCTGCGTAGGGCAAAAGAAAAAACAGAGACAAAAGAATAGGACCAGGACCTGCACCAGTGGCAGGGAGCTGTGAAGGAGTAAAGGTTTCCACACAGTAGGAAGCCCCTTCGCGGGCAGAGACTGCAGGTGGCGGGGGGGGGGAGCTTCAGAGCTCCAGAGGAGAGTGCAGCAACAAGGGTGTGGAGGGCAAAGTGGGGAGATTCCCGTACAGAAGATCGGTGCCGACTGGCACTCACCAGCCCAAGAGGTTTGTCTGCTCACATGCTGGGGCAGGCGGGGCTGCGAGCTGAGGCTCCAGCTTTGATCAGAGCGCAGGGAGAGGACTGGGATTGGTGCCGTGAACACAGCCTGAAGGGGTTAGTGCACAACAGCTAGCCAGGAGGGAGTCCGGGAAAAGGTCTGGAGCTGCAAAAGAGGCAAGGGACTTTTTCTTTCCTCTTTGTTTCCTGGTGCCCGAGGAGAGGGGATTAAGAGCGCTGCTTAAAGGAGCTCCAGAGATGGGCGCAAGCCGCGGCCATAAGCGCAGACCCCAGAGACGAGCAGGAGATGCCAAGTCTGCTGCTGCCACTACCAAGAGGCCTGTGTGCGAGCACTGGTCACTGTCCACACCTCCCTTCCGGGGAGCCTGAGCAGCCCGCCACTGCCAGGTTCCCGTGATCCAGGGACAACTTCCCTGGGAGAACGCACGGCAAGCCTCAGACTGGTGCAACGTCACGCCAGCCTCTGCCATCACAGGCTCACTCTGCACTCTGTGCCCCTCGCTCCCCGCGGCCTGAGTGAGCCAGAGCCCCCGAATCAGTGGCTCCTTTATCCCCATCCAGTTTGAGCAGAAAAACAGACGCCCTCCGGAGACCTACGTGCGGAGGTGGGGCCAGATCCAAAGCTGAGCCCCTGGGAGCTGTGAGAACAAAGAAAAGAAAGGGAAATCTCTCCCAGCAGCCTCAGAAGCAGGGGATTAAAGCTCCACAATCAACTTGATGTACCCTGCATCTGTGGAATACATGAATAGACAACGAATCATCCCAAATTGAGGAGGTGGACTTTGAGAGCAAGATTTATGATTTTTACCCCTTTTCCTTTTTTTGTGGGTGTGTAGGTATATGCTTCTGTGTGAGATTTTGTCTGTATAGCTTTGCTTCCACCATTTGTCCTAGGGTTCTATCCGTCCGTTTATATTTTAAATTTTTTTTCTTAATAATTATTTTTTATTTCAATAACTATTTTATTTTACTTTATCTTCTTTTGTTCTTTCTTTCTTTCCTTCCTTCCCTCCTTTAGATAACGAATCATCCCAAATTGAGGAGGCGGACTTTGAGAGCAAGATTTATGATTTTTTCCTCTTTTCCTCTTTTTGTGAGTGTGTATGTGTATGTCTCTGTATGAGATTTTGTCTGTATAGCTTTGCTTCCACCATTTGTCCTAGGGTCCTATCTGTCCGTTTTTGTTTTGTTGAATTCTGTTTTAATTTTTTTCTAAATAATTATTTTTAATTTAATAATTTTATTATATTTTATTTTACTTTATCTTCTTTCTTTTTTATTTTTTCTTCCTTCCCTCCTTCCTTCCTTCCTTCCTTCCTTTCTCCCTCCCTCCATCCCTCCCTCCCTCGCTCCTTTCTTTCTTTCCTTCTTTCCTTCTTTTCTTCTCTTCCTTCCTTCCTTCCTTCCTTCCTTCCTTCCTTTCTTTCTTTCTTTCTTTCTTTTGAGAGCAAGATTTATGATTTTTCCCCTTTTCCTCTTTTTGTGAGTGTGTATGCTTCTGTGTGAGATTTTGTATGTATAGCTTTGCTTCCACCATTTGTCCTAGGGTTCTATCCGTCCGTTTATATTTTAAATTTTTTTTCTTAATAATTATTTTTTATTTCAATAACTATTTTATTTTACTTTATCTTCTTTTGTTCTTTCTTTCTTTCCTTCCTTCCCTCCTTTAGATAACGAATCATCCCAAATTGAGGAGGCGGACTTTGAGAGCAAGATTTATGATTTTTTCCTCTTTTCCTCTTTTTGTGAGTGTGTATGTGTATGTCTCTGTATGAGATTTTGTCTGTATAGCTTTGCTTCCACCATTTGTCCTAGGGTCCTATCTGTCCGTTTTTGTTTTGTTGAATTCTGTTTTAATTTTTTTCTAAATAATTATTTTTAATTTAATAATTTTATTATATTTTATTTTACTTTATCTTCTTTCTTTTTTATTTTTTCTTCCTTCCCTCCTTCCTTCCTTCCTTCCTTCCTTTCTCCCTCCCTCCATCCCTCCCTCCCTCGCTCCTTTCTTTCTTTCCTTCTTTCCTTCTTTTCTTCTCTTCCTTCCTTCCTTCCTTCCTTCCTTCCTTCCTTTCTTTCTTTCTTTCTTTCTTTTGAGAGCAAGATTTATGATTTTTCCCCTTTTCCTCTTTTTGTGAGTGTGTATGCTTCTGTGTGAGATTTTGTATGTATAGCTTTGCTTCCACCATTTGTCCTAGGATTCTATCCATCCGTTTTTGTTTGTTTGTTTGTTTTTAAATTTTTTTAATAATTATTTTTTAATTTAATAAATTTATTAAACTTTATTTTACTTTATCTTCTTTCTTTTTTCTTTTTTCCTTCCTTACCTCCTTCCTTCCTTCCTTACTTCCTCCTTCCGTCCATCCCTCCCTCCCTCCTTTTTTCTTTCCTTCTTTCCTTCTTTTCTTCACCCTTTCTTCCTTCACTCCTTCCTTCCTTCCTTCCTTCCTTCCTTTCTTTCTTTCTTTCTTTCTTCCTTCGTACTTCTACTAATTCTTTCTCTGTACATTTTCTCCCTTTTATTCTGAGCCGTGTGGATGAAAGGCTAGTGGTGTTGCACCCAGTAGTCAGTGCTGTGCATCTGAGGTGGGAGAGCCAACTTCAGGACACTGGCCAAGAAGAGACTTCCAGCTCCACATAATAACAAATGGCAAAAATCTCCCAGATATCTCCATCTCAATGCCAGCACCCAGCTTCACTCAACGACCAGGAAGCTACAGTGTTGGACACCCTATGCCAAACAACTAGCAAAACAGAAACACAACCCCACCCATTAGCAGAGAGGCTGCCTAAAACAATAATAAGTAAACAGACACCCCAAAACACACCGCCAAAAGTGGACCTGCCCACCAGAAAGATAAGATCCAGCCTCATCCACCAGAACACAGGCACTAGTCCCCTCCACCAGGAAGCCTACACAACCCACTGAACAAACTTTTGCCACTGGGGACAGATACAAAAAACAACGGGAACTATGAAACTGCAACCTGCAAAAAGGAGACCCCAAACACAGTAAGATAAGCAAAATAAGAAGACAGGAAAACACACTGCAGATGAAGGAGCAAGATAAAATCCTCCAGATCTAACAAATGAAGAGGAAATAGGCAGTCTACCAGAAAAAGAATTCAGAATAATGATAGTAAAGATGATCCACAATCTTGGAAATAGAATGGACAAAATGCAAGAAACATTTAACAAGGATTTAGAAGAAATAAAGATGAAACAAGCAATGATGAACAACACAATAAATGAAATGAAAAATACTCTACATGGGATCAATAGCAGAATAACTGAGGCAGAAGAACGGATAAGTGACCTGGAAGATAAAATACTGGAAATAACTACTGCAGAGCAGAATAAAGAAAAAGAATGAAAAGAACTGAGGACAGTCTCAAAGACCACTGGGACAACATTAAATGCACCAACATTCGAATTATAGGGGTTCCAGAAGAAGAAGAGAAAAAGAAAGGGACTGAGAAAATATTTGAAGAGATTATAGTTGAAAAGTTCCCTAATATGGGAAAGGAAATAGTTAATCAAGTCCAGGAAGCACACAGAGTCCCATACAGGATAATTACAAGGAGAAATATGCCAGGCCACATATTAATCAAACTGTCAAATATTAAATTCAAAGAAAGCATATTAAAAGCAGCAAGGGAAAAACCACAAATAACACACAAGGGAATCCCCATAAGGTTAATGGCTCATCTCTCAGCAGAAACTCTGCAAGCCAGAAAGGAGTGGCAGGACATACTGAAAGTGATGAAGGAGAAAACCCTGCAACCAAGAATACTCTACCCAGCAAGGATCTCATTGAGATTTGATGGAGAAATTAAAATGTTTACAGACAAGCAAAAGCTGAGAGAGTTCAGCACCACAAAACCAGCTTCACAACAAATGCTAAAGGAACTTCTCTAGGCAAGAAACACAAGAGAAGGAAAAGACCTACAATAAAAAACTCAAAACTATTTAGAAAATGGGAATACACACATACATATCAATAATTACCTTAAAGGTAAATGGACTGAATGCTCCCACCAAAAGACACAGATTGGCTGAATGGATACAAAAACAAGACCCATATATATGCTGTCTACAAGAGACCCACTTCAGACCTAGAGACACATACAGAGTCAAAGTAAGGGGTTGTAGAAAGATATTCCATGCAAACAGAAACCCAAATAAAGCTGGAGTAGCAATTCTCATATAAAACAAAATAGACTTTAAAATAAAGACTATTAGAAGAGACAAAGACGGATACTACATAATGATCAAGGGATCGATCCAAGAAGAAGATATAACAACTGTAAATATTTATGCACCCAACACAGGAGCATCTCAACACATAAGGCAAATGCTCAAAGCCATAAAAGGGGAAATCGACAGTAACACATTCATAGTAGGGGACTTTAACACCCCACTTTCACCAATAGACAGATCATCCAAAATGAAAATAAATAAGGAAACACAAGCTTTAAATGACACATTAAACAAGTTGGACTTCATTGATATTTATAGGACACTCCATCCAAAAACAACAGAAACACATTTTTCTCCAGTGCATATGGAACATTCTCCAGGATAAATCATATCCTGGGTCACAAATCAAGCCTTGGTAAATTTAAGAAAATTGAAATTGTATCAAGTATCTTTTCTGAGCACAACGCTATGAGACTAGATATCAATTACAGGAAAAGATCTGTAAAAAACACAAACACATGGAGGCTAAACAATACACTACTTAATAACGAAGAGATCACTGAAGAAATCAAAGAGGAAATAAAAAAATACCTAGAAACAAATGACAATGGAGACACGACAACCCGAAACCTATGGGATGCAGGAAAACCAGTTCTAAGAGGGAAGTTTATAGCAATACAAGTCTATCTTAAGAAAGAGAAAACATCTCGAATAAATAACATAAACTTGCATCTAAACCAATTAGAGAAAGAAGCACAAGAAAACCCAAAGTTAGCAAAAGAAAAGAAATCATAAAAATTACCTCAGAAATAAATGAAAAAGAAATGAAGGAAGTGACAGCAAAGATCAATAAAACTAAAACCTCATTCCTTGAGAAGATAAACAAAATTGATAAGCCACTAGCCAGACTCATCAAGAATAAAAGGGAGAAGACTCAAATCAATAGAATTAGAAATGAAAAAGGAGAAGTAATAACTGACACTGCCGAAATACAAAGGATCATGAGAGATTAACGCAAGCAACTCTATGCCAATAAAATTGACAACCTGGAAGAAATGGACAAATTCTTAGAAATGCACAACCTGCCAAGACCGAATCAGGAAGTAATAGAAAATATGAACAGACCAGGCACAAGCACTGAAATTGAAACTTTGATTACAAATTCCAACAAACCAAAGCCCAGGACCAGATGGCTTCACAGGCGAATTCTATCAAACATTTAGAGAAGACCTAATACCTATCCTTCTCAGACTCTTCCAAAATATAACAGAGGGAGGAACACTCCCAAATTCATTCTACGAGGCCACCATCACCTTGATATCAAAACCATACAAGGATGTCACAAAGAAAGAAAACTACAGGCCAATTTCACTGATGAACAAGATGCAAAAATCCTCAACAAAATACTAGCAAACAGAATCCAACAGCACATTAAAAGGATCATACACCATAATCAAGTGGGGTTTCTTCCAGGAATGCAAGGATTCTTCAAAGATACAAATCAATCAATGAGACAAACAATATTAATAAATTGAAGGAAAAAAATATGATCATCTCTATAGATGCAGAGAAAAGATTCGACAAAATTCAACACCAATTTAAGATAAAAACCCAGCAGAAAGTAGGCATAGAGGGAACTTTCCTCAACATAATAAAGGCCATATATGACAAACCCACAGCCAATATCATCCTCAATGGTGAAAAACTGAAAGCATTTCCACTAAGATCAGGAAAAAGAGAAGGTTGTGCACTCTCACCACTCTTACTCAACATATTTTTGGAAGTTTTAGCCACAGCAATCAGAGAAGAAAAGGAACTAAAAGTAATCCAAATCAGAAAAGAAGAAGTAAAGCTGTCACTCTTTGCAGATGACATGATACTATACATGGAGAATCCTAAAGATGCTACCAGAAAACTACTAGAGCTAGTCAATGAATGTGGTAAAGTATCAGGATACAAAATTAATGCACAGAAATCTCTGGCATTCTTATACACTAATGATGAAAAATTTGAAAATGAAATCAAGAAAACACTCCCATTTACCACTGCAACAAAAAGAATAAAATATCTAGGAATAAACCTACCTAAGGAGACAGCAGACCTGTATGCAGAAAATTATAAGACACTGATGAAAGAAATCAAATATGATACAAATAGATGGAGAGATATACCATGTTCTTGGATTGGAAGAATCAACATTGTGAAAATGACTCTACTACCCAAAGCAATCTACACATTCATTGCAATCCCGATCAAACTACCACTGTCATTTTTCACAGAAGTAGAAAAAAAAATTTCACAATTTGTACAGAAACACAAAAGACCCCGAATAGCCAAAGCAAATTTCAGAAGGAAAAACGGAGCTGGAGGAATCAGGCTCCCTGACTTCAGACTATTCTACAAAGCTACAGTAATCAAGACAGTATGGTACTGGCAAAAAAGAGAAAGGTAGATCAGTGGAGCAGGATGGAAAGCCCAGAGATAAACACACGTACATATGTCATCTTATCTTTGATAAAGGAGGCAAGCATATACAGTGGAGAAAAGACAGCCTCTTCAATAAGTGGTGCTGGGAAAACTGGACAGGTACATGTAAAGTATGAGCTTATATCACTCCCTAACACCATAGACAAAAATAAGCTCAAAATGGCTTAAAGACCTAAATGTAAGGCCAGAAACTCTCAAACTCTTAAAGGAAAATATCGGCAGAACAGTCTACGACATAAATCACAGCAAGATCCTTTTTGACCCACCTCCTAGAGAAATGGAAACAAAAACAAAAGTAAACAAATGGAACCTAATGAAACTTCAAAACTTTTGCACAGAAAAGGAAACCATAAACAAGACCAAAAGACAACCCACAGAATGGGAGAAAATATTTGCAAATGAAGCAACAGACAAAGGATTAATTTCCAAAGTTTACAAGCAGCTCATGCCACTCAATAACAAAAAAACAAACAAGCGAATCCAAAAATGGGCAGAAGACCTAAATAGACATTTCTCCAAAGAAGATATACAGACTGCCAAGAAGCACATGGAAACATGCTCAACGTCATTAATCATTAGAGAAATGCAAATTAAAACTACAATGAAATATCATCTCACACCACTCAGAATGGCCATCATCAAAAATTCTAGAAACAATAAATTTTGGAGAGGGTGTGGAGAAAAGGGAATACTCTTGCACTGCCAGTGGGAATGTGAATTGGTACAGCCACTATGAAGAACAGTATGGATGTTCTTTAAAAAACTACAAATAGAACTACCATATGACCCAGCAATCCCAGTACTGGGCATATACCCTGGGACAACTATAATTCAAAAATATTATATACCAAAATATTCATTGCAGCTCTATTTCCAGTAGCCCAGAGATGGAAACAACCCAAGTGTCCATCATCGGATGAATGGATAAAGAAAATGTGCCACATATATACAATGGAATATTACTCAGCCATAAAAAGAAATGAAATTGAGCTATTTGTATTGAGGTGGATAGAACTAGAGTCTGTCGTACAGAGTGAAGTAAGTCAGAAAGAGAAAGACAAATACCGTATGCTAACACATATATATGGAATTTAAGAAAAAAAATGTCATGAAATACCTAGGGGTAAGACAGGAATAAAGACACAGACTTACTAGCGAAAGGACTTGAGGATATGGGGAGGGGGAAGGGTGAGCTGTGTCAAAGCGAGAGAGAGGCATGGACATATATACACTACCAAACTTAAGGTAGATAGCTAGTGGCAAGCAGCCCCATAGCACAGGGAGATCAGCTTGGTGTTTTGTGACCGCCTGGATGGGTGGGATAGGGAGCGTTGGAGGGAGGGAGATGCAAGAGGGAGGAGATATGAGAACATATGTATATGTATAACTGATTCATTTGTTACAAAGCAGAAACTACACCCATTGTAAAGAAATTATACCCCAATAAAGATGAAAAAGAAATAGGTGCATTTTGCTATTTTAACTCTCATCAGGCAGCTTCATGTCCAAGTTCTGTGGCTGAGACTTGGCAAATACCTTCCTGTAGAACCTGTAGCTAGACACTCTCTCTTGTTTTCCTTTTCCTCTTAAAAAAAGATGGTTCTCTTTTTCTAGCACATGATGGATCTTTCATTAAAATTCCAATGTCATCATTGTGCTGTTTATATATAGATCCTTTCCACAGTACCATACTTTACACTTGTCTGCTGTCTGTGTCCATCCCACCCACATCCCTGGGACACCATTTCTCCTTCATAGGCCATTGTTTATTTAGGTCTCTTATGTCTTTGAACATGAATGCTCACCTTTATCTTCTTTCAGCATCTGTCTCTGGGGGACCACTGGAAGGGAACGTAAGAGAAGAGCGTTTGTGTACTGAATTGTAATAACCTTTCATTCCTGTCTCCTTAAGACAGGCAGAAACAGAGACAGACTATCAAAAGATGTAACAGAGCCAGAAGCAGAAACAGCCAGAGACAGGACAGCCTGACAGAAAAACAGAGACAGCTGGTTGGGCAGGCTGAGAAACTCCAACAGATGGACAGAGCCAGATATTACACCTCCTCCCCAAAAAGAGACAGGTAGAAAGGGATACACAGAAAGGGGCAGAAACAGACAGTTAGAAATAGATAGAGAGAGAGACAGGGAGGCCGAGAAAGACAGAACCAGACAGGGACAGACAGACACATGTACAAACTAAGACAGAGAGCGACAGTTACAGACAGAGACAGGGAGATAGGCCGAGGCTGATAGGCACAGACGGGAAGACAGAGACAGACAGTCTGAGAGACAGATGCAGAGACAGAGAAAGACAAACAGAGAAAGAGAGAGGCACATTGCAATGGAGACGTAGAGATAGTGATGGAGTGAGACAAAGACAGAGACAGAGAGAGAGGGAAGGAGGGAGAGAGAGAGAGGAGAGGGACAGAGAGAGAGCAACAGAGACAGAGGCAGAGACAGATTGAGACAGAGACAGACCGAGACAGAAAGGGAAAGACAGAGACAGACAAATGGAGAAAGAGACACATGGACACACAGAGATACAGAAACAGACGGATATAGGAACACCAGAGAGATACAGAGACAGTGACAGAAAGATTGAGAGCCAGACAGACACAGTCAGACAGGAACAGATTTTCAGAGACAGAGGGAAACAGAAAGATAGGGACGGTAAGACAGAGACAGAGAGTGACAAAGATAGACAGACTGAGAGAGAGACAGAGGTAGACAAAGACAGATGTAGACAGAGATACACAGGGATGCAGACACAGACAATAGAGATGGAGATAGGGAATGACAGGGAGACAGAGACAGACATACATACAGGGAAAGACAGAGACAGGGATAAATCCTCATCATTGTCAAGGACTGCACTGTATCCCATAGGGGTACACCTCCCTTGGTGTGGTGTTGAGTTTGCTGTTATTTAGTGTGACTGTTTCCTGTAGCATTACCATGACTACACATCTGGTTCTGCCTCCCCAGCTCCCCACGCCTTGACTAAGAGGCTACAAAACAGTGAGTGTCAAGTTCGGAGAAGCTCTCCTCCTCATCCTTAGCAGTCAAAAAGGAAAGAAAAATAAAATGAAGTAAAAAAATAGGGACTGATATTGCATAAATTGCCCAAACTGGCAAATGGCAACAGTCACGGATTGTGAGACTTTAAATGTTTATTAAATGAGTGTATTTCAGCTGTCACTGTGTGTACATTATTGAACATCTTTATATTGTAAACAGCAAAAAGCAATTTAAGAATTTAAAGTTAGTTGGGTAGGAAAACAAAAGCAGATCTCTCAGTCAAGGTGAATTTCCAGATAAGCAGTCTCTGAATTTCCCAAGTGAGGATGGCTCTCTTTAGATGAAATGGCATCCTGGCCTTCAGCTCAAGAAAAAGCAATTGGTAATTGCTTAGAGATTTTTATATAAAGGAAGTGAAATTGTTACATAAAAAATAAATAATAATTTTTACCTTTTTGCTGAATCAATGACTTACTCTTTCCCCCAGTTTACTTATTAAAAAAATGTAATGAAGTTTATTGTGTGTAATTGGTTAGATATACAGAGTATAAGGGAGCCCTAGGAAAGGGGGCGGAATGAGAATTAAGCAGAAACATCAAAGGATGCAACAGCAGCTTCCTGATTGAACTTTCTTATAACTAACTCTTATGCAAGTATTACTCTAATACTAATATGTGGTTTTGGAATAATGAAGCCTTTAAAACCTCCTTAAAGGGTAAAAATGAATGAATGAAGAAAGAAAACAAAAAAGAAAGTCAAAAGTAATTTGTTCACTGGATGACAAAGGATAAAATCTCATTGGTAAGAGAAATATAAGCAAATGGTAAGGAAAATTCTGGTTTCAACTAAATAAAACATTAAATCTGGTGATTATTCTTTTTAATTTATTTGTTCATCTTGTGTGTAGTGTTCACTCTCTTTCCAAACATGTATTTATTATTTTTATGGATTCTTAAACACAGCTCTCCCTTCTTTGACCTTTTTTAACCACAAAAATCACTCAGTGAAATGCAAACAAGTAAGGCATTTAAAAGGGAATGGGATGGGGCCAGTTTGCAAGTTAGCAGTAATAAGAAACCAACATATTAAAATCAAGACTAGTGTATTTCTCCTTTTGTGACAAAAACACTTTCTACCTTATCCTTTTTTTTAACTTCTTTATTGGCGTATAATTGCTTTACAATTGTGTGTTAGTTTCTGCTTTATAACAAAGTGAATCAGTTATACATATACATATGTTCCCATCTCTCTCCCCTCTTGCGACTCCCTCCCTCCTACCCTCCCTATCCCACTCCTCCAAAGGTCACAAAGCACAGAGCTGATATCCTTGTGCTATGCGGCTGCTTCCCACTAGCTATCTACCTTACAGAGAGGGAAGGGTGAGCTGTGACAAAGCAAGAGAGAGGCATGGACATATATACACTAACATACCTTATCCTTTTGATTACCGGCCTGGACTGCTTGTCTTTTGATCACATTTCCAGATGCCAAGTAATTCCCACTATAATTCAAAGCATTCCGTTCCAGAGGTTACCAGTCCTGTTCTTAAGTGGGAAAGAGTCTTTCCAAATACAATTTGAACATCAAAGGTTTCTGAAGAGCAAAAGCCATCAACTTGCTTAGAGTACTTTCTCTGGGGCATAAATAATTCATGACTCTATGCCACAGAAAAACTATATTTAGTACAGGAATAATCTCACAGAATTAATCTTCTTATTTCCACTCCACCCCCAATATAGGGTGTTATAATATTTGAAATGTTTCTCTGGGGTTAAAATGCTAGGGAAGTTTAAGTCTAACTAACATCAAGATATGCTTAGGTTCATAAAAAGAAATGAAATTGGGTTACTTGTAGTGAGGTGGATGGGACTAGAGTCGGTCATACAGAGTGAAGTAAGTCAGAAAGAGAAAAAAATGCCATATGCTAACACATATATATGGAATCTAAGAAAAAAAATGGTTCTGATGAACCTAGGGGCAGCAGAAGAATAAAGACGCTGATGTTGAGAATGGACTTGAGGACACGGGGAAGGGGAAGAGTAAGCTGGGAGGAAGTGAGAGAGTAACATTGACATACATACACTACCAAATATAAAACAGATAGCTAGAGGGAAGCAGCTGCATAGCACAGGGAGATCAATTGGTGCTTTATGACCATCTTGAGGGCTGGGATAGGGAGGGTGGGAGGGAGACTCAAGAGGGAGGGGATATGGGTATATATGTATACATATACCTGATTCACTTTGCTATACAGAAGAAACCAACACAACATTGTAAAGAAATTATGATCCGATAAATATGTTAAAAAAAAAGATATGCTTAGGTTGAGGAGCAACCAATAAAAAGAGGATCATCAGTGTGCACCAGCAGATGTGCTTACACACTGAGAGACCATTGAAACCAAGTAGCAGCTCTAAACACACCAACTGAAAGAGAAATGAAACTTATTTTAACATTCATTTAATCAAACTAAAGGAAGCACATATTTTAAGAGAGTTTCACTAAGAGTAGTAGAGTAGGTAGGCTCACATATAGGTAGGTCACATATGGCTGTATAACATATGGTTATACTGCACTATTCAAGTCAATAGCTCTTTGTCTTCACAGAAATGATGGGCCGATCAGGCGGTGGTGGTGTCGATGGATCCTAAACCAGGAGGACAGGTTGCCACATTAACAGCCCAAATGAGTTCTGGAGGTGTTTGGGGGCTTCAAAATTTGTCCTCTTCATATGCTCAGGTAAACAATGTCAAGTATTATGAGCTACAGTTCAACAAAGCCTCTGACAGAGTTGGTTACCACAGATGGGCAAGCCTGGTTGGTTCCATAGAAGGAGCTGGCATCTGGACGAAGCTGGTCATCCCTGACCCCAGGAAAGAGCTGCTCAGTTCTCTGAGCTTTTTTGCAGGGATCCTCACTCTGGGCAACGCCCCTCTTGGTGGAGGTATAAGAAGTTACAGGCCACATATATGGGGAAAACCACATCGTGGTTTTCCAAGTTCACTACCTCGAGCTCTTGAGCCTTTCTCAGGGAAAGCATCTGGTATTTTGTGTCCTTCCTGAAAACGACTCTCCCAGCCCTGTGCAAGGAAGACAGGAGCAGGGAGAACACGACCATTCTCTGCCAGAGTAAGCTGACCTGACCCCGAGGCTGCAGGACTTGTTCAATGCACTGCACCGGAAAGTGATGTGCTAGTTGACGTAGCACATCACCAGGTCCCAGCTGAAGTTGAAGCCTTCCCACCGCCAGCTGCACTGTTTGTCCCTGTGGAGTTGGCCCCCCGCACCGCATGTTGTTCCCCTGGGGTTCGGACACGTAGACGTCCACGAGACAGAGCTTTCTGGTCTGCTCAGCCCGGAGGGGGACAAGCCAATGCTCTTTGTACACTGGAGACAGCCAAGCGGCAGGGATCATCGCATCCTGGTGGATGACGCGTGCCGATGTCAGGTCCCAGATTATGTAGGCAAGCCACAGCTACTGGAAAAAAGGCTCTGCCCTGCTCGGTCTTAAGGAGAGGGGTGCCCTCCGACTCCCTCCTGGACCTGGCAAACCACGAGTCGTTGTCAGATAATAGGGCTCTGTGTGGGCCCCTCCATATCGGCTGCAGCTGCAAGAATATTCAGTTTTTCAACATGGTTTACAAGTCCATCTCCACCTCCATCACCAAGAGCTCTGAAGAGGCAATGACCGCTTTCATGAGATCCAGGCTGACATCTCACAATAGCTCCTAACTACACTGGGTCATCACGTTGTCCAGCAGCCACTGAAGACACATGGTCCTGATGTTCTGGGGTCCATAGCTTTCAGCAGAGTTGTAGTAGCTGCACATGGTCTGGGCACTACAGTCTCTTCATGACCTCCCCGCACTGCTGAATCAGCTCGTCCAGTTGCAGCATGCTGGCTGTGGCCAGGATGGCGACGACTCGTCCGGGTGAGATGAGCATGGAGTCTTGGTACAGGGAACCTAAAGCCTCGTGCAGTGCCTCACGATCAATGTTCTCGTCAGGCATCTGCAACTCTATAGTATCCATGCCAAGCACTCCTGCCAAGCACCACTGAACATGCAGCCTTTATGTAGACCCTCTTATCAGCTCCTCTGTAAAGTTATATAACAGAGAATATTAAAAATGTAACATATGGTTATACTGCATTATTTCAATTATGTAAATATTCTCCTTAGGCAGGGTCAAATGATCTTAGAGGCTTGCCATTTTCAAGAGGTTTTTGATTGTTAGTAGTTTCCCTTAAATTGTACTTTCCTTGTCATTGAAAGATCCAGATTCTCTCTGCAACACATCATTTGTTTAGCATATTACAATTGTCAGTGCAGTATTTAATATTTTCCATTTCTGCAAAAATGGAA
This sequence comes from Tursiops truncatus, assembly GCF_011762595.2. Lineage (NCBI taxonomy): Eukaryota > Metazoa > Chordata > Mammalia > Artiodactyla > Delphinidae > Tursiops > Tursiops truncatus. The sequence goes on along the minus strand of NC_047055.1, from coordinate 68,842,128 downwards.
AACCATCTCATTCATTCCTCATTTACTTTCACTGTAAGTTTGTTACTTGCTAAGCCTTGTGTGTGGTGCTGGTAATCCAAAGTCCTTGCCTCAAACATTCAAAAATCTAGGAGTGAAAAATAATACAATGAAATAACTGCAGCCATATGGGGAGAAATGTTTGATCAAGGCCTGATGGGAGTACAGTTGAAGAAAGATATATATCTGCCTTGGAGGTGTGAAAAACGGTGGTCTTTGATCCAGATCTCAGACCACGAGGAATGAGTAGTTGTTTGCAAGAAACAAGGAAAGTGCCAACAGAGAGCTCAAGATGTTCAAACAGGTGGAGAGGGAACAAAAATAAAAACATTAAAAAATGCTAAAAGTATCTTGGGAACTTAAGATCTTCCCCCAAACTAAAGGTATGTGTGCCTATGGAAAATGGAGGCATGAGCTCTGAGAAGCTGATTTGGATGCACATGTGCATACACGTGCACACGGGCATGCACACACACAGAGTTCTAAATGATTCTATAATTGCCAATGCTATTTTAAAATAAAAGTTAAAGACCAAAGCAAAGACTGGGGCAAAATTGCCCCTTTTATCACAAAAAAATGGTTTCACAGCTCAAGTGATGAGATAACCTAAGAAGTTAATTATGGAAATTAAGGTGCCTAGAAGATAGAGCTGGGACCAAGATGTAATTCTCCATAAAGGAATGATCACTAACTCTTTTAGATGAGGAAGAGCGAATTGTGTTCTTCAAATTAATGGGGAAAATTTGCACACAAAGTCCTCTGTTCCACCATCATCATATGAAGGGAGCCTGAGAGCAATCATCCCAGGAGGGAAAGATAAACAGAGTGGAATCCCTGGTACGTAGTGCCCTTATCCGGCGCAGTGGGGCCTAGTGGGTGTGGCTTAGCATTCGTCCCAGAGGACGTTAGAGCAAACGTCATCTGTACCCAGCAGCACTATGGGCTGAGCTAGTGCCCGTGGTAACGGCGCCTGGGGAGGAAGCTTGTCCACTGCACCGCTGAGGTATAGGCCATGGGAGCACGAAGCGGTTGGATGCCATGGCACAGGGGGCGGCGTGCCCCAGAGGAACCAAGTGCCACTGGGGAGGAGGAGGAGGCCGAGGAGGCAGTAGTGGCAGAGAGAGAGGAAGGGAAGGAGAGCGAAGAGGCCAGACCCGCCACCAGTCAGGTGAGCCACAAGCGGAAGACAGGCCCATGGGGGCCGCTCACAAAAGCGCCCCACCAGAAACATGCTAAAGATTGTTCAGGGTCCATTTATGAGGCACTCTTCCTGAGAGGAGAAGAGAGTGACGTGAGGATCCACGCACTGGGGGAGGAGTGGAACTTGCGTTGGGTCTACTTGAGCCAGTCAGGGTACTTTGTTAGCAGTTCAGTGGTGCTTGGTAGGAGACAACCATGGATACTATAGAGTTGCAGATGCCTGATGAGAATATTGATCGCGAGGCACTGCACGAGGCTTTAGGTTCCCTGTACCGAGACTCCATGCTCATCCAACCCGGTCGAGTCGCTGCCATCCTGGCCACAGCCAGCATGCTGCAACTGGACGAGCTGATTCAGCAGTGCGGGAAAGTCATGAAGGAGACTGTCAGTGCCCAGACGGTGTGCAGCTACTACGACTCTGCTGAAAGTTACAGACTCCAGAACATCAGGACCATGTGTCTTCAGTGGCTACTGGACAACATGACGACCCAGTGTAGTGAGGAGTTATTGCAAGAAGTCAGCCTGGATCTCATGAAAGAGGTCATTGCCTCTTCAGAGCTCTTGATGATGTAGGTGGAGATGGACGTGTAAACCATGCTGAAAAAGTGGATGTTCTTGTAGCTGCAGCCGACATGGAGGGGCCCACGCAGGGCCCTATTGCCTGACAATGACTCGTGGTTTGCCAGGTCCAGGAGGGAGTCGGAGGGCACCATTTTCCTGGGGACCGAGCAGGACAGAGCCTTCTTGCTAGTGTTCCAGCAGCTGTGGCTTGCCTACATAATCTGGGACCTGACGTCAGCACATGTCATCCACCAGGATGCGATGATCCCTGCTGCTTGGCTGTCTCCAGTGTACAAAGAGCATTGGCTTGGCCCCCTCCGGGCTGAGCAGACCAGAAAGCTCTGGCCCGTGGACATCTGCGTGTCTGACCCCCAGGGGAAGAGCATGTGGTGTGGGGGCCAGCTTCACAGGGACAAGCAGTGCAGCTGGCAGTGGGAAGGCTTCAACTTCAGCTGGGACCTGGTAGTGTGCTACGTCAACCAGCACATCATTTTCTGGTGCAGTGCAGTGAACAAGTCCTGCAGCCTCGGGATCAGCTTACTCTGGCAGAGAAAGTTCGCCTTCTACCTGTGCCTGTTCTCCTTGGACAAGGCTGGGAGATTCGTTTTCAGGAAGGACACAAAATACCTGATGTTTTCCCTGAGAAAGGGTCAAGTGCTAGACATAGTGAACCTGGAAAACCAAGACGTGGTTTTCCCCATATATGTAGCCTGTAACTTCTTGTACCTCCACCGACAGAGGTGTTGCCCAGAGAGAGGAACCCTGCGAAAAGGCTCAAAGAACTGAGCAGCTCTTTCCTGGGGTCACGGACAACCAGCTTGGTCCAGATAGCAGCTCCTTCTGTGGGACCAACCAGGCTTGCCCATCTCTGGTAACCAACTCTGTCAGAGGCTTTGTTGAACTGTAGCTCATAACACTTGACATTGTCTACCTGAGCATATGACGAGGAGAAATTTTGAAACCCCCCAAGTACCTCTAGAATGCATTTGGGCTGCTAATATGGCAACCTGTCCTCCTGGTTTAGGATCCATCGACACGCCCCCCTCCTCGCCCATCATTTCTGTGAAGACAAAGAGCTATTACTTTAGATAGAAACTGTGAGCCTACCTACTCTACTACTCTTAGTGAAACTCTCTTAAAATATGTGTTTCCTTTAGTTTGATAAAATGAATGTTAAAGTAACAGTTTCATTTCTTTCAGTTGGTGTGTTTAGAGCTGCTACTTGGTTTCCATGGTCTCTCACTATGTGAGCACACTCCCCAGAACACACTGATGATCTTTTTTTTTTTTTTTTTTTTGTGGTACGTGGGCCTCTCACTGTTGTGGCCTCTCCCGTTGCGGAGCACAGGCTCTGGACGCACAGGCTCAGCGGCCATGGCTCACGGGCCCAGCCCCTCCGCGGCATGTGGGATCTTCCCGGACTGGGGCACGAACCCGTGTCCCATGCATCGGCAGGCGGACTCTCAACAACTGCGCCACCAGGGAAGCCCATGATCTTCTTTTTATTGGTTGCTCTTCAACCTAAGCCTATCTATTTTTTTTTACATATTTATTGGAGCATAATTTTTTTTACTATGTTGTGTTGGTTTCTGCTGTATAACAAAGTGAATCAGCTATATGTATACATATATGACCATACCCACTACCTCTAGTGTGTCCCTCGGAACCACCCTATCCCACCCCTCTAGGTGGTCATAAAGCACCAAGCTGATCTCCCTGTGCTATGCAGCTGTTTCCCACTAGCTATCTGTTTTATATTTGGTAGTGTATATATGTCAATGCTACTCTCTCACTTCATTCCAGCTTACTCTTCCCCTTCCCCTTGTCCTCAAGTCCATTTTCTACATCAGCTTCTTTATTCCTGTGCTTCCCCTAGGTTCATCAGAACCTTTTTTTTTTTTTTAGATTCCATACATATGTGTTTGCATACGGCTTTTTTTCCTCTTTCTGACTTACTTCACTCTGTATGACACACTCTAGGTCCATCCACCTCACTACAAATAACCCAACTTCATTTCTTTTTATGAACCTAAGCGTATCTTGATGTTAGTTAGACTTAAAGTTCCCTAGCATTTTAAGCCCAGAGGAACATTTCAAATTTTATAACACCCTATATTGGGGGTGGAGTCGAAGGAAGCATATTAATTCTGTGAGATTATTCCTGTACTAAATATAGTTTTTCTGTAACATACAGTAATGAGTTATTTATACACCAGAGAAAGTACTCTTTAATCATGTTAATGGCCTTTGCTCTTCAGAAACCTTTGATGTTCAAATTGTATTAGGAAAGACTCTTTCCCACTTAAGAATAGGACTGGTAACCTCTGGATCGGAATGCCTTTGAATTATAGTGGGAATTACTTGGCATCTGGAAATCGGATCAAAAGACAAGCAGCCCAAGCAAGTAATCAAAAGGATAAGGTAGAAAATACTTTTTGCCACAGAAGGAGAAACACACTAGTCATGATTTGAATATGTTGGTTTCTGATTACTGCTAATTTGCAAATTGGCCCCATCCCATTCCCTTTTTAATGTCCTACGTCTTTCCTTTTCACTGAGTGATTTTTGTGGTTAAAGAAGGTCAAAGAATTGAAAGCTCCGTTTAAGAATCCATAAAATATATGGAATTTAAGAAAAAAAAATGTCATGAAGAACCTAGGGGTAAGGCAGGAATAAAGACGCAGACCTCCTAGAGAATGGACTTGAGGTTATGGGGAGGGGGAAGGGTGAGCTGTGACAGGGCGAGAGAGAGTCATGGACATATACACACTAACAAACGTAGTAAGGTAGATAGCTAGTGGGAAGCAGCCGCATGGCACAGGGATATTGGCTCGTTGCTTTGTGACAGCCTGGAGGGGTGGGATAGGGAGGGTGGGAGGGAGGGAGACGCAAGAGGGAAGACATATGGGAACATATGTTTATGTATGACTGATTCACTTTGTTATAAAGCAGAAACTAACACACCATTGTAAAGCAATTATACCCCAATAAAGATGTTAAAAAAAAAAACCCACCAGGTGGAAAAAAGTTAACTGCATGGGGACCACCAGCAAGTAAACCCCAGACTGTTTGGAACCAGAATGTTGATGATCAAGATCCCCGAAACACCACTCTATTACCTCATCATCAACCAATCAAAAAACTGCATAGATTGTGCACACCCTCTCTCACACTGTGTTTAAAAACCCTTCCCTGAAAGTCGTTGGAGAGTTCAGGTATTCTAAACATGAGCTGCCTATTCTCCTTGTTTGGCACCCTACAATAAATACTATACTTTCCTGCACCACAAAAAAAAAGAAAAGAATCCATACAAATAATAAATTCATGCTTGGAAAGAATGTGAAAAGTTCATACAAGACGAACAAATAAAAAGAATAATCACCAGATTTAATGTTTTACTTAGTTGAAACCAGAATTTTCCTTAACATTTGCTTATATTTCTCTTCCCAATGAGATTTTATCCTTTGTCATCCAGTGAAGAAATTACATTTGATTTTCTTTTTTTTCTTTCTTCATTCATTCATTCATTTATTCATTTTTATCCATTAGGAGGTTTTAAAAGCTTCATTATCCCAAACCCACATACTAGTATTAGAGTAAAACTTACATAACCGTTACTTATAAGAAATAGTCCAATCAGGAAGCTGCTGTTGCATCCTTTGATGTTTGTGCTTAATTTCTCATTCTGCCCCCCTTCCCAGTGTTCCCTTATACTCTGTATATCTAACCAATTACAAACAATAAACTTCATTACATTTTTTAAAAATAACTAAACTGGGGGAAAGAGTAAGTCATTGATTCAGTAGAAAGGTAAAAATTATTATTTATTATTTTTGTAACAATTTCACTTCCTTTGTATAAAATCTCTAAGCAATTTCCAATTGCTTTTTCTTGAGCTGAATGCCAGGGTGCCATTTCATCTAAAGAGAGGTATCCTCACTTGAGAAATTCAGAGACTGCTTTTCTGGAAAGGCAACTTGACTGAGAGATCTGCTTTTGTTTTCCTCCCCAACTAACTTTAAATTCTTAAATTGTTTTTTGCTGTTTACAATATAAAGATGTTCAATAATGCACACAAAGTGAAAGCTCAAATACACTCATTTAATAAACATTTAAAGTCTCACAATCCATGACTGTTGCCATTTGCCAGTTTGGGCAATTTATCCAATATCAGTTCTTATTTTTTGACTTCATTTTATTTTTCTTTTCTTTTTGACTGCTAAGGATGAGGAGGAGAGCTTCTCTGAACTTGACACTCACTCTGTTTTGTAGCCTCTTAGTCAAGGTGTCGGGAGATGGGGAGGCAGACCAGATATATAGTCATGGTAATGCTACAGGAAACAATCACCCTAAATGACAGCAAACTAAAAACCACACCTAAGGAGGTGTACCCCTATGGGATACAGTGCAGTCCTTGACAATGATGAGGATTTATCCCTGTCTCTGTCTTTACCTCTCTATATCTGTCTCTGTCTCCCTGTCATTCCCTATCTCCGTCCCTATTGTCTCTGTCTGCATCCCTGTCTATCTCTATCTACGTCGGTTTTTGTCTACCTCTGTCTCTGTCTCAGTCTGTCTACATTTGTCACTCTCTGTCTCTGTCTTACCGTCCCTATCTGTTTCCCTCTGTCTCTGAAAATCTGTTCCTGTCTGACTGTGTCTGTCTGGCTCTCAATCTTTCTGTCACTGTCTCTGTATCTCTCTGGTGTTTCTATATCTGTCTGTTTCTGTATCTCTGTGTGTCCATGTGTCTCTTTCTCCATCTGTCTGTCTCTGTCTTTCCCTTTCTGTCTCAGTCTGTTTCGGTCTCAATCTGTCTCTGCCTCTGTCTCTGTTGCTCTCTCTCTGTCCCTCTCCTCTCTCTCTCCCTCCCTCCCTCTCTCTCTGTCTCTGTCATGTCTCACTCCATCACTATCTCTACATCTCCATTTCAATGTTCCTCTCTCTTTCTCTGTTTGTCTTTCTCTGTCTCTGCATCTGTCTCTCAGTCTGTTTGTCTCTGTCTTTCCATCTGTGCCTATCAGCCTCTGCCTGTCTCCCTGTCTCTGTCTGTAACCGTCACTCTCTGTCTTAATTTATACATGTGTCTGTCTGTCCCTGTCTTGGTCTGTCTTTTTCTGTCTCCTTGTCTCTGTCTTTATTTCTATCTGTCTGTGTCTGCCCGTTTCTGTGTATCCCTTTCTACCTGTCTCTTTTTGGGGAGGAGGTGTAATATCTGGTTCTGTCCATCTTTTGGACTTTCTCAGCCTGCCCAACCAGCTTTCTCTGTTTTTCTGTCAGGCTGTCCTGTCTCTGGCTGTTTCTGCCTCTGGATCTATTACATCTTTTGATAGTCTGTCTCTGTCTCTGCCTGTCTTAAGGAGACAGGGATGAAAGGTTATTACAATTCAGTACACAAACCCTCTTCTCTTACATTCCCTTCCAGTGACGTCCCAGAGACAGATGCTGTAAGAAGATAAAGGTTAGCATTCATGTTCAAAGACATAAGAGACTTAAATAAACAATCTGCTATGAAGGAGAAAGCGGTGTCCCAGGGATGTAGGTGGGATGGACAGACAGCAGACAAGTGTGAAGTATGCTACTGTGGAAAGGGTTTGTATATAAACAGCACAAAGATGACATTGGAATTTTAATGAAAGATCCATCATGTGCTAGAAAAAGAAAACCATCGTTTTTAAGAGGAAAAAGAAAACAAGAAGGAGTGTCTAGCTACAGGATCTACAGGAAGGTGCTTGCCAAGTCTCAACCACAGAATTTGGACATGAAGCTGCCTGATGAGAGTTAAAATAGCAAAATGCACCTATTTTATATAAGTACACAACACAAACCATGGGATTAAACATAAAATTTTGAATTGGTGTCAGTAAAAAACACATTGAAATAAGTGCATTGAAACAAGATCCAATGTTCCAATGTCATCACCTGTTTAGCTAGTAACATGACACCTATGGCATTCATATTTTATGAGCCCACATAGGGTTCCACCCTTTCCTTGTCCATTCAGCTACCTGGGCCTTGATGCCCTTCCCTTTATTCAGGATAAATCACTTGAAAGGGGTATATCACCTGTCTCATATTCCAAGGTTTACATGCTTGACTCCCGTTGCCATCTAAATGTCATAGACTCTCAAATTCATGGCCCATGCACAGGCCTCTTCTTTTTGAATCCAGACCTATAGGCAACGGTCTGCCTCACAACGTGAAAATCTCAAAGGTGCTGCAATCTACAAAGGAACAAAATCGAACGTATGATCCAGACAACCAATTTTAATCTAACTGTAGCTTCCTTCCTCATTTGAATAAGTAAATAGAAAGACATTGATGGTGGTAAGGAGATAATAACTAAGACGTTGGCTGAAAGTTATCCTCCTTCAAGTGTTTGAGTTTCAGGAATCAAATTTGTCTCTTCATGATGTTCTAAAGATAGGCGGTGTTTTCTCTAGTAGGCCAGAGAACTGAAATTTACCTCATTTATTTAGACAACAAATAGCCAATTGATATATGAACAGTCTGGGAAAGATTTGTTCTAACGGTGCAGGGGACAGTCTGGTTTGGTCTGTGAACACATTTTCCACATCGATTGTTATGATTAGATTCTGAGATTAGACAACAAAGAATAATTTCACTCCATATTGTAGCAAAATTCAACTATCAAACTTAGTTTAAAGACTAGCAGGGTAATATGATGCAGTGCAAGGGATAAAAACAACCTGTGCAAATTCATGCTAAGATTTGAATACCCAAAAGATCCTTAAGTCTCAGAAAAGTATTCATCACATAAACACAATGCATTGCATTGGTGATAGCTGTCAAGTATTTTATTAAAAAAATTAAAAGAATACAAGGTGATGGTAAAAATAGGAATCTACAAGCAACTGATTGTTTTGACGAGCATGTTTGAAGCCCATGGAATTTTATGAGGAACGGTGACTCTAAGTGAATTAAAATTTTCCAAGCAGTCACGAAGACGATGTTTTGAATGAAGGCAAGTGACTGAGTTTGGTCCACCAGCAGGTGAGGAGACTTCCTGTAAGAGATACATTCTGCAAAACGGTAGCCACTAGTCATATGTGACTATTTAATTTGATTAAAATTAAGTAAAATTGAAAATTCAGTCTCTCAGTTTCACTAGCGACATTTGAAGTGCTCAACGGCTGCGTGTAAACAGTGGCTACTGCACTGTGTGCAGCACAGATATGGAACATTTCTATCAGTGCAGAGAGTTTTGTTAGATAGTGCTCTTCTATAATCAGTTGCCCCACGTAAATTTTACATATCTTTCTACTTCTGAATACATAGGTTGCCTGGATAACCTCGAAGTGGGTTGATGATGTTTGTGGGGGTGGGTAGGAGTCAGAAAAATGGAAATGCAAAGTGCTTACGTTTGGATTTGCAGGATCTCATCTGTCTCACCATGCTTCTTGAGATGTTATGGAGGCTGGGGCCTGGACTTGAGGAAGGTTGATAGCCACCCACAGGGATGGTTTTTTCTTAAGCCCTGTGCTCTGGAATTTGAGGAATTTGGGTCTTATCTTCTGTGGTGCATAGAGCATGTGACCTGGTAGTCAGACCATCATCTCAAACTCATTGTCCAAAACTTAACCTTTTCCTTCCTACTCCCATTCCACTATCATGAAAATCTATTTTCAATATATTTTATGTTTGATTTTTTTTAGTGTTCATCTTATTAATATCTCCACCAGTATGCCAGCCCTCTTCTCAGTCTCAAGGTCTTGTAATTGCCAGTTGAAAGGATACAAAATAAATGCCTTTGTGAACTGAAAATTATGTTAGAAGTATTAGCATGTGGGGTTATTGTAGTAAACCCATCTGATTCTTCGTTTTGCTTTGTAATCAAGTTTAACGTGACAAAATATGTCAATGCTTCCCATCTAACGATCACCTGGAACACATTTGTAGTTGAACAAGCTGGGTTTACTCTTCCTAGCAGTGAAGGAGAACACACACAATGAGGAACTGTGGGACATATAAGTAAGAGGGTGATAGAAAAGGGATAGTAAAACATCCGGACATGTTTTAAGTGACTTGGGTGAGGTTTTAAGCAGAGTTTTGATCTGGATTGGATACTGTCAGGAAAACAGGGTATTCCTATGACTGAGTATCTTCATAAACCTCTTGTATAGAGAGAATAGATTCGAGTTAGGTTAAAGCTGCAATTGCTGAAAACAAACAAACAAAGCAGAAAAACAAAAACAAAAACCCCCAACTAGCTGTCACTCATATTAGCTAGGAGAGGGACATATGGTGATTTATACAGTGATCTTGCTTTTGTCTGTGCTTAGAAAAAAATTTTGAAGCGGCCTTTGTTGTGTCTCACTTTATCATGATCTCAGAGTGAAGAGATCTCATGATCTCATCTGAAGTTGGCATTCTGTGAGATTTTTTAATATCTAACGGGAGAATCACATGCCCTAGCCTGGATGTCAAGAGATATTTTTAATACTCCCCTTTGGCCACAAGACCTTAATCCATGTAATCTAGTCTTCCACCATTGCTCTGATTTTGCTGGTGAGGAATTAATTTAGAGAATGTAGTCTTTAGTTGGACATGGGTTGATCTCTCCCACTGCTTTCGTTGAACGCTCTGATGTGACACTGGCTGTACAATAGCATTTTTGACTCTGGACAGGATGCACTGGCAAACTGCAAAACAAGTAATCATACAAAACACAATGATTATTAGTCCTTGAAACAAGTCTTGAAGTCAAGGACCTAGATTATAAAATCCAGGCAATGAATCTAGCTGCCTTCACTTTTGAGAGCCACATGACTTTTGTCAGAATCAAATACAAGTTTGGGGCCATCCTTGCTAGTTATTATTTTCCCTAATGTGAGGATAGCAGGTCACAAAGCATATATGAATAGGGAGTCAGTTACTCTTCCTGGGAGTTTTTTCAAAGAAATTGGTTTGACTGTTATTGGATAATCCCCCCAACCCAGCCACCCCAGGGGAACAAGATCTGCTGGAATGTTCAGTTTTACATATCTGAACGTCTCTAACAACTATCCTGAACACACAAGATAAGTTAGCATATGCCATATGGGTATTATGTAAGATGTTATGTAAAAAATAGTACCCCAGTGTGGCACAGACTGTATCCGGAGTATAAGTATCATTTATCACAACAAGAGAAAGCCAATTTTGTGTTCCTCAAGGTAAACAATGTATTTCGCAGAGTTAACCAGTTTCACAAAGCAGGCTATCATGAACAAAAGGAATACCATGAGAAAATTTGACTATCAGGGCCATGATGGCCCCAATATTGGGGCCTACTGCTGATTGCGTAGGACTTGCTGATAAGATTGTAATGACCTCATCAGGAGGTCAGTGTCCAGTTTTCAAAGTCTGGAGGTTGGGATTAATGCTGTAAGGGAAACTGACAAATCAGAAGGAGCCTTCAAAAAGAAATCTGCCTTTAAGTGTGTTTAAAGGAGCATTTGTTTCTTTTGTCAGCAGAGTCTGATTGGGAATGTCAGATGTTTTTCCTTAAGTGGTAGAAGGAGACCACAGGAGTTAAAAAAATAATACAATAAAAATAAAGAAAAGTCACAAGTAATGTGCTAGAAAGACATCACAATATAATGATAGGCAATATTAATAGGAGAGTAAAGGAGGAGAAAAATGTCTTAGAGAATCAGAAAATTAATCTTATTCTGTCATCTTGGGAGGAATCTGTCCACTCCTGAAGTCAGTGTCACCTGGAAGACTGAAAAGAATCCTCAGCTTAAGGTCTTCAGATGGAGTGGATATCCAGTAGACAGGAGAATGTGATGAGGAACAACTCAAGAATCAACACTTTGGAGTTTTACTGGTGTTAGTTGTTAACAGTACCTGGTAAAAAAATTTTTTTCTAACCTAGGCTCAAGGGCAGATTTTTCTGACACTTACTTCAGAAGTCCAAATCTCCAGATTGCAGATCATGTAAAAGCTGTTTAGGTGAGTGTTTTGGAGATTTGCTCATATCTGTGAGATAAAGCTGGAAGTATCACATGAGGGCTTTCAAGTAATTAAACCTATCAGCTTGTAAAAACAGTAGAATCCAAAATTGGGGATGAAGTTCCCAAATGTATGGGTTGGCCTGATACGAATTAATAAGTAGATAAACTGTGAGTCCCAGATGGGGTTGATCTCACAGACCTGAAAGTTAATGGTAATATTTGAGGCCATGGAAAAGTTTTAAAGGGCTTACCAATTTTAGTTTTAGCATTCCATATTTATGATGGATTACACTTGTATTATAGAAATGATCAGTCTATTTGTATTTGATTTAATTTTGGTAGGTGGAGAAAATTATTTACTTCATCTGTTTTAAAATTAAGTAATTCAAATGAATTCAAATTAAGTGGTATGCTACTTACATAAATATCTACTGTATCCGAATGATTACATCTTTTCTCATTCCTAATATCGTTTACTTGTGTCCCTTTCTCTCTCTCTCTCTCCCTCTCTCAATAACCGTTGCTATACATTTCTCCATTTCTTCTGCATTTCCTAACAACAAGCGTTTCGTTTGCTTGAACTTCTTTATGGATATTATTTTCTTTTCTCTTTATTTAATTTTGATAAACTTTCCTTCCTTCCACTTTCTTGCATTTATTCTGTTATTTTCATTCTAATTTCATATTTTGGTTGCTTAGCTCATTAATCTGTGGTCTTTCTGCTTTTCTATTTTTCTTTTTTTACATCTTTATTGGAGTATAATTGCTTTACAATGGTGTGTTAGTTTCTGCTTTATAACAAAGTGAATCAGTTATACATACACATATGTTCCCATAACTCTTCCCTCTTGTGTCTCCCTCCTTCCCACCCTCCATATCCCACCCCTCCAGGCAGTCACAAAGCACTGAGCTGATCTCCCTCTGCTATGCGGCTGCTTTCTACAAGCAATCTACCTTACGTTTGGTAGTGTATATATGTCCATGCCTCTCTCTCGCTTTGTCACAGCTTACATTTCCCCATCCCCATAACCTCAAGTCCATTTTCTAGTAGGTCTCTGTCTTTATTCCTGCCTTACCCCTAGATTCTTCATGACATTTTTTCCCCTAAATTCCATATATATATATATATATATATATATATATATATATATATATATATATATGTCTGTGTGTGTTAGCACACGGTATTTGTCTTTCTCTTTCTGACTTACTTCACTCTGCATGAGAGACTCTAGGTCTGTCCACCTCATTATAAATAGCTCTATTTCGTTTCTTTTTATGACTGAGTAATATTCCATTGTATATATGTGCCACATCTTATTTATCCATTCATCCGATGATGGATACTAAGGTTGTTTTCATCTCCGGGCTATTGTAAATAGAGCTGCAATGAACATTTTCATACATGACACTTTTTTTTTAACATCTTTATTGGGGTAAAATTGCTTGACAATGCTGTGTTAGTTTCTGCTTTATAACAAAGTGAATCAGTTATACATATACATATGTTCCCATATCTCTACCCTCTTGCGTCTCCCTCCTTCCCACCCTCCCTATCCCACCCCCCAGGCAGTCACAAAGCACCAAGCTGATATCCCAGTGCCATGCGGCTGCTTCCCACTAGCTATCTACCTTACGTTTGTTAGTGTATATATGTCCATGCCTCTCTCTAGCTCTGTCACAGCTCACCCTTCCCCCTCCCCATATCCTCATGTCCGTTCTCCAGTAGGTCTGTGCATTTATTCCTGTCTTACCCCTAGGTTCTTCATGACATTTTTTTTTCTTAAATTCCATACATATGTGTTAGCATACGGTATTTGTCTTTTTCTTTATGACTTACTTCACTCTGCATGCCAGACTCTAGGTTTATCCACCTCATTACAAATAGCTCAATTTCGTTTCCTTTTATGGCTGAGTTATATTCCATTGTATATATGTGCCACATCTTCTTTATCCATTCATCCGATGATGGGCACTTAGGTTGTTTCCATCTCTGGGCTATTGTAAATAGAGCTGCAATGAATATTTTGGTACATGACTCTTTTTGAATTTGGTTTTCTCAGGGTACATGCCCAGTATTGGGATTGCTGGGTCATATGGTATTTCTATTTGTAGTTTCTTAAGGAACCTCCATACTGTTCTCCACAGTGGCTGTATCAATTTATATTCCCACCAACAGTGCAAGAGGGTTCCCTTTTCTCCAAACCCTCTCCAGCATTTATTGTTTCTAGATTTTTTTGATGACGGCCATTCTGACTGGTGTGAAATGATATCTCATTGTAGTTTTGATCTGCATTTCTCTAATGATTAATGATGTTGAGCATTCTTTCATGTGTTTGTTGGCAGTCTGTATATCTTCTTTGGAGAAATGTCTATTTAAGTCTTCTGCCCATTTTTGGATTGGGTTGTTTGTTTTTTTGTTACTGAGCTGCATGAGCTGCTTATAAATTTTGGAGATTAATCCTCTGTCAGTTGCTTCATTTGCAAATATTTTTCTCCCATTCTGAGGGTTGTCTTTTGTTCTTGTTAATGGTTTCCTTTGCTGTGCAAAAGTTTTGAAGTTTCGTTAGGTCCCATTTGTTTATTTTTGTTTTTATTTCCATTTCTCTAGGAGGTGTTTCAATAAGGATCTTGCTGTGATTTATGTCATAGAGTGTTCTGCCTATGTTTTCCTCTAAGAGTTTGATAGTTTCTGGCCTTCCATTTAGGTCTTTAATCCATTTTGAGCTTACTTTTGTGTATGGTGTTAGGGAGTGATCTAATCTCATACTTTTACATGTACCTGTCCAGTTTTCCCAGCACCACTTATTGAAGAGGCTTTCCTTTCTCCACTGTACATTCCTGCCTCCTTAATCAAAGATAAGGTGACCATATGTGAGTGGGTTTGTCTCTGGGCTTCCTATCCTGTTCCATTGATCTATCTTTCTGTTTTTGTGCCAGTACCATACTCTCTTGATTACTGTAGCTTTGTAGTATAGTCTGAAGTCAGGGAACCTGATTCCTCCAGCTCCGTTTTTCGTACTCAAGATTGCTTTGGCTATTCACGGTCTTTTGTGTTTCCAAACAAATTGTGAATTTTTTTGTTCTACGTCTGTGAAAAATACCAGTGGTACTTTGATAGGGATTGCATTGAATCTGTAGATTGCTTTGGGTAGTAGAGTCATTTTCACAGTGTTGATTCTTCCAATTCAAGAACATGGTATATCTCTCCATCTGTTGGTATCGTTTTTAATTTCTTTCATCAGTGTCTTATAATTTTCTGCATATAGATCCTTTGTCTCCTTAGGTAGCTTTAGTCCTAGATATTTTATTCTTACTGTTGTAATGGTAAATGGGAGAGTTTTCTTGATTTCACTTTCAGATTTTTCATCATTAGTGTATAGGAATGCCAGAGATTTCTGTGCATTAATTTTGTATCCTGCTACTTTACCAAAGTCATTGATTAGCTTTTGTAGTTTTCTGGTAGCATCTTTAGGATTCTCTACGTTTAGTATCATGTCATCTGCAAAAAGTGACAGCTTGACTTCTTCTTTTCTGATTTGAATTCTTTTTATTTCCTTTTCTTCTCTGATTGCTGGGGTTAAAACTTCCAAAACTATGTTGAATAAGAGTTCTGAGAGTGCACAACCTTGTCTTGTTCCTGATCTTAGTAGAATTACTTTCAGTTTTTCACCATTGAGGACGATTTTGGCTGTGTGTTTGTCATATATGGCCTTTATTATGTTGAGGAAAGTTCCCTCGATGAGTACTTTCTACAGGGTTTTTATCAAAAATGGGTGTTGAATATTGTCGAAAGCTTTCTCTGCATCTATTGAGATGATCATATGGTTTTTCTCCTTAAATTATTTAATATGGTATATCACATTGATTGATTTCAATATATTGAAGAATCCTTGCATTCCTGGAATAAACCCCACTTGATCATGGTGTATGATCTGTTTAATGTGCTGTTGGATTCTGTTTGCTAGTATTTTGTTGAGGATTTTTGCATCTATGTTCATCAGTGATATTGGCCTGTAGTATTCTTTCTTTGTGACCTCCTTGTCTGGTTTTTGTATCAAGGTGATGGTGGCCTCGTAGAATGAGTTTGGGAGTGTTCCTCCCTCTGCCATATTTTGGAAGAGTTTGAGAAGGATAGGTGTAAGCTCTACTCTAAATGTTTGATAGAATTGGCCGGTGAAGCCATCTGGTCCTGGGCTTTTTTTTTGTTGGAAGATTTTTAATCACAGTTTCAATTTTAGAGCATGTGTTTGGTTTGTTCATATTTTCTATTTCTTCCTGATTCAGTCTTGGCAGGTTGTGCATTTCTAAGGATTTGTCCATTTCTTCCACGTTGTCCATTTTATTGGCATAGAGTTGCTTGTAGTAATCTCTCATGATCTTTTGTATTTCTGCAGTGTCACTTGTTACTTCTCCTTTTTCATTTTTAATTCTATTGATTTGAGTCTTCTCCCTTTTTTTCTTGATGAGTCTGCTAATGGTTTATCAATTTTGTTTGTCTTCTCAAAGAACCAGCTTTTAGTTTTATTGATCTTTGCTATTGTTTCCTTCATTTCTTTTTCATTTATTTCTGATCTGATTTTTATGATTTCTTTCCTTCTGATAACTTTGGGGTTTTTTTGTTCATATTTCCCTAATTGCTTTAGGTGTAAGGTTAGGTTGTTTATTCGAGATGTTTCCTGTTTTATAAGGTATGATTGTATTGCTATAAACTTCCATCTTAGAACTGCTTTTGCTGCATCCCATAAGTTTTGGGATGTCATGTATCCATTGTCATTTGTTTCTAGGTATTTTTTTATTTCCTCTTTGATTTCTTCAGTGATCTCTTCGTTATTAAGTAGTGTATTGTTTAGCCTTCGTGTGTTTGTATTTTTGACAGAACTTTTCCTGTAACTGATATCTAGTCTCATAGCGTTGCGGTCAGAAAAGATACTTGAAACAATTTCAATTTTCTTAAATTTACCAAGGCTTGACTTGTGACCCAAGATATGATTTCTCCTGGAGAATGTTCCATGAGCACTTGAGGAAAATATATATTCTGTTGTTTTTCGATGGATTGTCCTATAAATATCAATTAAGTCCATCTTGTATAATGTATCATTTAAAGCTTGTGCTTCCTAATTTATTTTCATTTTGGATGATCTGTCCATTGGTAAAACTGGGGTATTAAAGTCCCCTACTATGAATGTGTTACTGTCAATTTCCCCTTTTATGGCTGTATTTGCCTTATGTATTGAGGTGCTCCTATGTTGGGTGCATAAATATTCACAATTGTTATATCTTCTTCTTGGATTGATCCCCTGATCATTATGTAGTGTCCTTCTTTGTCTCTTCTAATAGTCTTTATTTTAAAGTCTATTTTCTCTCATATGAGAATTGCTACTCCAGCTTTCTTTTGGTTTCCATTTGCATGGAATATCTTTTTCGATCCCCTTACTTTGAGTCTGTATGTGTCTCTAGGTCTGAAGTGGGTCTCTTGTAGACAGCATATATATGGGTCTTGTTTTTGTATCCATTCAGCTAATCTGTGTCTTTTGGTGGGAGCATTTAGTCCATTTACATTTAAGGTAATTATCGATATGTATGTTCTTATTCTTATTTTCTTAAATGTTTTGGGTTCGTTATTGTAGGTCTTTTCCTTTTCTTTTGTTTCTTGCCTGGAGAAGTTCCTTTAGAAGTTGTTGTAAAGGTGGTTTGGTTGTGCTGAACTCTCTCAGCTTTTTCTTGTCTGGAAAGTTTTAATTTCCCCATCAAATCTGAATGAGATCTTTGCTGGATAGAGTAATCTTGGTTGCAGGTTTTTCTCCTTCATCACTTTAAATGTGTCCTGCCACTCCTTTCTGGCTTGCAGAGTTTCTGCTGAAAGATCAGCTGTTAACGTTATAGGGATTCCCTGTGTGTTATTTGTTCTTTTTCCCTTCCAGCTTTTAATATTTTTTCTTTGTATTTAATTTTTGGCAGTTTGATTAGTATGTGTCTTGGCGTATTTCTCCTTGGATTTATCCTGTATGGGACTCTCTGTGCTTCCTGGACTTGATTAACTATTTCCTTTCCCATATTAGGGAAGTTTTCCACTATAATCTCTTCAAATATTTTCTCAGTCCCTTTCTTTATCTCTTCTTCTTCTGGAACCCCTATAATTGGAATGTTGGTGAGTTTAATGTTGTCCCAGACGTTTCTGAGACTGTCCTCAGTTCTTTTCATTCCTTTTTCTTTATTCTGCTCTGCAGTGATTTCCACTATTTTATCTTCCATGTCACTTATCCATTCTTCTGCCTCAGTTACTCTGCTATTGATCCTATCTAGAGTAGTTTTATTTTCATTTATTGTGTTGTTCATCATTGTTTGTTTCATCCTTAGTTCTTCTAGGTTCTTGTTAAATGTTTCTTGCATTTTGTCCATTCTATTTCCAAAATTTTGGATCATCTTTACTGTCAATATTCTGAATTCTTTTTCAGGTATACTGCCTATATCCTCTTCATTTGTTAGGTCTGCTGCGTTTTTATCTTGCTCCTTCATCTGCTGTGTGTTTTTCTGTCTTCTCATTTTGCTTCTCTTACTGTGTTTGGGGTCTCCTTTTTGCAGGCTGCATGTCCGTAGTTCCTGTTGTTTTTGGTGTCTGTCCCCAGTGGCTAAGTTTGGTTCAGGTGGTTGTATATGCTTCCTGGTAGAGGAGACTAGTGCCTGTGTTCTGGTGGATGAGGCTGGATCTTGTCTTTCTGGTCGTCAGGCCCACGTCTGGTGGTGTGTTTTGGGGTGTCTGTGGACTTATTATGATTTTAGTCAGCCTGTCTGCTAATGGGTGGGTTTGTGTTTCTGTCTTGCTAGTTGCTTGGCATAGGATGACCAACACTGTAGCTTGCTGGTCGTTGAGTGAAGCTGGGTGCTGGTGTTGAGATAGAGATATCTGGGAGATTTTTGCCATTTGATATTATGTGGAGCTCGGTGGTGTCTTTTGGACCAGTGTGTTGTAGTTGGCTCTCCCACCTCAGAGGCTCAGCACTGACTCCTGGTTGCAGCACCAAGAGACTTTCATCCACACGGCTCAGAATAAAAGGGAGAAAAAGTAGTAAGAGAGAATTAGTAGAAGTATAAAGAAAGAAAGAAAGGAGGGAGGGAGGGAAGGAGGAATGAAGGAAGGGGGGATGGAAGGAAAAGAAGAAAGAAAGAAAGAAGATACAGTAAAATAAAATAAAGTCAGATAAAATATAACAGTTTTTAAAATAAAAGAATAATTATTAAGAAAAGAAAAAGAAAAAAATTAAAAAAACAAAAAAGCAACAACAAATACCAGATGGATAGAAACCTAGGACAAATGGTGGAAGCAAAGCTATAGAGACAAAATCTCACACCAAAGCATATACATACACACTCACAAAAAGAGGAAAAAAGATAAAAATCATAAATCTTGCCCTCAAAGTCCACCTCCTCAGTTTGGGATGATTCGTTATCTAAAGGAGTGAAGGAAGGTAAGAAAGAAAGAAAGAAAGAAAGAAAGAAAGAAAGAAAGAAAGAAGATAAAGTAAAATAAAATAAAGTTATTAAAATAAAAAATAATTATTAAGAAAAAAAGTAAAAAAAAAATCCACACACACACACAAAAAAAGAAAAGGATGGATAGAACCCTAGGACAAATGGTGGAAACAAAGCTATACAGACAAAATCTCACACAGAATCATACACATACACTCTTACAAAAAGAGGAAAAGGGGAAAAAAACATAAATCTTGCTCTCAAAGTCCACTTCCTCAGTTTAGGATGATTCATTTTCTATTCATGTATTCTACAGCTGCAGGGTACATCAAGTTGATTGTGTAGCTTTAATCCGCTACTTCTGAGGATGCTGGGAGAGATTTCCCTTTCTCTTCTTTGTTCTCACAGCTCCCAGGGCCTCAGCTTTGAATTTGGCCCCGTCTCTGCGTGTAGGCCACCGGAGGGCATATGTTCTTCGTTCAGACTGCACAGGGCTAAAGGAGCTGCTGATTCGGGAGCTCTGGCTCATCAGGCCCTGGCGAAGGAGGGGCATGGAGTGTGGGGCGAGCCTGCGGCAGAGGCCGGCATGATGTTGCACAAGACTGAGGCGCGCTGTGAGTTCTCCTGGGGAAGTTGTCCTTGGATCCCTGGACCCTGGCAGTGGCGGGCTGGACAGGCTCACCGGAAGGGGGGTGTGGATAGTAACCTGTGCTCGCACACAGGCTTCTTGGTGGTGGCAGCAGCAGCCTTAGAGTCTCATGCCCGTGTCTGTGGTCCACGCGGCTCACACCCATCTCTGGAGCTCCTTTAAGCAGCGATCTTAATCTCCTTTCCTCGTGCACCAGGAAACAAAGAGGGAAGAAAAAGTCTCTTGCCTCTTTGGCAGGTCCAGACTTTTCCCCAGACTCCCTCCCGGCTAGCCGTGGTGTATTAACCCCCTGCAGACTGTGTTCACGCTGCCAACCCTAGTCCTCTCCTGGTGCTCCAAACGAAGAACAAGCCTCAACTACTAGCCCTGCCCACCCCAGCGGGTGAGCAGACAAGCCTCTCGGGCTGATGAGTGCCAGTAGGCCCTGATCCTCTGTGCAGGAGTCTCTCTGCTTTGCCCTCCGCACCCCTGTTGCTGTGCTCTCCTCCGTGGCTCCAAAGCTTTCCCCCTCCGCCACCTGCAGTCTCTGCTTGCAAAGGGGCTTCCTATTGTGTGGAAACCTTTCCTCCATCACAGCTCCCTCCCACTGGTGCAGATCCTGTCCCTAACCTTTTATCTCTGTTTATTCTTTTTTCTTTTGCCCTACCCAGGTACCTGCAGAGTTTCTTGCCTTTTGGGAGGTCTGAGGTCTTCTGGCAGCATTCAGTAGGTTTTTCTGATGTATCTGTTGGGAGGAAATTGATCTCCACGTCTTACTCTTCCACCATTATCCTGGAAGTCTCAAGGCTTGAATCTCTGCTTTTCTAATATAAGCATTTGGTGTTATAAATGTCCCTCAGACTAACATTTTGGTGTATTCCACCAGATTTTATAGGGCCTATTTTCATTATCATTTGTTTGCAATATTTCCTAATTTCTATTATGATTAATAATTACAATTTGTCCTTTGTTGGTCATATTTATCACTTGATTCAGTTCGTATTTTTAAACGTTGCCACCCTAAGTTGTTTGTTTCTGTTTTCCTTGGGTTATTATTTTTTAACTTAATTACATTTTGTTCAGAGAACGTGGTTTCCACCTTCACAACACTTTTTTGAAAATTGCTGACATATATTTGTTGCCTAGTGTATGATCAGCTTTTCTAAATGTTCCAATTGTGCTTCCAAAGAATATATATTCTCTAATCTTTGGACCTAGTATTGTATACATGCCCATTACATCAAGATTTTAATAGGGTTCTTCAAATCTTCCTTATCATTGCTAATAGTTATTGTTTTCTTAATCGATCAGTTACTGAGTGAGACACTAAAAGTTCCCACACTGTGAATTTGTCAATTTCAGTGAATTTTTGGCATATGTATATTTTGAGCCTTCGGAATTATAATCAAAATAATTAGCCCTGAATCCCTCCTTTTAATCATTTAAGAACTGAAATAATCATTTAAAAAATGTTCACAACTGTTTACTTTTGATGCTGCCATGCCCTTATGATTTAGATAGTCCTTTTTTAAGGTCATATGGCTCCATTTTGAAATTTTCCTAGTAATCTCTAGTTTGCAGTTGTTTCTGTCATCTTATTTCTGCTTCCTATTTATTGTGATTTTTCCCTACACTTCTCATGTATTATTCTCTTTTTCTGTTTTGTATTGCCCTGACTGAGTCTCTGTTGGATGGATTGAGTGTTCTTTAGTACCTTATTCCCTCTAGTGGTTTGGAAGTAATATATCCTATTTCTATTTGTCAAGTTCACCCGTGACATTTTAGCATGCTCTCCAGTGTTGCCGAGTCAGGTGTGCTGCTATGAGCAAATACTTGTTCATAGACAACTTTACCCTAACCCAGTGTTCCTTAGGGAAAAATTTAACACATCAACACAATCTAATGGACATCATGACAAAGATTTAAACCCAGTTGTTTAGATTTGTTGGTGGAAGGTTTGTAGTAGACTGGGGAGCTAATATTTACTGAACAGCTTTAATGTTCCAAGCACTTTATATGCATTTTTCTCATTTGACACTCCCAAACACCATACCAGATATGCATTCTTATATCCTCATTTGAAATGGGAAAAGTGAGAATCAGAGAGTTTAACCTTTCCCTTATCACATACCCAGACATTTCAGGAGTGAATCTAGATTCCTTTGACTGTAAATATCAGGGGCTCCCTATTTTCCATATTGTCTTCAGAGCGTGTGTTGAATTTTGTCACCAGGTTTTTCTGCTTCTATTGAGATTATCATATGGTTTTTATCCTTCAGTTTGTTAATATGGTATATCACATTGATTGCTTTGCATATATTGAAGAATCTTTGCATTCCGGGGATAAACAGCAGTTGATCATGGTGCATGATCTTTTTAATGAGCTGTTGAATTCCTTTTGCTAGTATTTAATTGAGGATTTTGCATCTATATTCATCCATGATATTGGACTGTAGTTTTCTTTTTTTTGTGATATCTCTGTCTGGTTTACATATCAGGGTGTTTTTGGCCTCATAGAACGAGTTTGGGAGTGTTCCTACTTATGCTGTATTTTGTGAGAATTTGAGAAAGATAGGTGTTAGCTCTTCTCGAAATGTTTCATAGAATTCGCCTGTGAGGCTAACTGATCCTGGGATTCTGTTTGTCTGAAGATTTTTTTTAAGCACTGAATATTTTATATAAAAAACAATATAATAAAATGGTGAGCACAAATACACACATGTCAATTTATAAATCAATTGACAAAATGCACTTATCTACTGTACAAAGTTTTCCTAAGCCAAACTTGGAGTATTTTAATATTAGTTAAGTTACTAAATAGCTACTATATTCCTAAATTTTAACTCATTATGCTGTATTTTATTTTCAATAATAGTTTTCTGAATAGTACAATGTTGCATTACTACACCAGTGGTCCCCAACTTTTTTGGCACCAGGGACTGGTTTCGTGGAAGATAATTTTTCCACAGACAGTAAAGTTGGAGAGGAAAGGGATGGTTCAGGTGATAATGCAAATGATGGTTCAGGCAGTAATGGGAGTGATGGGGAGCAATGGGGAGCGGCAGATGAAGTTTAGCTCTCTTGCCCAGTACTCAACTCCTGCTGTGTAGCCAGGTTCCTAACAGGCCATGTGGCCTGGGAGTTGGGCATCCCTGTTCTAAACCACACAATACAAGAAGGATGTATGTTCTCTTATCTTTTAAGAAATTTATTTATTTTAAGTATTCACTTTTGTCTGTGTTGGGTCTTTGTTGCTGCATGTGGGCTTTGTCTAGTTGCAGTGAGTGAGGGCTACTCTTTGTTGTGGTTCATGGGCTTCTTATTGTGGTGGCTTATTTTGTTGCTGAGCACCAGCCCAAGGTGCACAGACTTCAGTAGTTGTGGCACGTGTACTTAGTAGTTGTGGCTCATGGGCTCTAGAGTGCAGGCTCAGTAGCTGTGGCACATGGGGTTAGTTGCTCTGCGGCATGTGGGATCTTCCCAGAGCAGGGATCGAACCCGTGTCCACTGCACAGGCAGACAGTTTTTTAACCACTGTGTCACCAGGGAAGTTGGATGTAGATTATTTATACTGTTTTTAGATGAATCACTTTGCCCTACTTTTAGCAGTATACCCTGCAAGAGCTACTAATCTGCTTGACATTCTAAATCCATTTTTCTTGTGAGTAATGGAAATTCCCTCCAGATTTCTGCAAAATGTTCATTGCCAGTCAGTTTGGTATTCTGCGCTTTTTACATAATTTTGACTGTTTGT
The DNA here is from genome assembly GCF_011762595.2 of Tursiops truncatus. Classification (NCBI taxonomy): domain Eukaryota; kingdom Metazoa; phylum Chordata; class Mammalia; order Artiodactyla; family Delphinidae; genus Tursiops; species Tursiops truncatus. The sequence continues at coordinate 68,818,535 of NC_047055.1, read as the reverse complement.
AAATTTTTGTGGGAGTTTGGGAGTAGTTTTACCAGGAAAGGAGGGTCAGATGGCATTGTATGATGGATTAGCAATTTCATTCCATGTTTCTATTATGAAGTTGTTTGTACCATAAGGTACGTTGGGTGAGTCCTACATGCTCAAATGCTCAGTAAACTTCCATGTGAAATCTACACTATTATAAAACAGTTTCATCATATCATTCAGAATGTTTTCAAATTGGGTTCTAGTTATCAAATCTCACCAATTCTTTGTTGATGTTCCTTTCAACCACTAATTCATGGATGAGATAATAAATCGCTAAATACTGTCTGGAAAATTTGCTTTATAAGAAACATACATCATCTGCAAAAATAAGTATTTATATTTATTAGGATTGTATCTAATTGCAGCTAAGTGCATAGTGACAGTGGCTTATATAAAGTAGTCTTTTTAATTTTTTCACCTAACAAAAATTTTGTAAGTAGGCAATCCAGGGCTGTCACGGCAGTACCATAATACCATTAGAGAGCCACTACTGATTATTTTGCCTCCTATATAACTATTTGAAGTTTAGGAAGAAAGAATGAGAAGAGCAAGGGGCAATTGCTGAGTCTGCCTCTATGATATGTTTATTAGCTACATTAAGCTACATTTGGAGAGGGGGTTGAATGGGGATGTCCCTGATTTGTAGCATTTGATGATTTCATTGATATAAATACTGTTCTTACAAGCCACCAAAATAAATGGTTTTACCACAGACTCTTGGCTCTGCCCTCTTTTAAAGCACTTTCTTGGGAGCCACACTAAACAATTTCTATTTATATCTGATTACTCAGAATTGAATTCTGTAGCAACCTCAAGCTACACAAGAGGCTAGAAATTAGTACTGCCCTAAAATCAGGGAAGGGGAGTATAGCTGTTAGGCCAAAATTGTCTGCTATAGTTGTCCATGAAAATCAAAAAAATAATATTAGAAATATTTCTGAGGAAGAGAATATTTAGAAAAAGTAAATTAGGTTACTACTATAAAGTAGCAGAAGCAAGCAAATTGAAAGATTGCACACAGTAGAAGAATAATTCAGTGCTGAAATATTTTATTGAAAAGTTAACAAATTTGCATATGTAAATATGTAAAGAAATGAAAGTCAAAGTGCTGAAAATATTCATATCTTTAAAATATTTGGACGATAGAAAAATATTCTCATTGCATAACATTTCATTATGGCTATACATATATATATATATGCTTCAAAGGAAGCATATACAGAACATATTTAACATAAATTCATTAATGTCTGATAATGTATAAAATGTAAATTAGTGGCAATGCTAGCAAATGGACTTTTTTTTTTTTTTTTTTGCGGTACGCATGCCTCTCACTTTTGTGGCCTCTCCTATTGCAGAGCACAGGGTCCAGACACGCTGATTCAGCCACCATGGCTTACGGGCCCAGCTGCTCTGTGCCATGTGGGATCTTCCCAAACAGGGGCACGAACCCACATCTCCTGCATCGGTAGGCGGACTGTCAACCACAGAGCCACCAGGGAAGCCCTAGGAAATGGATTTTTTCACTTAAAATTGAATTAGAGTCCATATGTTCTAAAAATAAATTAGGGAGGAAAATATGTATATTCCAAGTAGAGAAAGTTTTGCTTTTTCTGTTCCATTAGAATTCGAAGCAATAACTACGAGAATAATTTTTCCCTGACTCTAAGATGGAGTCAAGAAGATTCATGGGTTCATTTTGTCTAGATCATTGTTTTAATGCTTTCTAAAATCTATTCTATTACTCATTTTCTAATTAAAATCTACTGTGTGTTAGGCAATTGTGTCAAGACACATTTAGTCTAATGGGGATGATCGTCAATAAAAATCATTTAAAAAATGGAATTCTTGCCAACTTCCACTGCAAGGAGGAGCTGAAGAACACTATTGCCCATAAACTAAACTAAATTGAGAACCATTGAAAGCTTATAAGTTAATTCCTCAGTTAATAAAAATGTTAAAAATTGTTTTCCCTCAAGTGTAAAATCATAGAAGAAAATGAAGTACAGATTTCTAACTGCATCATGCCTGCCATGATGACAGATCACCTTCTTTGTTTATTTATAGCCAGATATATCTATAATAGGCAATTCCGCAGCAAAAGTTGCAAATGATTATGCTTCTATGTTATTATCATATTCTCCTCAAGTTTCTTCTGACAATTTTCATTGATTCCAGTTTCTAAAAGTGAGATATTATATCTTTCTAATATTATAGTCCCAATATCTATAAAATTCCTGAAATTATAGTAAAAGGTTGAAAATAAATGTTGAATGAATAAATGAAAAGCTGAGAGGATATCGCTGGTGTGCTGAAGTTCTGGATTGATAAAAGGCAAAGTGAGTTGAAAAGCAGCTGATAGCCCAAGATAAAGCTTTTCAATAAATGTTAGAGGCAAGAGCCATTGACTCTAGTATGATTTTGGACTCATACCATACACATTTTTCATTATACATCTAATGAAATCTAAATTATTTATGTTAATGGACTCTATGGATAATTTTGGGTTTTTTTTAAAACATCTTTATCGGAGTATAATTGCTTTACAATGGTGTGTTAGTTTCTGCTTTATAACAAAGTGAATCAGTTATACATATACACATGTTCCAATATCTCTTCTTTCCTGCATCTCCCTCCCCCCCACCCTCCCTATCCCACCCCTCTAGGTGGTCACACAGCACCTATATGATTTCCCTGTGGTATGGGGCTCTTCCCACTAGCTATCCACTTTACGCTTGGTAGTGTATATATGTCCATGCCACTCTCTCACCTCATAACAGCCTCCCCCTCCCCCTCCCCATATTCTCAAGTCCATGCTCTGGTAGGTCTGGGTTTATATTCCCATCTTCCCCTAGGTTCTTCATGACCATTATTTTTTCTTAGATTCCATATATATGTGTTAGCATATGGTATTTGTTTTTCTCTTTCTGACTTACTTCACTCTTTATGACAGACTCTAGATCCATCCACCTCACCACAAATAACTCAATTTTGTTCCTTTTTATGGCTGAGTAATATTCCATTGTATATATGTGCCACATCTTCTTTATCCATTCATCTGTTGTTGCACACTTAGGTTGCTTCCACGTCCTGGCTATTGTAAATAGAGCTGCAATGAATATTTTCTAACATGACTCTCTTTGAATTATGGTTTTCTCAGGGTTTATGCCCAGTAGTGGGATTGCTGGGTCATATGGTAGTTCTATTTGTAGTTTTCTAAGGAACCTCCATACTGTTCTCCATAGTGCCTGTATCAATTTACATTCCCACCAGCAGTGCAAGAGGGTTCCCTTTTCTCCACACCCTCTCCAGCCTTTATTGTTTCTAGATTTTTTGATGAAAGCCATTCTGACTGGTGTGAGATGATATCTCATTGTAGTTTTGATCTGCAGTTCTCTAATGATTAATGATGTTGAGCATTCTTTCATGTGTTTGTTGGCAATCTGTATAATTTCTTTGGAGACATGTCTCTTCAGGTCTTCTGCCCATTTTTGGATCAGATTCTTTGTTTTTTTTTGATATTGAACTGCATGATCTGCTTGTATATTTTGGAGATTAGTCTTCTGTGAGTTGCTTCATTTGAAAATATTTACTCCCATTCTGAGGGTTGTCTTTTCATCTTGTTTATTGTTTCCTTTGCTGTGCAAAAAGTTTTAAGTGTCATTGTGTCACAATTTTTTAATTTCTATTTCTGGGTCATAATGGATCTTCCTGTGATTTATGTCATGCATTGTTCTACCTATGTTTTCCTATAAGAGATTCATAGTATCTGTGCTTACATTTATTTCTTTAATCCATATTGAGTTTATTTTTGTGTACAGTGTTAGGGAGTTTTCTAATTTCATTCTTTTACAGGTAGCTCTCCTGTTTTCCCAGCACTAGTTATTGAGGAGGCTGTCTTTTCTCCACTGTATATTCTTGCCTCTTTCATCAAAGATAAGATGACCTTATGGTTTTGGTGTATCTCTGGGCTTTCTATTCTGTTCCATTGCTCTATATTTCAGTTTTTGTACCTGTACCATACTGTCTTGATTATTGTAGCTTTGTAGTATAGTCTGAAGTCAGCAAGCCTGTATCCTCCAGCTCCGTTTTTGTTTCTCAAAACTGCTTTGGCTATGGGGTCTTTTGTGTTTTCATTCAAATTTTGAAATATTTTGTTTTACTTCTTTGAAAAGTGCAATTTGTAGTTTGAAAAGGATTGCATTGACTCTGTAGATTGCTTTGGGTAGTATATTCCTTTTCACAATGTTGATTCCTCTGACCCAAGAACATGGTATATCTCTCCATGTGTGTGTCTCATCTTTAATTTCCTTCATCAGTCTCCTATGTTTTTCTCCATACAGGACTTTTGTCTCCTTAGGTAGGTTTGTTCCTAGGAATTTTCTTTTTTTCTGCAATGGTCAATGGGAGTGTTTCCGTACGTTCCCTTTCAGATTATTCTTCATTAGTGTATAGGAATGCAAGTGATTTCTATGCCTTAATTTTGTATACTGCTACTGTTCCAAATTGATTGATTAGCTCTCGTAGTTTTCTGGTAGCATATTTAGGATTCTCTATCTATAGTATCATGTCATCTGCAAACAGTGACACTTTTACTTCTTTCCTTATTTGGATTCCTTTTATTTTTTTTTCCTTGTCTGATTGCTGTGGCTAAAACTTCCAAAACTATGTTGAATAATAGTTGTTAGAATGAGCAGCCTTGTCTTATTCCTGATCTTAGTGGTAATGGTTTCAAGTTTTCACCATGGAGAATGATGTTGGCTGTGGGTTTGTCATATATGGCATTCATTATGTTGAGGTAAGTTCCCTCTATGCCTACTTTATAGATGGCTTTTATCATCAATGTGTGTTGAATTTTGTCACCAGGTTTTTCTGTTTCTATTGAGATTATCATATGGTTTTCATACTTCAGTTTGTTAATATGTTGTATCACCTTGATGGCTTTGTGTATATTGAAGAATCCTTGCATTCCTGGGATAAATACCACTTGATCATGGTGCATGATCTTTTCAATGTGCTGTTGGATTCTTTCTGCTAGTATTTAGTTGAGGATTTTTGCATCTATATTCATCCAGGATATTGACCTGTAGTTTTCTGTTTTTGAGATATATTTGTCTGGTTTTGGTATCAGGGTGATGTTGGCCTCATAGAATGAGTTTGGGAGTGTTCCTACTTATGCTGTATTTTGTGAGAATTTGAGAAGGATAGGTGTTAGCTCTTCTCTAAATGTTTCATAGAATTCACATGTGAAGCTACCTGGTCCTGGGATTTTGCTTGTTTGAAGATTTTTTTTAAGCACTGAATATTTTATATAAAGAAAACAATATAATAATAAGGTGGTGAGTACAAATACACACAATGTAGATTCATAAATCAAATGACAAAATACATTTATCTATTGTACAAAGTTTTCCTAAGCCAAACTTGTAGTATATTTATATTAGTTAAGTTACTAAGTAACTACTATATTCCTAAATTTTAATTCATTATCTTGTATTATTATTTACAATACCAGTTTTCTGAATAGTACAATGATGCATTTCTACACCAGTGGTCCCCAAATTTTTGGCACCAGGAACTGGTTTCGAAGAAGACAATTTTTCCATAGACAAGAAAGGTGGTGTGGGAATGGATGGTTCAGGTGATAATGAAAGTGATGGTGCAAGCAGTAATGTGAGTGATGGGGAGAGATGGGGAGCAGCAGATGAGGTTTCACTCTCTTGCCCACTGTTCACCTCCTGCTGTGCAGCCTGGTTTCTAACAGGCCATGTTTGCTGGGAGTTTGGTATCCCTGTTCTAAACCACACAATACAAGAAGGATGTAGGTTCTTTTATTTTTTAAATAAATTTATTGTTTTATGTATTTACTTTTGGCAATGTTGTGTCTTTGTTGCCACATGTGGGCTTTCTCTAGTTGAAGCAAGTGACGGCTACTCTTCCTTGTGGTGGCTTATTTTGTTGCTGAGCACCAGCTCTAGGTGTGCAGACTTCAGTAGTTGTGGCACGTGGGCTTAGTAGTTGTGGCTCATGGGCTCTAGAGTGCAGACTCAGTAGCTGTGGCACACGGGCTTAGTTGCTTCATGGCATGTGGGATCTTCCTAGACCAGGGATCGAAACTGTGTCCACTGCACTAGCAGGCAGATCCTTAACCACTGTGTCACCAGGGAAGTTCGATGTAGCTTCTTTATACTGTCTTTTTGATGAATGTTTTTGCTCTACTTTTAGCAGTGTACCCTGCAAGAGCTACTAAGCTGCTTCACTTTCTAAATCCATTGTTTTTGTGAGTAATGGAAATTCCCTCCAGATTTCTGCAAAATTTTCATTGCCAGTCAGTTTAGTATTCTGTGCTTTTAAAATATTTTTGACTGTTTGTAAATTTTTGTGTGAGGTTGGGAGTAGTTTTACCAGGAAAGGAGGGTCAGATGGCATTGTATAATGGAATAGCAATTTCATTCCATATTTCTATTATGAAGTTGTTTGTACCATAAGGTATTTTGGGTGAGTCCTATGTGCTCAAATGCTCAGTAAACCTCCATGTGAAATCTACACTCTTATAAAAGAGTTTCATCATAACATTCAGATTGTTATCAAAGTGGGTTGTAGCTATCAAAACTCACCAACGCTTTGTTGATGTTACTTTCAACCACTAATTCATGTGCGCAATAATAATTCTCTACATATTTTCCAGAAAATTTGCTTTTTAAGAAACATACATCCTCTGCAAAAAAAAGTTTTTTGTATTTCTTAGAATTGTATCTAATTGCAGCAAAATGCATAGTGACAGTGCCTTGTGTAAATTAGTGTTTTTAATGTTTTCACCTAACAAAAATTTTGTAAGTAGGCAATCCAGGGCTGTTACAGCAGTTCCATTATGCCATTAGATAGCCACAACTGATTATTTTGCCTCTTATATAACTATTTGAATTTTAGGAAGAAAGAGTGAGAAGGGCAAGAGGCAATTGCTAAGAGTCTGCCTCAATGATATGCTTATTAGCTACATTAAGCTACATTTGGAGAGGGGGTAGAATGGGGATGTCCCTGATTTGTAGCCTTTGCTGATTTCATTTATATGAATACTGTCCTTGAAAGCCAGTGTAATAGAAGGTTTTACAACAGAGTCTTGGCTCTGTCCTCTTTTAAAACACTTACTTTGGAGCCACACTAAACAATTTCTATTTATATCTGATTACTCAGAATTGTATTCTGTAGCAACCCCTTGCTACAGAGGAGGCTAGAAATTATTACTGATGTAAAATCAGGGAAGGGGAGAATAGCTGTCAGGTCCAAAGTGTCTGCTATAGTTGTCCATGAAAAGCAATAAAATAATATTAGAAATATTTCTGAGGAAGAGAATATTCAGAAAAATAAATTAGGTTACTTATATAAAGTAGCAGACGCAGGCAAATTGAAAGATTGCACACAGTAGATGCATAATTCAGTGCTGAAATATTTTATTGAAAATTTATTAAATTTGAGTGTGTAAATATGTAAAGAAATGAAAGTCAAACTGCTGAAAATATTCATATCTCTAAAATATTTGGACGATAGAAAAATATTTCATTGCATAAAATTTCATTATCGATATATATATATACTTATATATATGCTTCAAAGGAAGCATATACAGAACATATTTAACATAAATTTATTAATGTCTAATAATGTATAAATTTTAAATTAGTGGCAATGCAAGCAAATGGATTTCTTTCTTTTTTTTTTTTTTTTTGCTGTATACGGGCCTCTCATTCTTGTGGACTCTCCTGTTGAGGACACAGGCTCCGTATATTCAGGCTCAGTGGTGATGTCTCACGGGACCTGCCGCTCCGCGCCATGTGGGATCTTCCCGAACTGGGGCACGAACCCACGTCCCCTGTATCGGTAAGCAGAGTCTCAACCACTGCACCACCAGGCAATCCCTAAAAAATGGATTTTTTCACTTAAAATTGAATTACAGTCCATTTCTTCTAAAAATAAATTAGGGAATAAAATATGTATATTCCAATTACAGAAAATTTTGCTTTTTCTATTCCATTAGAATTCTAAGCAATAACTACAAGAATAATTTTTCCCTGACTCTAAGATGGAGTCAAGAAGATTCATGGGTTCATTTTGTCTGGATCATTGTTTTAATGGTTTCTAAAATCTATTCTATTATTCATTTTCTAATTAAAATCTACTGTGTGTTAGGCAATTGTGTCAAGACATCTTTTAGTCTATTGGGGAAGATAGTCAATAATAATCATTTCAAATATGAAATTCTTACCAACTTCCACTGCAAGGAGGAGCTGAGGAACTGTATTGCCCATAAACTAATCTAATTTGAGAATCATTGAAAGATGAAAAATTAATTAATTCCTCAGTTAATAAAATTGTTAAAAATTGTTTCCCCTCAAGTGTAAAGTCATAGAAGAAAATGAAGTACACGTTTGTAACTGCATCATGCCTCCCATGATGACAGTTCACCTTCTTTCTTTATCTATAGCCAGATATATCTATAATAGGTAATTCCACAGCAAAAGTTGCAAATGATTATGCTTCTATGTTATTATCATATTCTCCTCAAGTTTCTTCTGACAATTTGGATTGATTCCAGTTTCTAAAAGTGAAATATTATGTCTTTTTAATATTATAGTGCCATTATCTATAAAATTCCTGAAATAATAGTAAATGGTTGAAAATAAATTTTGAATGAATAAATGAAATGCTGAGAGGATATCAGTGGTGTGCTGAATTTCTGGATTGATAAAAGGCGAAGTGAGTTGGAAAGCAGCTGATAGGCCAAGAAAAAGCTATTCAATAAATAGTAAAGGCAAGAGACATTGACTCTAGTATGATTTTGGACTCATGCCATACATATTTGTCATTATACATCTAATGAAAACTTAATTATTTATGCTAATGGACTCTATGGATAATTTTGGGTTTTTTTAACATCTTTATTGGAGTATAATTGCTTTACAACGATTTGTTAGTTTTTGCTTTATAACAAAGTGAATCAGTTATACATATACACATGTCCCCATATCTCTTCCCTCCTGTGTCTCCTTCCCTCCCACCCGCCCTATCCCACCACTGTAGGCGGCCGAACACCACCTTGTGCTACACAGCTACTTCCCACTAGCTATCCACTTTACGCTTGGTAGTGTATATGTAGTGTATATAGTGTATATATATCCATGCCTCTCTCTCACTTCATCACAGACGACCCCTACCCCTCCTCATATGCTCAAGTCCATGCTCTAGTCGGTCTGTGTTTTTATTCCCGTCTTACCCCAGGTTCTTCATGAAGTTGTTTTTTTTCTTAGATTCCATATATATGTGTTAGCATACGGTATTTGTTTTTCTCTTTCTGACTTACTTCACTCTTTATGACAGACTCTAGATCCATCCATCTCACCACAAGTAACTCAATTTTGATTCTTTTTTGGCTGAGTAATATTCCATTGTATATATGTGCCACATCTTCTTTATCCACTCACCTGCTGATGCACACTTTGGTTTATTCCATATCCTGGCTCTTGTAAATAGAGTTCTAGTGAATATTCTGGTACATGACTCGTTTTGAATTATGGTTTTCTCAGGGTTTATGCCCAGTAGTGGGATTGCTGGGTTGCATGGTAGTTCTTTTTGTAGTTTTTGAAGGAAGTTCCATACTGTTCCCCATAGTGGCTGTGTCAGTTTACATTCCCACCAACAGTGCAAGAGGGTTCCCATTTCTCCACACCCTCTCCAGCCTTTATTATTTCTAGATTTTTGGATGAAAACCATTCTGAGCGGTGTGAGATGATATCTCATTTTAGTTTTGATTTGCATTTCTCTAATGATTAATGATGTTGAGCACTCCTTCATGTGTTTGTTGGCAATCTGTATACCTTCTTTTGAGACATGCCTGCTTAGGTCTTCTGCCCTTTTTGGATTGGCTTGTTTGTTCTTTTGATATTGAGCTGCATGATATGCTTGTATATTTCGGAGAGTAGACTTCTGTGAGTTGCGTCATTTGAAAATATTTTCTCCACGCTGAGGGTTGTCTTTTCATCTGGTTTATGGTTTCATTTGCTGTGCAAAATATTTTAATATTCATTGTGTCACAATTTTTATTCTATTTCCATTTCTGGGCCATAATGGATCTTGCTGTGATTTATGTCATGGATTGTTCTGCCTATGTTTTCCTCTAAGAGTTTCATAGTGTCTGGCCTTACATTTAGTTCTTTAATCCATATTCAGTTTATTTTTGTGTACAGTGTTAGAGAGTGTTCTTATTTCATTCTTTTACACATAGCTATCCTGTTTTCCCAGCACTAGTTGTTGAATAGCCTGTCTTTAATGCATTGTATATTCTTGCCCCTTTCATCGAAGATAAGAGGACCTTATTGTTTTGGTGTATCTCTGGGCTTTCTATTCTGTTCCATTGCTCTATTTTTCAGTTTTTGTTCCAGTACAATACTGTTTTCTTTACTGTGGCTTTGTAGTATAATCAGAAGTCAGGGAGCATGAAACCTCAAGCTCCATTTTTCTTTCTCAGAATTGCTTTGGCTATCAGGTCTTTTGTGTTTTCATACAAATTTTGAAATTTTTGTTTTAGTTCTGTGAAAAGCTCAATTTTCAGTTTGATAGGGATTGCATTGAGTCTGTAGATTGCTTTGGGTAGTATATTCATTTTCACAATATTGATTCTTCCAACCCAGGAACATGGTATATCTCTTCATGTGTGTGTACCATCTTTAATATCTTTCATCAGTGTCTTTTGGTTTTCTGCATACAGGACTTTTGTGTCCTTAGGTAGGTTTGTTCCTAAGAATTTTCTTCTTTTTGTTGTATTGGTAAATGGGAGTGTTTCCTTATGTTCTCTTTCAGATTTTTCTTCATTAATGTACAGGAATGCAAATGATTTCTGTGCCTTAATTTTGTATACTGCTACTTTACCAAATTCATGGATTAGCTCTCATAGTTTTCTGGTAGCATGTTTCAGATGCTCTATGTATAATATCATGTCATCTACAAACATTGAAAGTTTTACTTCTTTCCTAATTGAGATTCCTTTTATTTCTTTTTCTTGTCTGATTGCTGTGGCTTAAACTTCCAAAACTATGTTGAATAGTATTGCTTAGAATGAACAGCTTTGTGTTGTTCCTGATCTTAGTGGTAATGGTTTCAAGTTTTCACCATGGAGAACGATGTTGGCTGTGGGTTTGTCATATATGGCATTTATTATGTTGAGGTAAGTTCCCTCTATGCCTGCATTCTGGACGGTTTTTATCATCAATTTGTGTTGAATCTTGTCACCAGGTTTTTCTGCTTCTATTGAGATTATCATATGGTTTTCATCCTTCACTTTGTTAATATGGTGTATCACCTTCTTTGCTTTGTGTATATTGAAGGATCCTTGCATTCTTGGGATAAAAAACACTTGATCATGGTGCATGATCTTTTTAACGTACTGTTGGGTTCTTTTTGTTAGTATTTAGTTGAGGATTTTTGCATCTATATTCATCCGAGATATTGGACTGTAACTTTCTTTTTTTTCCTGATATCTCTGTCTGGTTTTGGTATCAGGGTGATGTTGGCCTCATAGAATGAGTTTGGGAGTGTTCCTACTTATGCTGTATTTTGTGAGAATTTGAGAATGATAGGTGTTAGCTCTTCTCTAATTGTGTCATAGAATTCGCCTGTGAAGCTACCTGATACTGGGATTTTGTTTGTTTGAAGATGTGATTTTTAAGCACTGAATACTTATATAAAGGAAAACAATATAATAAGGTGGTTAGCACAAAATCACACAAGGTAGATTTATAAATCAAATGACAAAATGCATTTATCTATTGTACAAAATTTTCCTAAGCCAAACTTGGAGTATTTTAATATTAGTTAAGTTACTAAATAGCTACTATATTCCTAAATTTTAAGTCATTATTTTGTATTTTATTTACAATACCAGTTTTCTGAATAGTACAAAGTTGCATTTCTACACCAGTGGTCCCCAACCATTTTGGCAACAGGGACTGGTTTCGTGGAAGACAATTTTTTCCAGACAGGAAATGTGGGGTGGGAAGGGATCGTTCAGGTGATAATGCAAGTGATGATTCAGGCAGTAATGTGAGTGATGGGGAGCAATGGGGAGCAGCAGATGAAGTTTCGCTCTCTTGCCCACTGCTCACCTCCTGCTGTGCAGCTAGGTTCTTATCAGTCCTTGTGGCCTGGGAGTTGGGTATCCCTGTTCTAAACCACACAATACAAGAAGGATGTAGGTTCTCTTATTTTTTAAATAATTTTTTTTATTTATTTTTGCTGCATTGGGTCTTTGTTTCTGCATGTGGGCTTTCTCTAGTAGCAGCGAGTGGGGGCTACTCTTTGTTGTGGTGCACGGCTTCTCATTGTGGTTGCTTCTTTTCTTGCTGAGCACCAGCTCTACGCGTGTGGACTTCAGTAGTTGTGGCACATGGGCATAGTAGTTGTGGCTCATGGGCTCTAGAACGCAGGCACAGTAGCTGTGGCACACGGGCTTAGTTGATATATGGCATGTGGGTTCTTCCCGGACCAGGGATCAAACCCATGTCCACTGCACTGGCAGGCAGATTCTTAACCACTGTGTCACCAGGGAAGTTGGATGTAGCTTCTTTATACTGTCTTTTAGAAGAATCACTTTGCTCTACTTTTAGCAGTATACCCTGCAAGAGCTACTAATCTGCTTCATGTTCTAAATCCATTGTTCGTGTGAGTAATGGAAATTCCCTCCAGATTTCTGCAAAATGTTCATTGTCAGTCAGTTTAGTATTCTGTGCCTTTTACAAATTTTTGGCTGTTTGTAAATTTTTGCGTGAGGTTGGGAGTAGTTTTACCAGGAAAGGAGGGTCAGATTGCATTGTATGATGGATTAGAAATTTCATTCCACATTTCTATTACGAAGTTGTTTGTACCATAAGATATTTTGGGTGAGTCCAACGTGCTGATATGCTCAGAAAACTTCCATGTGAAATCTACACTCTTATTAAAGAGTTTCATCGTATCATTCTGATTGTTATCAAAGTGGGTTCTAGGTATCAAAACTCACTAACATTTTGTTGATGTTCCTTTCAACCACTTATTCATGTGTGAGATAATGATTTTCTAAATATTTTTCAGAAAATTTGCTTTATAAGAAACATACATTGTTTGCAAAAAGAAGTTTTTTTATATTTATTAGAATTGTATCTAATTGCAGCAATATGCATAGTGTCAGTGGCTTATATAAAGTAGTGTTTTTAATTTTTTCACTTAACAAAAATTTTTAAGTAGGCAATCCATGGCTGTTACGGCAGTACCATTATGCCATTAGATAGCCACAACTAATTATTTTGCCTCCTATATTACTATTTGAATTTTAGGAAGAAAAAATGGGAAGTGCAAGAGGCAAATGCTAAGAGTCTGCCTCAATGATATGTTTATTAGTTATATTAAGCTACATTTGGAGTGGTAGTGGGTTGGGGATGTCCCTGATTTATAGCATTTGCTGATTACGTTGATATAAATACTGTTCTCGCAAGCCAGTTAAATAGATGGTTTTACCACAGACTCTTTGTTCTGCCCTCTTCTAAAGCACTTTCTTGGGAGCCACACTAAACAATTTCTTTTTATATCTGATTACTCAGAATTGTATTCTGTAGCAATCTCATGCTACACAGGAGCCTAGAAATTAGTACTGCCCTAAAATCAGAGAAGGGGAGAATAGCTGTTAGGCCAAAAGTTTCTCCCATAATTGTCCATGAAAAATAATAAAGTAATATTAGAAATATTTCTGAGGAACAGAATATTTAGAAAAAATAAATTAGACTACTTCTATAAAGTAGCAGAAGCAGGCAAATTGAAAGATTGTACACAGTAGATGCATAATTCAGTGCTGAAATATTTTATTAAAAAGTTATTAGAGTGTGTAAATATGTAAAGGAATAAAAGTAAAACTGCTGAAAATATTCATATCTTTAAAATGTTTGGATGACAGAAAAATATTCTCATTGCATAAAATTTCATTATGGCTATATATATATATATATATATATATATATATATATATATATGAAGCATATATGCTTCAAAGGAAGCATATACAGAACATATTTAACATAAATTTATTAGTGTCTAATAATGTATAAAATGTAAATTAGTGGCAATGGTAGAAAATGGTTTTATTTTATTATTTTTTTTGGGGGGGGGGGTTACGTGGTCCACACACTGTTGTGGCGTCTCCTGTTGAGGAGCACAGGCTCCGGACGTGCAAGCTCAGTGGCCATGGCTCACGGGCCCAGCTGCTCTGTGGCATGTGGGGTCTTCCTGGACTGGGACAGAAACCCACGTCCTCTGCATCGGTAGGGGGACTGTCAACCACAGCACCACCAGGGAAGCCCTAGGAAATAGATTTTTCACGTAAAATTGAATTAGAGTTCATTTGTTCTAAAAATAAATTAGGGAAGAAAATATGTATATTCCAAGTTCAGAAATTGTTGCTTTTTCTATTCCATTGGAATTCCAAGCAATAACTATGAGAATAATTTTTCCCTGGCTCTGAGATGGAGTCAAGAAGATTCATCAGTTCATTTTATCTGGATCATTGTTTTAATGCTTTCTAAAATCTATTATATTATTCATTTTCTAATTAACATCTACTGTGTGCTACGCAATTGTGTCAAGACATCTTTTAGTCTATTGGGGAAGATAGTCAATAAACATCATTTAAATGATGGTATCTTACCAAATTCTACTGCAAGGAGGAGCTGAAGAACCCTGTTGCCCATAAATTAACTAATTTGAGAATCATTGAATGCTTAAACACTAATTCCTCAGTTAATAAAATTGTTAAAATTTGTTTTCCCTCAAGTGTAAAATCATAGAAGAAAATGAAGTACACATTTGTAACTGCATCATGCCTCGCATGATGACAGATCACCTTCTTTGTTTATCTATAGACAGATATATCTATAATAGGTAATTCCACAGCAAAAATTGAAAATGATTATGCTTCTATGTTATCATATTCTCCTCAACTTCCTTCTGACAATTGTGATTGACTCCAGTTTCTAAAAGTGAGATATTATGTCTTTTTAGAATTATAGTCCCAATATCTATAAAATTCCTGAAATTATAGTAAATGGTTAAAAATAAATGTTGAATGAATAAATGAAAGCTGAGAGGATATTAGTGGTGTGCTGAAGTTCTGGATTGATAAGAGGCCAAGTGAGTTGGAAAGCAGCTGATAGGCCAAGAGAAATCTTTTCATTTAATAGTAAAGGCAAGAGACACTGTCTCTTGTATGATTTTGGACTCATGCCATACATATTTGTCATTATACATCTAAAGAAAACTAAATTATTTATGCTAATGGACTGTATGGATAATTTTGTGTTTTTTTTAACTTCTTTATTGGAGTATAATTGCTTTTCAGTGGTGTGTTAATTTCTGCTTTATAACAAACTGAATCATTTATACATATACACATGTTCCCATATCTCTTCCCTCCTGCATCTCCCTCCCTACCACCCTCCCTATCCCAACCCTATAGGCAGTCCCACACCTCTTAGCTGTTTTCCCTGTTCTACGCGGCTGCTTCCCACTAGATATATACTTTACGCTTGGTAGTGTATATATGTCCATGCCACTCTCTCACCTCATCACAGCCTATCCCTCCCCATCCCCATATACTCAAGTCATGCTAAGTAGGTCTGTGTTTATATCCCCGTCTTACCCTTAGGTTCTTCATGACCATTTTTTTTCCGTATATTCCATATATATGTGTTAGCATACGGTATTTGTTTTTCTTTTTCTGACTTACTACACTCTTTATGACAGACTCTAGATTCATCCAACTCACCTCAAATAACTCAATTCCGTTTCTTTCTATGGCTGAGTAATATTACATTGTATGTATGTGCCAAATCTTCCTTATCCATTCATCTGCTGATGGTCACTTAGGTTGCTTCCATATCCTGGCTATTGTAAGTAGAGATGCAATAATATTTTGGTACATGACTGTTTTTGAATTATGGCATTCTCAGTGTATATGTCCAGTAGTGGGATTGCTGGGTCATATGGTAGTTCTATTTGTAGTTTTTTAAGGAACCTCCCTACTGTTCTCCATAGTGGCTGTATCAATTTACATTCCCACCAACAGTGCAAGAGAGTTCCCTCTTCTCCACACCCTCTCCAGCATTTATAGTTTCTAGATTTTTTTCATGAAAGTCATTCTGACCAGTGAGAAAAGATATCTCATTGTAATTTTGATTTGCATTTCTCTAATGATTAATGATGTTGAGCATTCTTTCATGTGTTTGTTGGAAATCTGTATACCTTCTTTGGAGACATGTCTGTTTAGGTCTTCTCTCCATTTTTGGATTAGCTTCTTTGTTTTTATGATATTGAGCTGCATGATCTGCTTGTATATTTTGGAGATTAGTCTTCTGTGAGTTGCTACATTGGAAAATATTTTCTCCCATTCTGAGGGTTGCCTTTTCATTTGTTTATGGTTTCCTTTGCTGTGCAAAATATTTTAAGGGTCATTGTGTCACAATTATTTTAAAATTTCCATTTCTGTGTCATAATGGATCTTCCTGTGATTTATGTCACCGATTGTTCTGCCTATGTTTTCCTCTAAGTGTTTCATAGTGTCTGTCCTTACATTTATTTCTTTAATCCATATTGAGTTTATTTTTGTGTACAGGGTTAGGGAGTGTTCTAATTTCATTCTTTTACAGTTAGCTGCCCTGTTTTCCCAGCACTGGTTATTGAATAGGCTGTCTTTAATACATTGTATATTCTTGCCTCTTTCATCGAAGATAAGTTGACCTTATTGTGTGGATGTATCTCTGCGCTTTCTACTGTGTTCCATTGCTCTATATTTCAGTTTTTGTACCAGCACCATACTGCCTTGATTACTGTAGCTTTGTAGTATAGTTTGAAGTCAGGGTGCCTGAATACTTCAGCTCCATTTTTCTTTCTGAAAATTGCTTTGGCAGTCTGGTCTTTTGTGTTTTCATACAAATTTTGAAATATTTTGTTTTACTTCTGTGAAAACTACAATTTGTAATTTGATAAGGATTTCATTGAATCCGTAGATTGTTTTGGGTAGTATATACATTTTCACAATGTTGATTCTTCCGACCCAAGAACATGGTATATCTCCCCATGTGTGTGTATCATCTTTAATTTCTTTCATCAGTGTCTTATGGTTTTCTGCATACAGGACTTTTGTGTCCTTAGATAGGTTTGTTCTTAGGAATTTTCTTCTTTTTGTTGCAATGGTAAATGCGAGTGTTTCCTTATGTTCTCTTTCAGATTTTCCTTCATTCATGTATAGGAATGCAAGTGATATCTGTGCCTTAATTTTGTATACTTCTACTTTACCAAATTCATTGATTAGCTCTCGAAGTATTCTGGTAGCATCCTTCGGATTCTCTATGTATAGTATCATGTCATCTGCAAACAGTGACTGTTTTACTTCTTTTCTGGTTTGGATTCCTTTTATTTCTTTTTCTTGTCTGATTGCTGTGGCTAAAACTTCCAAAACTATGTTGAATAATAGTGGTTAGAATGAGCAGCCTTGTCTTGTTCCTGACCTTAGTAGTAACAGTTTCAATTTTTTACCAGGAGAACAATGTTGGCTGTGGGTTTGCCATATATGGCATTTATTATGTTGAGGTAAGTTCCCTCTATGCCTACTTTCTGGACAGTTTTTATCATCAATGTGTGCTGAATTGTGTCACCATGTTTTCCTGCTTTTATTGAGATTATCATATGGTTTTTATCCTTCAGTTTGTTAATATGCGGTAACACATTGATTGCGTATACTGAAGAATCCTTCCACTCCAGGGATAAATACCACTTGGTCATGGTGCATGATCTTTGTAACGTGCTGTTGGATTCTTTTTGCTAGTATTTAGTTGAGGATTTTTGCATCTATATTCATCCGTGATATTGGCCTGTAGTTTTTATTTTGTGATATCTTTTTCTGTTTTTGGTATCTGGGTGATGTAAGCCTCATAGAATGAGTTTGGGAGTGTTCCTACTTATGCTGTATTTTGTGAGAATTTGAGAAGGATAGGTGTTAGCTCATCTCTAAATATTTCATAAATTCACCTGTGAAGCTACCTGGTCCTGGGATTTTGTTTGTTTGAAGATATTCTTTTTAAGCACTGAATATTTTGTATAAAAAAACAATATAATAAGGTGGTGAGCACTGATACACACAATGTAGATTTATAAATCAAATGACAAGATGCATTTATCTATTGTACAAAGTTTATCTAAGCCAAACTTGGAGTATTTTTATATTAGTTAATTTACTAAATAGCTACTATATTCCTAAATTTTAATTCATTATCTTTTTATTTACAATAACAGTTTTATGAATAGGACAAAGTTGCATTTCTACACAAGTGGTCCCCAAACTTTTTGGCACCAGGGACTGGTTTCGCAGAAGGCAACTTTTCCACAGACAGGAAAGTTGGGGTTGGAAGGGATGGTTCAGTTGATAATACAAGTGATGTTTCAGGCAGTAGTGAGAGAGATGCAGAGCGATGGGGAGTGACAGATGAAGTTTCGCTCTCTTGCCCACTGCTCACCTCCTGCTGTGCAGCCATGTTCCTAACAGGCCGTGTGGCCTGGGAGTTGGGTATCCCTGTTCTTACCCATACAATACAAGAAGGATATAGGTTCTTTTATTTCTTAAATAAATTTATTTATATTATGTATTTATTTTTGGCTGTGTTGCGTCTTTTTTTGCTGCATGTTGGTTTTCTCTAGTTGTAGCGAGTGAGGGCTTCTCTTCGTTGTGGTGCACGGGATTCTTATTGTGGTGGCTTCTTTTTTTGCTGTGCAGTAGCTGTAGGAGCGTGGACTTCAGTAGTTGTGGTCGTGGGCTTAGCAGTTGTGGCTCATGGGCTCTAGAGCACAGGCTCAGTAGCTGTGGCACACGGGCTTAGTTGCTCCGGGCATGTGTGATCTTTCCAGACCAGGGACTGAACACGTGTCCACTGCACTGGCAGGCAGATTCTTAACCACTGGGTAACCAGGGAAGTTGGATGTACCTTCACTATACTGTCTTTTAGATGAATCTCTTTGCTATAATTTTAGCAGTATACTCTGCAAGAGCTACTAATCTGCTTCACATTCTAAATCCGTTGTTTCTGTGAGTAATGGAAATTCCCTCCAGATTTCTGCAAAATTTTCATTGCCAGTCAGTTTGGTATTCTGTGATTTTTACATATTTTTGGCTGTTTGTAAATGTTGTGGAAGGTTGGGAATAGTTTTACCAGGAAATGTGGGTCAGATGGCATGGTATGATGGAATAGCAATTTCATTCCATATTTCTATTATGAAGTTGTTTGTACCATAAGGTATTTTGGCTGAGTCCTACATGCTCACATGCTCAGTAAATTTCCATGTGAAATCTACACTCTTATAAAAGAGTTTCATCATATCATTCAATGTGTTATCAAAGTGGGTTCTAGCTATCAAATCTCACCAATTCTTTGTTGATGTTCCTTTCAGCCACTAATTCATGTGTGAGATAATAATTCTCTAAATATTGTCCAGAAAATTTGCTTTAGAGGAAACATACATCATCTGAAAAAATAAGTTTTTATATTTATTAGAATTGTATGTAATTGCAGTAAAATGCATAGTGAAATTGGCTTACATAAAGTAGTGTTTTTAATTTTTTCACCTAACAAAAATTTTGTAAGTAGGCAATCCAAGGTTCTTACGGCAGTTCCATTATGCCATTAGATAGCCACAACTGATTATTTTGCCTCTTATATAACTATTTGAATTTTAGGAAAAAAGAATGAGAAGAGCAAGAGGCAACTGCTAAGAGTCTGCCTCAATGATATGCTTATTAGCTACATTAAGCTACATTTGGAGAAGGGGTTGAATGGGAATGTCCCTGATTTGTAGCATTTGCTGATTTCTCTGATATAAATACTGTTCTTGCAAGCCAGTGAAATAGATGGTTTTACCACAGACTCTTGGCTCTGCCCTCTTTTAAAACACTTCCTTGTGAGCCACACTAAACAATTTCTATTTATATGTGACTATTCAGTATTGTATTCTGTAGCAACCCCTTGCTGCAGAGGAGGCTAGAATTATTGCTGCCCTAAAAGCATAGAAGGGGAGGAGAGCTGTTAGGCCAAAAGTGTCTGCTATAGTTGTCCATGTAAAAGAATAAGATAATAGTAGAAATATTTCTGAGGAAGAGAACATTGAGAAAAAAACAATTAGGTTACGTCTATAAAGTAGCAGAAGCAGGCAAATTAAAAGATTGCACACAGTAGATGCATAATTCAGTGCTGAAATATTTTATTAAAAGTTATAAAATTTGAGTATGTAAATATGGAAAGGAATGAAAGTCAAACTGTTGAGAATATTCATATCTTTAAAATGTTTGGACGATAGAAAAATATTCACACTGCATAAAATTTCATTATGGCTATATATATATATATATGTATATGCTGCAAAGGAAGCATATACAGAACACATTTAACATAAATTTATTAATGTATAATAATGAATAAAATGTAAATTATTGGCAATGTTAGGAAATGGATTTTTATTTTATTTTTCTTTTTTTGTGGTACACGGCCTCTCACAGTGGTGGCCTCTCCTGTTGCAAACCACAGGCTCCGGACGCACGGGCTCAGTGGCCATGGCTCATGGGCCCAACTGTTCTGTGGCATGTGGATTCTTCCTGGACCAGGGCACGCAGTCGCGTCCCCTGCATCGGTAGGCAGACTGTCAACCACTGCACCACCATGGAAGCCCTAGCAACTGGATTTTATTACTTAAAATTGATTTAGAGTCCATTTGTTCTAAAGATAAATTAGAGAAGAAAATATGTATATTCCAAGTACAGAGAATTTTGCTTTTTCTATTCCATTAGAATTCCAAGGAATAACTATGAGAATAATTATTCCCTGACTCTAAGATGGCGTCAAGATGATACATGGGTTCATTTTGTCAGATCATTGTTTTAATTCGTTCTACAATCTATTCTATTAGTCATTTTCTAATTAAAATCTACTGTGTGCTAGGCAATTGTGTCAAGACATCTTTTAGTCTATTGGGGAAGATAGTCAATAAAAATCATTTCAAATATGGAATTCTACCAACGTCCACTGCAAGGAGATGCTGAAGAACCCTATTGCCCATAAATTAAACTAATATGAGAATCATTGAAATCATAAAACTTAATTCCTCATTTAATAAAATTGTTAAAAATTGTTTTCCCTCAAGTGTAAAATCATAGAAGAAAATGATGTACACGGTTCTAACTGCATCATGCCTCCCATGATGAAAGATCACCTTCTCTGTTTATCTATAGCCAGATATAACTATAATAGGTAATTCCACAGCAAAAGTTGCAAATGATTATGTTTCTATGTTATTATCATATTCTCCTCAAGTTTTTTTGGACAATTTTGATTGATTCCAGTTTCTAAAAGTGAGATATTATGTCTTTTTAAAATTATAGTCCCAATATCTACAAAACTCCTGAAATTATAGTAAATGGCTGAAAATAAATGTTGAATGAATAAATGAAAGGCTGAGAGGATATCGGTGGTGTGCTGAAGTTCTGGATTGATAAAAGGCAAAGTGAGTTGGAAAGCAGCTGATAGGTCAAGAAAAAGCTTTTAAATAAATAGTAAAGGCAAGAGATATTGACTGTAGTATGATTTTGGACTCATGCCATACATATTTGTCATTATACGTCTAATGAAAACTAAATTATTTATGCTAATGGACTCTATGGATTTTTTTTAACAACTTTATTAGAGTATAATTGCTTTACAATGGTGTGTCAGTTTCTACTTTATAACAAAGGGAATCATTTATACATATACACAT
The DNA here is from genome assembly GCF_011762595.2 of Tursiops truncatus. Lineage (NCBI taxonomy): Eukaryota > Metazoa > Chordata > Mammalia > Artiodactyla > Delphinidae > Tursiops > Tursiops truncatus. Next base: position 68,796,641 of record NC_047055.1, on the reverse strand, counting down.
GTTCCCATGTCTCTTCCCTGCTGCATCTCCCTCCCTCCGACACTCCCTACCCCACTCCTCTAGGCGGTCACACAGCACCTAGCTGATTTCCCTGTGCTACGCAGCTGTTTTTCACTAGCTATCCACTTCATGCTTGGCAGTGTATATATGTCAATGCCACTCTCTCACCTCATCATAGCCTACCCTTCCCCCTCTCCATATCCTCAAGTCCATGCTCTGCTATGTCTGAGTTTTTATTCACGTCTTACACATAGGTTCTTCATGACCTTTTATTTTTTTTTTGTTAGATTCCATTTAAATGTGTTAGCATATGGTATTTGTTTTTCTCTTTCTGACTTATTTCACTCTTTAAGAGAGACTCTAGAGCCATCCACCTTACCACAAATAACTCAATTTCGTTTCTTTTTATGGCTGAGCAATATTCAGTTGTATATATGTGCCACAGCTCCTTTATCCATTCATCGGCTGATGGACACATAGGGTGCTTCCATATCCTGACTATTGTTAATAGAGCTGCAATGAATATTTTGGTACATGACTCTTTTTTTTTTTTTAATCATTTTTTTTTAACATCTTTATTGGGGTATAATTGCTTTACAATGGTGTGTTAGTCTCTGCTTTATAACAAAGTGAATCAGTCATACATAAACATATGTTCCCATATGTCTTCCCTGTTGCGTCTCCCTCCCTCCCACCCTCCCCATCCCACCCCTCCAGGCTGTCACAAAGCGCCGAGCCAATATCCCTGTGCCATGCGGCTGCTTCCCACTAGCTATCTACCTTACTGCGTTTGTTACTGTGTATATGCCCATGACTCTCTCTCGCCCTGTCACAGCTCACCCTTCCCCCTCCCCATAACCTCAAGTCCGTTCTCTAAGAGGTCTGCGTCTTTATTCCTGCTTTACCCCTAGGTTCTTCATGACATTTTTTTCTTAAATTCCATATATATGTGTTAGCATACGGTATTTGTCTTTTTCTTTCTGACTTCACTCTGTATGACAGACTCTAGGTCTATCCACCTCATTACCATGACTCTTTTTGAATTAATGTTTTCTCAGGGTATATGCCCAGTAGTGGGATTGCTGGGTCGTATGGTAGTTCTATTTTTACCTTTTTAAGGAACCTCCATACTGTTCTCCATAGTGGCTGTATCAATTTACATTCCCACCAATAGTGCAAGAGGGTTCCCTTTAGTGCACACCCTCTCCAGCATTAGTTGTTTCTAGATGTTTTGATGAAAGCCATTGTGACAAGTGTGAGATGATATCTCATTGTAGTTTTGATTAGCATATATCTAATGATTAATGATGTTGAGCATTCTTTCATGTGTTTTTTGGAAATCTGTATACCTTCTTTGGAGACATGTCCGATTACGTCTTCTGCCCATTTCTAGATTTGCTTGTTTATTTTTTTGATATTGAGCTGCATGATCTGCTTGTATATTTCAGAGATTAGTATTCTGTGAGTTGCTTCATTTGAAAATATTTTCTCCCATTTTGAGTGTTGTCTTTTCATCTTCTTTATGGTTTCCTTTGCTGTGTAAAGATTTTAAGTGTCATTGTGTTACAATGTATTTTTATTTCCATTTCTGGGTCATAATGGATCTTGCTGTGATTTATGTCATGGATTGTTCTGACAATGTTTTCCTCTAAGAGTTTCATAGTGTCTGGCCTTACATTTAGTTCTTTAATCCATAACCAGTTTATTTTTGTGTACAGTTCTAGGGAGTGTTCTAATTTCATTCTTTTACAGTTAGCTCTCCTGTTTCCCAGCAGTAGATATTGAAGAGGTTGTCTTTTGTCCACTGTATATTCTTGCCTCTTTCATCGAAGATAAGATGACCTTATTGTGTGGGTTTATCTCTTGGCTTTCCATTCTGTTCCATAGCTCTATATTTCAGCTTTTGTGCCAGTACCTTACTGTCTTGATTACTGTAGCTTTATAATATAGTCTGAAGTCAGGGGGCGTGAATTGTCCAGCTCCGTTTTCCTTTCTCAAAATTGCTTTGGCTATCGGGTCTTTTGTGTTTTCATACAAATTTTGAAATTTTTTGTTTTGGTTCTGCGAAAAGTGCAATTTGTAGTTTGATATGGTTTGCATTGAGTTTGTAGATTGCTTTGGGTAGTATATTCATTTTCACAATGTTGCATCTTCCGACCCAAGGACATGGTATATCTCTACATGTGTGTGTATCATCTTTAATTTCTTTCAGCAGTGTCTTATTGTTTTCTGCATACAGGACTTTTGTGTCCTTAGGTAGGTTTGTTCCTAGGAATTTTCTTCTTTTTGTTGCAATGGTAAATGGGAGTGTTTCCTTACATTATTGTTCAGATTTTTCTTCATTACTGTATAGGAATGCAAGTGATTTCTGTGCCTTAATTTTGTATACTGGTACTTTACAAAATTCATTGATTAGCGTCATAGTTTTCTGGTAGCAACTTTCGGATTCTCTATGTATAGTATCATGTCATCAGCAAACAGTGCCAGTTTTATTTCTTTTCTGATTTGGATTCCTTTTATTTCCTTTTCTTGTCTGATTGCTGTGGTTAAAACTTCCAAAACTATGTTGAATAATAGTGGATAGAATGAGAAGCCTTGTCTTGTTCCTGATCTTAGTGGTAATGGTTTCAATTTTTCACCATGGAGAACGATGTTGGCTGTGGGTTTGTCATATATGGCATTCATTATGTTGAGGTAAGTTTCCTCTGTGCCTACTTTCAGGACAGTTTTTATCATCTATGTGTGTTGAATTTTGTCACCAGTTTTCCTGCCTCTATTGAGATTATCATATGGTTTTTATACTTCAGTTTTTTTAATATGGTGTACCACATTGATTGTTTTGCATATATTGAAGAATCCTTGCATTCCTGGGATAAACACCACTTGATCATGGTGCATGATCTTTTTAACGTGCTGTTGGATTCTTTTTGCTAGTATTTAGTTGAGAATTTTTGCATCTATATTCATCCGTGATATTGGCTTGTATTTTTCTGATATTTTTTTCTTGTTTTGGTATCAGGGTGGTATTGGCCTCAAAGAATGAGTTTGGGTTTGGTCCTACTTATGCTGTATTTTGTGAGAATTGGAGAAGGATAGGTGTTAGCTTGTCTCTAAATTTTTGATAGAATTCGCCTGTGAAGCTACTTGGTCCTGGGATTTTGTTTGTTTGAAGATATTCTTTTTAAGCACTGAATACTTATATAAAGAAAAACAATATAATAAGGTGGTGAGCACAAATACACACAATGTAGATTTGTAAATCAAATGACAAAATGCATTTATCTATTGTACAAAGTTTTCCTAAGCCAAACTTGGAGTACTTTTATAGTAGTTAACTTACAAAATAACTACTATATTGCTAAATTTTAATTCACTACCTTGTTTTTTTAATTTACAATACCAGTTTTCTGCATAGTACAAAGTTGCATTTCTACCCCAGTGGTCTCCAACCTTTTTGGCACCAGGGAGTGGTTTTATGGAAGACAATTTTTCCCCAGGCAGGAAAGGTGAGGTGGGAAATGTTGGTTCAGGTGATAGTGCAAGTGATCGTTCAGGCAGTAAAATGAGTAATTGTGAGCATTGGGGAGCAGATGAAGATTCGATCTGTTGCCCACTGCTCACCTCCTGCTGTGCAGCCAGGTTCTTAACAGGCCATGCAGCCTGGGAGTTGGGTATCCCTGTTCTAATCCACACAATACAAGAAGGATGTAAGTTCTTTTATTTTTTAAATAAATTTATTTATTTTATGTATTTATTTTTGGCTGTGTTGGGGCTTTGTTGCTGCATGTGGTCTTTCTCTAGTTGCAGCGAGTGTGGGCTACTCTTCGTTTTGGGGCACGAGCTTCTCATTGTGGTGGTTTCTTTTGTTGCTGAGCACCAGCTGTAGGCATGCGGACTTCAGTACTTGTGGCATGTGGGCTTAATAGTTGTGGCTCATGAGCTCTAGAGCACAGGCTCAGTAGCTGTGGCACACTGGCTTAGTTGCTCCATGGCATATGGGATCTTCCCAGACTAGAGATTGAACCCATGTCACCTGCACTGGCAGGCAGATTCTTAACCACTGTGTCATGAGGTAAGTTGGATGTTACTTCTTTATACTGTCTTTTAGATGAATCACTTTGCTCTACTTTTACAAGTATACCCTGCAAGAGCTACTAATCTTCTTCACATTCTAAATCCATTGTTCCTGTGAGTAATGGAAATTCCCTCCAGATTTCTGCAGATTGTTTTTTGCCAGTCAGTTTGGTATTCTGTGCTTTTTACATATTTTTGGCTGTTTGTAAATTTTTGTGTGAGCTTGAGAGTAGTTTTACCAGAAAAGGAAGGTCAGATGGCATGGTATGATGGAATAGCAATTTCATTCCATATTTCTATTATGAAGTTGTTTGTACCATAAGGTATTTTGCATGAGTCCTACATCCCCAAATGCTCAGTGAACTTCCTTGTGAAATCTACCCACTTATAAAAGAGTTTCATCATATCATTCAGATTGTTATCAAAGTGGGTTTTAGCTATCAAACTCACCAACTCTTTGTTGATGTTCCTTTCAACCACTAATTCATGTGTGAGATAATAAATGTCTAAATGTTGTCTTGAAAATTTGCTTTATAACAAACATACATCACCTGCAAAATGTTTTTTATATTTATTAGAATTGCATCGAATTGCAGCAAAATGCATAGTGACAGTGGTTTATATAAAGTGGGGTTTTTAACTTTTTCACCTAACAAAATTTTTCTAAGCAGGAAATCCAGGGCTGTTACGGCAGTTCCATTATGCCATTAAATAGTCACAACTTATTATTTTGCCTCCTATAATACTGTTTGAAATTTAGGAAGAAAGGATGAGAAGGGCAAGAGGCAATTGCTAAGAGTCTGTCTCAATGATATGTTTTTTAGGTACATAAAGCTACATTTAGAATTTGAGTGGGATGAGGATGTCCCTGATTTGTAACATTTGCTGACTTAGTTGATATAAATACTGTTCTTGCAAGCCAGCGAAACAGAACGTTTTACCACAGACTCTTGGCTCTGCCTTCTTTTCAGCACTTTCTTGGGAGCCACACTAAATAATTTCTATTTATATCTGATTACTCAGAATTGTATTCGGTAGCAACCCCTTGCTACAGTGGAGGCTAGAAATTAGTACTGCCCTAAAAACAGGGAAGGGGAGAATAGCTGTTAGGCCAAAAATGTCAGCTATAATTGTCCATGAAAAGCAATAAAGTAATATTAGAAATATTTCTGAGGAAGAGAATATTCAGAAAAAATAAATTAGGTTACTTGTATAAAGTTGCAGAAGCAGACAAATTGAAGGATTGCACACAGTAGATGCATACTTCAGTGCTGAAATATATTATGAAAAATTTATTAAATTTGAGTATGTAAATATGTAAAGGAATGAAGGTCAAATTGCTGAAAATGTTCATATCATTAAAATATACGTGCAGGGCTTCCCTGATGGCACAGTGGTTGAGAGCCCGCCTGCCAATGCAGGTGACTTAGGTTCGTCTCCCTGTCTGGGAAGATCCCACATGCCGTGGAGCGGCTGGGCCCATGAGCCATGGTCGCTGAGACCGTGCGTCCAGAGCCTGTGTCCAGCGGTGGGAGAGGCCACAATAGTGAGAGGCCCATGTACCGCAAATAAATAAATAAGTAAAACTAATATAAAATAAAAAAAAATATGGAGGATAGAAATATATACTCATTGCATAAAATTTCATTATGGCTATATATATATATATATATATATATATATATATATATATATATGTCAAAGGACGCATATAGAGAACACATTTAACATTAATTTATTAATGTCTAATAAAGTATAAAATATAAATTAGTAATAATGCTTGCAAATGGATTTTTTTTTTGTGGTACATGACCTCTCACAGTTGTGGCCCCACTTGTTGTGGACCACAGGCTCCAGACGCGCAGACTCAGTGGTCATGGCTCATGGGCCCAGCCACTCCATGGCATGTGGGATCTTCCCGGACCGGGGCATGAACCCACGTCCCCTGCATTGGTAGGCGGACTCTCAACCACTGCACCACCAGGGAAGCCCTAGCAAATGGATTTTATCACTTAAAATTGAATTAGAGTCCATTTGTTCTAAAAATAGATTAGAGAAGAAAATGTGTATATGCCAAGTACATAAAATTTTGCTTTTCATATTCCATTAGAATTCCAAGAAATAACTATGAGAATTATTACTCCCTGACTCTTTGATGGAGTCAAGAAGACACATGGGTTCATTTTCTCTGGATCGTTGTTTTAATTCTTTCTAAAATCTATTCTATTTTTCATTTTCTAATTAAAATCTACTGTGTGCTAGGCAACAGTGTCAAGACATCTTTTAGTATATTGGGGAAGATAGTCAATAAAAATCATTTAAAATATGGAATTCTTACCAACTTCCATTGCAAGGAGGAGCTGAGAAACCCTATTGGCCATAAGCTAAACTAATTTGAGAATCATTGAAAGCTAAGAAGTTAATTCCTCAGTTAATAAAATTGCTAAAAATTGTTTTCCCTCAAGTGTAAAATCATAGAAGCAAATGAAGTACACATTTCTAACTGCATCATGCCTCCCATGATGACAGATCACCTTTGTTTATCTATAGCCAGATATATCTATAATAGGTAATTCCACAGCAAAAGTTGCAAATGATTATACTTCTATGTTATTATCATATTCTCCTCAAATTTCTTCTGAAAATTTTGATTGATTCCAGTTACTAAAAGTGAGATACCTGTTTTTTAAAAATTATAGTCCCGATATCTAAAAAATTCCTAAAATTATAGTAAATGGTTGAAAATAAATGTTGAAATAATAAATGAAAGGCTGAGAGGATATCGGTGGTGTGCTGAAGTTTTGGATTGATAAAAGGCAAAGTGAGTTGGAAAGCAGCTGATAGGCCAAGAAAAAGCTATTCAATGAATAGTAAAGGAAAGAGACATTGACTCTAGTATGATTTTGGACTCATGCCATACATATTTGTCATTATACTTATAATGAAAACTAAATTATTTATGTTAATGGACTCTGGATAATTTTGTGTTTTTTTAACGTCTTTATTGCAGTATAATTGCTTTACAGTGGAGTGTTAATTTCTACTTTAAAATAAATTGAATTAGTGGTTCATATACACATGTGCCCATATCTCTTCTCTCCTGCATCTCTTTCCCTCCCACCCTCCCTATCCCACCCTTCTAAGTTGTCACACACCATCTAGCTGATTTCCCTGTGTTTCACAGCTGCTTCCCACTATCTATCCACTTTATGCTTGGTAGTGTATATATGACCATGCCACTCTCTCACCTCATCACAGCCTACCACTCCCGCTCCCCATATCCTAAAGTCCATGCTCTAGTAAGTCTGTGTTTTTATTCCCATCTTACTCCTAGTTTCTCCATGACCTTTTTTCTTTTCTTTTCTTAAATTCCATATATATGTGTTAGCATATGGTATTCGTTTTTCCCCTTCTGACTTACTTCACTCTTTATGACAGTCTCTAGATCCATCCACCACACTACAAGTAACTCAATTTCATTTCTTTTTATGGCTGAGTAATATTCCATTGTATATATGTGCCACACCTTCTTTATCCATTCATCTGCTGATGGACATTTAGGTTGCTTCCATGTCCTGGCTATTGTAAATAGAGTTGCAATGAACATTTTGGTACATGACTGTTTTTGAATTATGGCATTCTCAGTGTACATGTCCAGTAGTGGGATTGCTGGGTCATATGGTAGTTCTATTTGTAGTTTTTTAAGGAACCTCCCTACTGTTCTCCATAGTGGCTGTATCAATTTACATTCCCACCAACAGTGCAAGAGTGTTCCCTTTTCTCCACACCCTCTCCAGCATTTATGGTTTCTAAATTTTTTGATGAAAGCCATTCTGACCGGTGTGAGATGATATCACATTGTACTTTCGATTTTCAATTCTCTAATGATTAATGATGTTGAGCATTCTTTCATGTGTTTGTTGGAAATCTGTATACCTTCTTTGGAGACATGTCTGTTTAAGTCTTCTGCCTATTTTTGGATTGGCTTGGTTGAATTTTTGATATTGAGCTGCATAGTCTGCTTGTATATTTTGGAGATTAGTCTTCTGTTAGTTGCTTCATTGGAAAATATTTTCTCCCATTCTGAGAGTTGTTTTTTCATCTTGTTTATGGTTTGCTGTGCTGTGCAAAAGATTTTAAGTGTAATTGTGTCACAATCTTTTTTTTAAATTTCCATTTCTGTGTCATAATGGTTCTAGCTGTGATTTATGTCATGGATTTTTCTGCCTATGGTTTCCTCCTAGAGTTTCATAGTGTCTGGCCTTACATTTAGTTCTTTAATCCATATTGAGTTTATTCTTGTGTGCCGTGTTGGGGTGTGTTCTAATTTCATTCTTTTACATGTAGCTGTCCTGTTTTTCCAGCACTAGATATTGAAGAGGCTGCCTTTTCTCCATTGTATATTCTTGTCTCTTTCATCAAAGATAAGATGACCTTGTTGTGTGAGTGTATCTCTGGGTTTTCTATTCTGTCCCATTGCTCTATATTTCAGGTTTTGTGCCAGTACAATACTGTCTTGATTACTGTAGCTTTGTAATATTGTTTGAAGTCAGGGAGCCTGAATCCTCCAGCTCTGTTTTCCTTTCTCAAAATTGCTTTGGGTATTGGGTCTCTTGTGTTTTCATACAAATTTTGAAATTTTTTGTTTTACTTCTCTGAAACGTGCAATTTGTACTTTGATAGGAATTGCATTGAGTCTGTAGATTGCTTTGCATAATATATTCATTTTCACAGTCTTGATTCATGCGGCCCAAGAACATGGTATTGCTCTCCATATTTGTGCATCATCTGTAATTTCTTTCATCAGTGTCTTATGGTTTTCTGCATACAGGACTTTTGTGTCCTGAGGTAGGTTTGCTCCTAGGAATTTTCTTCTTTTTGTTGCAATGGTAAATGGGAGTGTTTCCTTACATTCTCTTTCAGATTTTTCTTCATTAATGTATAGGAATGCAAGTGACTTCTGTGCCTTAATATTGTATAATGCTACCTTACCAATTTCATTCATTAGCTCTCGTAGTTTTCTGGTAGCATCTTTCAGATTCTCTATGTATAGTATCATGTCATCTGCAAATAGTGACAGTTTTACTTCTTTTCTGATTTGGATTCCTTTTATTTCTTTTTCTTGTCTGACTGCTGTGGTTAAAACTTCCAAAATTATGTTGAAAAATAGTGGTTAGAATGAGCAGCCTTGTCTTGTTCCTGACCTTAGTGGTAATGGTTTCATTTTTTCACCAGAAGGATGATGTTGGCTGTGGGTTTTTCATATATGGCATTTATTATGTTGAGGTAAGTTCCCTCTATGCCTACTTTCTCGACGGTTTTTACCATCAATGTGTGTTGAACTGTGTCACCCTGTTTTTCTGCTTTTATTGAGATTATCATATGATTTTTATTCTTCAGTTTGTTAATATAGTGTATCACAATGATTGGTTTGTGTATATTGAAGAATCCTATTATTTTTGTTTATTATGTCTATTCCTGGATAAACACCACTTGATCATGTTGTATGATCTTTTTAACGTGCTGTTGGATTCTTTTTGCTAGTATTTAGTTGTGGATTTTTGAATTTATATTCATCCGTGATGTTGGCCTTTAGTTTTCTTTTTTTGTGATATCTTTTTGTGGTTTTGGTATCAGAGTGATGTTGGCCTCATAGAATGAGTTTGCGAGTGGTCCTACTTATGGTGTATTTTTTGAGAATTTGAGAAGGATAGGTGTTAGCTCTTGACTAAATGCTTGGTAGAATTCGCCTGTGAATCTACCTGGTCCTGGTATTTTGTTTGTTTTAAGATTTTTTTAAAGCACTGAATATTTTATATAAAGAAAAACAATATAATAATGCTGTGAGCACAAATATACAAAATTTAGATTAATAAAACAAATGACAAAATGCATTTATCTATTGTACAAAGATTTCCTAAGCCAAATTTGGAGTATTTTTATATTAGTTAAGTTACTAAATAGCTACTAAATTCCTAAATTTTAATTCATTATATTGTATTTTCATTTACAATACCAGTTTTCTGAATAGTGCAAAGTTGCATTTCTACAGCAGTGGTCCCCAAACTTTTTGGCACCTGGGTCTGGTTTCGTGAAAGACAATTTTTCCACAGCGAGGAAAGGTGGGGTTGAAAGTGATGGTTCAGGTGATAATGCAAGTGATGGTTCAGGCAGTATTGTGAGTGATGGGGAGTGATGGGGAGCAGCAGATGAAGTTTCACTCTCTTGCCCACTGCTCACCTCCTGCTGTGCAGCCTGGTTCATAACAGGCCATTCGACCTGGGAGTTGGGTATCTCTGTTCTAAACCACACAACACAAGAAGGTTGTAGGTTCTTTAATTTTTTTATACATTTTTTTATTTTATGTATTTATTTTTGGCTGTGTTGTGTCTGTGTTGCTGCATGTGGGCTTCCTCTAGTTGAAACGATTGGAGGATACTCTTCACTGTGGTGCACGGGCTTCTCATTGTGGTGACTTCTTTTGTTGCTGAGAGCCAGCTCTAGGTGTGCAGACTTCAGTAGTTGTGACACGTGGGCTTAGTAGTTTTGGCTCATGGGCTCTAGAGTGCAGGCTCAGTAGCTGTGGCACACGGTCTTAGTTGCTCTCTGGCATGTGGGATCTTCGTGGACCAGGGATTGAACCCGTGTCCACTGCCGTGGCAGGCAGATTCTTAACCACTGTGTCACCAGGAAAGTTGGATGTAGCTTCGTTATACTGTCTTTTAGATGAATCACTTTGTTCTACTTTAGCAGTATACCCTGCAAAAGCTACTAATCTGCTTCACATTCTAAATCCATTGTTCTTGTGAGCAATGGAAATTCCCTCCAGATTTCTGCAAAATGTTCATTGCCAGTCAGTTTGGTATTCTGTGCTTATTACATACTTTTGACTGTTTGTAAATATTCATGGGAGTTTGGAAGTAATTTTACCAGGAAAGGAGGGTCAGATGGCATTGTATGATGGAATAGCAATTTCATTCCATATTTCTATTATGAAGTTTTCTGTACCATAATGTACTTTGTGTGAGTCCTACGTCCTCAAATGTTCAGTAAACCTCCATGTGAAATCTACACTCTTATAAAAGAGTTTCATCATATCATTCAGATTATTATCAAAGTGGGTTCTAGCTATCAAAACTCACCAACTCTTTGTTGATTTTCCTTTCAACCACTAATTCATGTGTGAGATAATAATTCTCTAAATAAGTCCGGAAAATTTGCTTAATAAGAAACATGCCTCATCTGCAAAAATAAGTTTTTTATATTTATTAGAATTGTATCTAATTGCAGCAAAATGCATAATGACAGTGGCTTATATAAAATACTGTTTTTAATTTTTTCACATAACAATAATTTTCTAAGTAGGCAATCCAGGGCTGTTACAGCAGTTCCATTATGCCATTAGATAGCCACAACTGATTATTTTGTCTCCTATAATACTATTTGAATTTTAGGAAGAAAGAATGAGAAGGGAAAGAGGCAATCACTAAGAGTCTGCCTCAGTGATATGTTTATTAGCTACATTAAGCTACATTTAGAGTTTGGGAGGAATGGGGATGTCCCTGATTTGTAGCATTTGCTGATTTCATTGATATAAATACTGTTCTTGCAAGCCTGTGAAACAGAAAGTTTTACCACAGCCTCTTTCTGCCCTCTTTTAAAGCACTTTATTGGGAGCCAATCTAAATAATTTCTATTTATATCTGATTACTCAGAATTATATTCTGTTGCAAGCCCTTGCTACAGTGGAGGCTAGAAATTAGTACTGCCCTAAAATCAGGGAAGAGGAGAATAGCTGTTAGGCCCAAAATATCAGCTATCGTTGTCCATGAAAAGCAATAAAATAATATTAGAAATATTTCTGAGGAAGAGAATATTCAGAAAAAATAAATTAGGTTATGTCTATAAAGTTGCATAAGCAGGCAAATTGAAGGATTGCACACAGTAGACGCATACTTCAGTGCTGAAAGATATTATTAAAAATTTATTAAATTTGAGTATGTAAATATGTAAAGGAATGAAAGGCAAACTGCTGAAAATATTTGTATCTTTAAAATATATGTACGGGGCTTCCCTGATGTCCCAGTGGTTGAGAGTCCACTTGCCGATGCAGGTGACATGGGTTCGTATCCCTGTCTGAGAAGATCCCACATGCCGCGGAACAGCTGGGCTCATGAGCCATGGCCACTGAGCTCGCACATCCAGAGCCTGTGCTCAGCGACGGGAGAGACCACAATAGTGAGAGGCACTTGTACCGCAAATAAATAAATAAATAACATATAAAATAAAATAAAATATATGGACAATAGAAAAATATTCTCATTGCACAATATTCCATTATGACCATATATATATATATATATATATATATATATATATATATATATTTCAAAGGAAGCATATACAGAACACTTTTAACAGTAATTTATTGATGTGTAATAATGTATAAAGTATAAATTGGTAGCAATGCTTGCAAATGGATTTTTTTTTTTTTTTTTTTTTTTTGCGGTGCGTTTCCTCTCACAGTTGTGGCCTCTCCTGTTGCGGACCACAGCCTCCGGACGTGCAGGTTGAGCGCCCATGTTTCATGGGCCCAGCCACTGCATGGCATGAGGGACCTTCCCGGACCAGGGCAGGAAACCGTGTCACCTGTATCGGTAGCTGGACTCTCAACCACTGTGCCACCAGGGAAGCCCTAGCAAATGGATTTTATCACTTAATATTGAATTATAGTCCATTTGTTCTAAAAATAAATTAGGGAAGAAAATATGTATATGCCAAATACAGAAAATTTTGCTTTTTCTATTCCATTAGAAATCCAAGCAATAACAATGAGAATAATTATTCCCTGACTCTATGATGTAGTCAAGAAAATACATGGGTTCATTTTGTCTCGATCATTGTTTTAATTCTTTCTAAAATCTATTCTACTTTTCATTTCCTAATAAAAATCTACAGTGTACTAGGAAATTGCATAAAGACATCTTTTAGACTACTGGGGAAGATAGTCAATAAAAATCATTCAAATATGGAATTTTTACCAAATTCCACTACAAGGAGGAGCTGAGGAACCCTATCACCCATAAACTAAACTAATTTGAGAATCATTGAAAACTAAAAAGTTAATTCCTCAGTTAATAAAATTGTTAAAAATAGCTTTCCCTCAAGTGTAAAATCATAGAAGCAAATGAAGTATACATTTCTAACTGCATCATGCCTCCCGTGATGACAGATCACCTTCTTTGTTGATCTATAGACAGATATATCTATAATAGGTAATTCCACAGCAAAAGTTGCAAATGATTATGCTTCTATGCTATTATCATATTCTTCTCAAGTTTCTTCGGAAAATTTTCATTGATTCCAGTTTCCAAAAGTGAGATATTATGTCTTTTTAAAATTACAATCCCAATATCTATAAAATTCCTGAAATTATAGTAAATGGTTGAAAATATATGTTGAATGAATAAATAGAAGGCTGAGAGGATATCGGTGGTGTGCTGATGTTCTGGAATGATAAAAGGCAAAGTGAGTTGGAAAGCAGCTGATAGGCCAAGAAAAAGCTTTTCAATAAATAGTAAGTGCAAGAGACATTGACTCTAGTATGATTTTGGACTCATGCCATACATATTTGTCATTATACATATAATGAAATCTAAATTATTTATGCTAATGGACTCTATGGATAATTTTGTGTTTTTTTTAACATCTTTATTGGAGTATAATTGCTTTACAACGGTGTGTTAGTTTCTACTTTATAACAAAGTGAATCAGTTATACATGTACACATGTTCCCATATCTCTTCCCTCCTGTATTTCCCTCCCTCTAACGCTCACTATCCCACCCCTCTAGGCGGTCACACACCACCTAGCTGATTTCCCTGTGCTACGCAGCTGCTTCCCACGAGCTATCCATTTTATGCTTTGTAGTGTATATATGTCCATGCCACTCTCTCACCTCATCACAGCCTACCCCACCCCCTCCCCATATTCTCAAGTCCATGCTCTAGTAGGTCTGTTTTTTATTCGTGTCCTCCCCCTAGGCTCATGACATTCTTTTTTCTTTTCTTAAATTTCATATATATGTGTTAGCATACGGTATTTGTTTTTCTCTTTCTGACTTGCTTCACTCCTTATGACAGACTCTAGGTCCATCCACCTCACCACAATTAACTTAATTTCGTTTCTTTTTATGGCTAATATTCCATTTTCTATATGTGGCACATCTTCTTTATCCATTCATCTGCTGATGGACATTTAGGTTGCTTCCATGTCCTGGCTGTTGTAAATACAGCTGCAATGAATATTTTGGTACATGACTGTTTTTGAATTATGGTTTTCTCAGGGTATATGCCCAGTAGTGGGATTGCTGGGTAGTATGGTAGTTTTATTTGTAGTTTTTTAAGGAACCTCCATATTCTTCTCCATAGTGGCTGTATCAATTTACATTCCCACCAACAGTGCAAGAGTGTTTCCTTTTCTCCACACCTTCTCCAGCATTTATTGTTTGTAGATTTTTTGATGAAAGCCATTCTGACTGGTGTGAGAGGATATCTCATTGTAGTTTTGATAGGCTTTTCTCTAATGATTAATGATGTTGAGCATTCTTTCATCTGTTTGTTGTCAATCTGTATGCCTTCTTTGGAGACATGTCTGTTTAGGTCTTCTGCCCATTTCTGGATTGCCTTGTTTGTTTTTTTGATACTGAGCTGCATGATCTGCTTGTATATTTTGGAGATTAGTCTTCTGTGAGTTGCTTCATTTGAAAATATTTTCTACCATTCTGAGGATTGTCTTTTCATTTTGTTTATGGTTTCCTTTACTGTGCAAAATATTATCAGTGTCATTGTGTCCATTTTTTAAAATTTCCATTTCTGGGTCATAATGGATCTTGCTGTGATTTATGTCATGGTTTGTTCTGCCAAAGTTTTCCTCTAAGAGTTTCATAGTGTCTGGCCTTACATTTAGCTCTTTAATCCATATTGAGTTTATTTTTCTGTACAGTGTTAGAGAGTGTTCTAATTTTATTCTTTTACAGGTAGCTGTCCTGTTTTGCCAGCACTAGATATTGAAGAGGATGTCTTTTCTCCATTGTATATTCTTGTGTCCTTCATCAAAGATAAGATGACCTTAGTGTGTGGGTGTATCTCTGGGCTTTCTATTCTGTTCCATTGCTCTATATTTCAGTTTTTGTGGCAATACCATAATGTCTTGATTACTGTAGCTTTGTAGTATTGTTTGAACTCACAGAGCCTGAATCCTCCAGCTCCATTTTTCTTTCTCAAAATTGCTTTGGCTATCGGGTCTTTTGTGTTTTCATACAAATTTTGAAATTTTTTGTTTTAGGTCTGTGAAAAGTGAAATTTGTAGTTTGATAGGGATTGCATTGTGTCTGTTGATTGCTTTGCATAATATATTCATTGTCACAATCTTGATTCTTCTGGCCCAGGAACATGATATATCTCTCTTTCACCAGTGTCTTATGGTTTTCTGCATTAAGGACTTTTGTCTCCTTAGGTAGGCTTGTTCCTAGGAATTTTCTTCTTTTTGTTGTAATGGTAAAAGGGAGTGTTTCCTTACATTCTCTTTCAGATTTTTCTTCATTCGTGTATAGGAATGCCAGTGACTTCTTGCCTTAATTTTGTTTACTGCTACTTTGCCAAATTCATTGATTAGCTCTTGTAGTTTTCTGGTAGCATGTTTCAGGTTCTCTATGTATAGTATCATGTTATCTGCAAACACTGACAGTTTTATTTCTTTTCTGATTTGGATTCCTTTTATTTCTTTTTCTTGTCTGATTGCTGTGGCTAAAACTTACAAAACTATGTTGAATAATAGTGGTTAGAATGAGCAGCCTTGTATTCTTCCTGACCTTAGTAGTAATACTTTCAATTTTTCACCAGGAAAATGATGTTGGCTGTGGAATTATCATATATGGCATTTATCATGTTGAGGTAAGTTTCCTCTATGCCTACTTTTGGGTGGATTTTATCATCAATGTGTGTTGAATTTTGTCACCAGGATTTTTTGCTTCTATTGAGATCATCATATGGTTTTTATCCTTCAGTTTTTTAATATGGTGCATAACATTGATTGTTTTGTGTATATTGAAGAATCCTTACACTCCTGGGATAAACACCACTTGATCATGGTGCATGATCTTTTAAACGTACTGTTGGATTCCTTTTGCTAGTATTTAGTTGAAGATATTTGCATCTATATTCATCCGTGATATTGGCTGGGCCTTTTATTTTTTTGTGATATCTTTGTCTTGTTTTGGTATCAGGGTGGTGTTGGCCTCATAGAATGAGTTTGGGAGTGTTCCTACTTATGCAGTATTTTGTGAGAATTTGAGTGGATAAGTGTTAGCTCTTCTCTAAATGTGTCATATATTTTGCTTGTGAAGCTAACTGGTCCTGGGATTTTGTTTCTTTAAAGATTTTTTTAAGCACTGATTATTTTATATAATAAAAAAATAAAATAAGGTGGTGAGCAAAAATACACACAATGTAGATTTATAAATCAAATGACAAAATGCATTTATCTATTGTACAAAGTTTTCCTAAGCCAAACTTGGAGTATTTTTATATTAGTTAAGTTACTAAATAGCTACTATATTCCTAAATTTTAATTCATTATCTTGTATTATTATTTACAATACCAGTTTTCTAAATAGTGCAAAGTTGCATTTCTACAGCAGTGGTCCCCAATCTTTTTGGCACCAGGGACTGTTTTCGTGGAAAACAATTTTTCCACAAACAGGAAAGTTGGGTTGGAAAGGGATGGTTGAGGTTATAACGCAAGTGATGGTTCAGGCAGTAATGTGAGTGATGTGGAGTGATGCGGAGCGGCAGATGGAGTTTCACTCTCTTGCCCACTGCTCACCTCCTGCTGTGCAGCCAGGTTCCTAACAGGCCGTTTGGCCTGCGAGTTGGGTATCCCTGTTCTAAACCACACAACAAAAGATGGATGTAGGTTCTTTTAATTTTTTTTTTATTTTATGTATTTATTTTTGGCTGTGTTGCCTCTTTGTTGCTGCATGTGGGCTTTCTCTAGTTGCAGCGAGTGGGGGCTATTCTTCGTTGTGGTGCACGTGCTTCTCATTGTGGTGGCTTCTTTTGTTGCTGACCACCAGATCTAGGAGCGGGGACTTCAGTAGATGCAGCACGTGGGCTTAGAAGTTTTGGCTCATGGGCTCTAGGGCACAGGCTCAGTAGCTGTGGCTCATGGGCTTAGGTGTTCTGTGGCATGTGGGATGTTCTCTCACCAGGGATCGAACCTGTGTCCACTGAAGTGGCAGGCAGATTCTTAACCACTGTGTCACCAGGGAAGTTGGATATAGCTTCCTTATACTGTCTTTAGATTAATCACTCTGCTCTGCTTTTAGCAATGTACCCTGCAAGAGCTACTAGTCTGCCTCACATTCTAAATCCATTATTCTTGTGAGTATTGGAAATTCCCTCCAGATTTCTGCAAAATGTTCATTGCCAGTCAGTTTGGTATTCTGTGCTTTTTACATAATTTTGACTGTTTGCAAATTTTTGTGGGAGTTTGGGTATAATTTTACCAGGAAAGGAGGGTCGGATGGCATTGTATGATGGAATAGCAATTTCATTCCATATTTCTATTATGAAGTTTTCTGTACCATAAAGAACTTTGTGTGAGTCCTACGTCCTCAAATGCTCAGTAAACTTCCATGTGAAATCTACACTCTTAATAAAAGAGTTTCATCATATCATTCAGATTGTTATCAAAGTGGGTTCTAGCTATCAAAACTCACCAACTCTTTGTTGATTTTCCTTTCAACCACTAAGTCATGTGTGAGATAATAATTCTCTAAATATTGTCTGGAAAATTTGCTATATAAGAAACATACATCATCTGCAAAAATAAGTTTTTTGTATTTATTAGACTTGTATCTAATTGCAGCAAAATGCATAGTGACAGTGGCTTATATAAAGTAGTCTTTTTAACTTTTTCACCTAACAAAAATTTTGTAAGTAGGCAATCCAGGGCTGTCACGGCAGTTCCATTATGCCATTAGATAGCCACAACTGATTATTTTGCCTCCTGTATTACTATTTCAATATTAGGAAGGAAGAATGAGAAGGGCAAGAGGCAATTGCTACGTGTCTGCTTCAATGATATGTTTATTAGCTACATTAAGTTACATTTGGAGTAGGGGTGGGATGAGGATGTACCTGATTGGTAGCATTTCCTGATGTCGTTGATATAAATACTCTTGTTGCAAGCCAGTGAAACAGATGATTTTACCACAGACTCTTGGCTCTGCCCTCTTTTAAAGCACTTTCTAGGGAGCCACACCAAATAATTGCTGTTTATATCTGATTACTCAGAATTGTATTCTATAGCAAGCCCTTGCTACAGTGGAGGCTAGAAATTAGTACTGCTCTAAAATCAGGGAAGGGGAGAATAGCTGTTAGGCCAAACGTGTCAGCTATAGTTGTCCATGAAAAACAATATAATAATATTAGGAATATTTCTGAGGAAGAGAATATTCAGAAAAAAAAAATTAGGTTACTTCTATAAAGTAGCAGTAGCAGGAAATTTGAAGGATAACATACAGTAGATGCGTAATTCAGTGCTGAAATATTTTATTAAAAAGTTATTAAATTTGAGTATGTAAATATGTAAAGGAATGAAAGTCAAACTGCTGAAAATATTCATATCTTTAAAATATATGGACGATAGAAAAATATTCTCATTGCATAAAATTTCATTATGGCTATATATATATATATATATATACACACACACATATATGCTTCAAAAGAAGCATATACAGAACATATTTAACATAAAATTATTAATGTCTAATAATGTATAAAATGTAAATTAGTTGCAATGTTAGCAAATGGATTTTTTTTTGTTCTGTTTTGTGGTACGTGACCTGTCAGAGTTGTGGCCTCTACTGTTGCGGACCACAGGCTCCGGACACGCAGGCTCAGTGGCCATGGATTATGGGTGCAGCCACTCCACGGCATGTGGGATCTTCCTGGAACGGGGCAAGAATCTGCAATCACTGCATCGGTAGGTGGACTCTCAACAATTGCGCCACCAGGGAATCTAGCAAATTGATTTTATCACTTAAAATTGAATTAGAGTCCATTTGTTCTAAAAATAAATTAGGGAAGAAAATATGTATATTTCAAGTACAGAAAATATTGCTTTTTCTATTCCATTAGAATTCCAAGGAAAAATTACGAGAATAATTATTCCCTGAATGTAAAGTGGAATCAAGAAGTTTCATGGGTTCATTTTTATCTGGATCTTTGTTTTAATGCTTTCTAAAATCTATTCTATTGTTCACTTTCTAATTAAAATCTACTGTGTGCTAGGCAATTGTGTGAAGACATCTTTTAGTCTATCGGGGGAAGGTAGTCAATAAAAATCATTTAAAATATGGAATTCTTACCGACTTCCACTGCAAGGAGGAGCTGAGGAACTCTATTGACCATAAACTAAACTAATTTGAGAATCATTGAAAACTTAAAAATTCATTCCTCAGTTAATAAAATTGTTCAAAATTGCTTTCCCTCAAGTGTAAAATCACCGAAGAAAATGAAGCACACGTTTCTAACTGCATCATGCCTCGCCTGATGACAGATCACCTTCTGTGTTTATCTATAACCAGATATACCTATAATAGGTAATTCCACAGCAAAAGTTGCAAATGATTATGCTTCTATGTTATTATCATATTCTCCTCAAATTTCTTCTGACAATTTTGATTGATTCAAGTTTCTAAAAGTGAGATATAATGTCGTTTTAAAATTATAGTCCCAATGTCTATAAAATTCCTGAAATAATAGTTAATGGTTGAAAATAAATGTTGAGTGAATAAATGAAAGGCTGAGAGGATATCGGTGGTGTTCTGATATTCTGGATTGATAAAAGGCACAGTGAGTTGGAAAGCAGCTGATAGGCCAAGAAAAAACTTTTCAATAAATAGTAAAGGCAAGAGACATTGACTCTAGTATGATTTTGGAAACATGCCATACATATTTGTCATTATACATCTAATGAAAACTAAATGCTTTATGCTAATGGACTCTATGGATAATTTTGTGTTTTATTTTAACATCTTTATTGGAGTATAATTGCTTTACAATGGTGTGTTAATTTCTGCTTTATAACAAAGTGAATCCATTATACATATACACATGTTCCAATATCTCTTCTCTCCTGCATCTCCCCCCTCCCACACTCCCTCTCCTACCCCTCTAGGTGGTCACACACTACCTAGATGATTTCCCTATGCTACACATCTGCTTTACACTAGCTATTCACATTATGCTTGGTAGTACATATGTCCATGCCACTTTCTCTCCTCATCACAGCCTTCCCCAACCCCTCTCCATATCCTCAAGTCCATGCTCTACTAGGTCTTTGTTTTTATTCCCGTTTTCCCCCTAGGTTCTTCATTACATTTTTTTTCTTTTCTTAAATTTCATATATATATGTTAGCATACGGTATTTGTTTTTCTCTTTGTGACTTACTTCACTCTTTATGACAGACTCCAGATCCATCCGCCTCACCACAAATAACTCATTTTCGTTTCTTTTTATGGCTGAGTAACATTCCATTGTATATATGTGCCACATCTTCTTTGTCCATTCATCTGCTGATGGACACCTAGGTTGCTTCCATGTCCTGGCTATTGTAAATAGAGCTACAATGAATATTTGGTACATGATTCTTTTTGAATTATGGTTTTCTCAGGGTATACGCTCAGTAGTGGGATTGCTGTGTTGTATGGTAGTTCTATTTGTAGATTTTTAAGGAACCTCTATACTGTTCTCCATAGTGGCTGTATCAATTTACATTCCCACCAACAGTGCAAGAGGGTTCCCTTTTCTCCACACCCTCTCCAGCATTTATGGTTTCTAGATTTTTTGATGAAAGCCATTCTGACCAGTGTGAGATGATATCTCATTGTAGTTTTGATTTGCATTTCTCTAATGATTAATGATGTTGAGCATTCCTTCATGTGTTTGTTGGCCATCTCTATACCTTCTTTGGAAACATGTCTGTTTAGTTCTATCCATTTTTGATTGCCTTGTTTGTTTTCTTCATATCTGTACAAGCAGAGCTGCATGATCTCCTTGTACATTTCAGAGAATAATGTTCTGTGAGTTGTTTTATTTGAAAATACTTTCTGAGGGTTGTCTTTTCATCTTGTTTATGGTTTCCTTTGCTGTTCAAAAGCTTTTAAGTGTCATAGTGTCACTATTATATTTTATTTCCATTTCTGGGTCATAATGGTTATTGCTGTGATTTATACCATGGATTTTTCTACCTAAGTTTTCCTCTAAGAATTTCATAGTGTCTGGCCTTACATTTAGTTCTTTAATCCATATTGAGTTTATTTTTGTGTACAGTGTAAGGGAGTATTCTAATTTCATTCTTTTACAAGTAGCTGTTCTGGTTTCCCAGCACTAGATATTGAAGAAGCTGTCTTATTTCCATTGTACATTCTTGCCTCCTTCATCGAAGATAAGATGACCTTATTGTGTGGGTGTTTCTATTCTTTTCCATTACTCTATATTTCAGTTTTTGTGCCAGTACCACACTGTCTTGATTACTGTAACTTTGTAGTATAGTCTGAAGTCAGGGAGCCTGAATCCTCCAGCTCCGTTTTCCTTTCTCAAAATTGCATTGGCTATCGGGTCTTTAGTGTTTTCATACAGATTTTGAAATTTTTTGTTTTTGTTCTATGAAAAGTGAAATTTGTAGTTTGATAGGGATTGCTTTGAGTCTGTAGATTGTTTTGCGTAGTATGTGCATTTTCACAATCTTGATTCTTCTGACCCGAGAACATGACATATCTCTCCATGTGTGTGTATCATCTTTAATTTCTTTCATCAGTGTGTTATTGTTTTCTGCATAAGGACTTTTGTCCCATTAGGTAGGTTTTTTCCTAGTAATTTTGTTCTTTTTGTTGAAATGGTGAATGGGAGTGTTTCCTTATGTTCTCTTTCAGAATTTCCTTCATTAGAGTATAGGAATGCAAGTGACTTCTGTGCCTTAATTTTGTATACTGCTGCTTTACCAAATTCGTTTGTTAGCTCTCGCAGCTTTCTGGTAGCATTTTTCGGATTCTCTAAGCATAGTATCATGTTATCTGCAAACAGTGACAGTGTTACTTCTTTTCTGATTTGGATTCCTTTTATTTCCTTTCCTTGTCTGATTGCTGTGGCTAAAACTTCCAAAACTATGTTGAATATTAGTGGTTAGAATGAGCAGCCTTGCCTTCTACCTGATCTTACTGGTTATGGTTTCTCTTTTTCACCAGGAGAATGATGTTGACTGTGGGTTTGTCATATATGGCATTAATTATTTTGAGGTTAGTTCCATCTATGCCTACTTTCTGGACTGTTTTTATCATCAATGTGTGTTTAACTTTGTCACCAGGTTTTTCTGCTTCTATTGAGATTATCATATGTTCTTTATACTTCAGTTTGTTAATATGGTGTATCCCATTGTTTGTTTTGTGTATATTGAAGAATCCTTGCATCCCTGGGATAAAGACCACTTGATTATGGTGCATGATCTTCTTAACATGCTGTTGCATTCTTTTTGCTAGTATTTAGTTAAGGATTTTTGCATCTATATTTATTGGTGATATTGGCCTGTAGTTTTCTTTTTTTGTGATATCTTTGTCTGGTCTTGGTATGTTGGGTGATGTTGGCCTCATAGAATGAGTTTGGGAGTGTTCCTACTTATGCTGTATTTTGTGATAATTTGAGAACAATAGGTGTTAGCTCTTCTCTAAATGTTTTATAGAATTCGTCTTTGAAGCTACCTGGTCCTGGGGTTTTGTTTGTTTGGAGATATTTTTTTAAGCACTGAATATTTTTTATAAAGAATAACAATATAATAAGCTTGTGAGCACAAATTCACATAATTTAGATTTATAAATCAATTAACAAAGTACATTTTATCTATTGTACAAAGTTTTCCTAAGGCAAACTTGGAGTATTTTTATATTAGTTAAGTTATTAAATAGCTATTAAATTCCTAAATTTTAATTCATTATATTGTATTATTATTTACAATACCAGTTTTCTGAATAGTACAAAGTTGCATTTCTACAGCGGTGGTCCCCAATCTTTTTGGCACCAGACACTGGTTTCGTGGAAGACAATCTTTCCACAGACAGGAAAGGTGGTGTGGAAAGGGATGGTTCAGGTGATAATGCAAGTGATGGTTCAGACAGTGATGTGAGTGATGGGGAGTGACGGGGAGCAGCAGATGAAGTTTCACTCTCTTGCCCACTGCTCACCTCCTGCTGTGCAGACAGGTTCCTAACAGGCCGTGGGGCCTGGGATTTGGGTATCCCTGTTCTAAACCACACAACACAAGAAGGATGTAGGTTCCTTAATTTTTAAAATAAATTTATTTATTTTATGTATTTATTTTTGGCTGTGTTGCATCTTTGCTGCTTCATGTGGGCTTCGTCTAGTAGCAACGAGTGGGGTCTACTCTTCGTTTTGGTGCACGGGCTTCTCATTGTGGTGGCTTCTTTTGTTGCTGAGAACAAGCTCTAGATGTGCAGACATCAGTATTTGTGGCACGTGGGATTAGTAGTTCTGGCTCATGGGCTCTAAAACGCAGGCTCTGTAGCTATGGCACATGGGCTTAGTTGCTCCATGTCTTGTGGAATCTCCGTGGGCCAGGGATTGAACCTGTGTCCACTGCAGTGGCAAGCAGATTCTTAACCACTGTGTCACCAGGGAAGTTGGATGTAGCTTCTTTATACTGTCTTTTGGAAGAATTAGTTTGTTCTACTTTTAACAGTATACCTTGCAAGAGCTATTAATCTGCTTCACATTCTAAATCCATTTTTCTTGTGAACAATGGAAATTCCCTCCAGATTTCTGCAAAATGTTCATTGCCAGTCAGTTTGGTATTCTGTGCTTTTTACATATTTTTGACTGTAAATTTTTGTGGGAGCTGGGAGTAGTTTTACCAGGAAAGGAGGGTCAGGTGGCATTTTATGATGGAATAGCAATTTCATTCCATATTTCTATTATGAAGTTTTTTTGTACCATAAGGTACTTTGGGTGAGTCCTACATCAAAAATGCTCAATACACTTCCATGTGAAATCTACACTCTTATAAAAGAGCTTCATCATATCATTCAGATTGTTATCAAAGTGGATTCTAGCTATCAAAACTCACCAACTCTTTGTTGATGCTCCTTTCAACCACTAATTCATGTGTGAGATAATAATTCACTAAATATTGCCTGGAAATTTTGTTTTATAAGAACCATACATTATCTGCAAAAGTAAGTTTTATATATTTATTAGAATTGTATATAATTGTAGCAAAATGTATAGTGACAGTGGCTTATATATAGTAGTGTTTTTAATTTTTTCACCTAACAAAAATTTTGTAAGTAGGCAAACCAGGGCTGTTACGACAGTTCCATTATGCCATTAGATAGCCACAACTGATTATTTTCCCACCTATAATACTATTTCAATTTTATGAAGAAAGAATGAGATGGGCAAGAGGCAGTTGCTAAGGGTCTGCCTCAATGATATGTTTATTAGCTACATTAAGCTACATTTAGAATTTGGGTGGGATGGGGATGTCCCTGAGTTGTAGCATTTGCTAATTTTGTTGATATAAATACTGTTCTTGCAAGCCAGTGAAACAGAAGGTTTTACCACAGACTCTTGGCTCTGCCCTCTTTTAAAGCACCTTCTTGGGAACCACACTAAGTAATTTCTATTTATATCTGAATACTCAGAATTATATTCTGTAGCATCCCTTTGCTACAGTTTAGGCTAGAAATTAGTCCTGCCTTAAAATCAGGGAAGGGGAGAATAGCTGTTATGCCAAAAGTGTCATCTATAGTTGTCCATGAAAAGCAATAAAATAATATTAGAAATATTACTGAGGAAGAGAATATTCAGAAAAAATAAATTAGGTTACTTCTGTAAGGTAGCAGAAGTAGGCAAATTGAAGGATTGCACACAGTAGATGCATAAATCAGTGCTGAAATATTTTATTAAAATGTTATTCAATTTGAGTATGTAAATATGTAAAGGAATGAAAGTAAAACGGCTGAAAATGTTCATATCTTTAAAATATATGTACAGGTTTTCCCTAATGGCACTGTGGTTGAGAGTGCACCAGCTGATGCAGGTGACACGGGTTCGTGCCCCTGTCTGGGAAGATCCCACATGGCACGGAGTGGCTGGGCCCATGAGCCATGGCCACTGAGCCCACGTGCCTGGAGCCTGTGTCCAGCGATGAGAGAGGCCACAACAGTGAGAGGCCTGTGTACTGCAAAAAATAAATAAATAAATAAAAACAAATAAAATAAAATATATGGATGCTATTAAAATATTCTCATTGCATAAAATGTCATTATCGGGCTATATATATATATACATATGTATATATATATATATCCTTCAAAGGAAGCATATACAAAACATATTTAACATAAATGTATTAATGTCTAATAATGTATAAAATGTAAATTAGTGGCAATGCTAACAAATGGATTGTTTGTTTGTTTGTTTGTTTTTATTGCGGTATGCTGCCTGTCACAGTTATGGCCCTCCTGTTGTGGACAACAGGCTCTAGGCGAACAGGCTCAGCAGCCATAGCTCATGGGTTCATCCACTCCACAGCATGTGGGTTCTTACCAGACTGGGGCACGAACCAGCATCCCCTGCATCGGTGGGTGGACCCTCAACCACTGTGCCACCAGTGAAGTCCTAGGAAATGGATTTAATCACTTAAAATTCTGTTAGAGTGCATTTGTTCTAAAAATAAATTAGGGAAGAAAATATGTATATTGCAAATACAGAAAATTTTGCTTTTATTATTCCATTTGAATTCCAAGCAAACCTATAAGAATAATTATTCCCTGACTCTAAGATGGAATCAAGAAAATACATAGGTTCATTTTGTCTGGATCATTGTTTTAATTCTTTCTAAAATGTATTCTATTTTTCATTTACTAATTAAAATCTACTGTGTGCTAGGCAATTGTCCCAAGACATCTTTTAGTCTATTGGGGAATATAGTCAATAAAAATCATTTGGGGGGACCTTGAAGATGGCGGAAGAGTAAGATACGGAGATCACCTTCCTCCCCACAGATACACCAGAAATACATCTACAGGTGGAACAACTCCTACAGAACACCTACTGAAGGCTGGCAGAAGACCTCAGACCTCCCAAAATGCAAGAAACTCCCCACGTACCTGGGTAGGGCAAAAGAAAAAAAGAAAAAACAGAGACAAAAGAATAGGGACGGCACCTGCACCAGTGGGAGGGAGCTGTGAAGGAGGAAAGGTTTCCACACACTAGGAAGCCCCTTCGCAGGCAGAGACTGCGGGAGGCGGAGGGGGGAGCTTCGGAGCCACAGAGGAGTGCACAGCAACAGGGGTGCGTAGGGCAAAGCGGGGAGATTCCCGCACAGAAGATCGGTGCTGACCGGCACTCACCAGCCCGAGAGGCTTGTCTGCTCACCCGCCGGGGTGGGCGGGGCTGCGACCTGAGGCTCGGGTTTCCGTCGGAGGGCAGGGAGAGGACTGGGGTTGGCGGCTTGAACATAGCCTGAAGGGGTTAGTGCACCACGGCTAGCCGGGAGGGAGTCCGGGGAAAAGTCTGCACCTGCCGAAGAGGCAAGAGACTTCTTCCCTCTTTGTTTCCTGGTGCGTGAGGAGAGGGATTTAAAAGCGCTTATAAAAGGAACTCCAGAGACGGGCGCGAGCCGCAGCTAAAAGAGTGAACCCCAGAGGCGGGCACCAGCTGCTGCTAAAAGCGCGGACACCAGAGACGGGCGAGAGCTGCAGGTAAAAGTGCGGACTCCAGAGACGGGCATGAGCCGCGGCTAAAAGCACGGACCCCAGGGACGGACGGGAGATGCTAAGGCCGCTGCTGCCACCACCAAGGGACCTGTGTGCGAGCACAGGTCACTATCCACATCACACTTCCGGGGAGCCTGTGCAGCCTGCCACTGCCAGGTTCCCGGAATCCAGGGACAACTTCCCAGGGAGAACGCACAGCGGGCCTCAGGCTGGTGCAATGTCACGCCAGCCTCTGCCACCACAGGGCCGCCCCGCAAGCAGTACCCCTCCCTCCCCACAGCCTGAGTGTGCCAGAGCCCCCGAATCAGCGGCTCCTTTTACCCCATCCTGTCTGAGCAAAAAACAGACGCCCTCCAGCGACCTACATGAAGAGGCAGGGCCAAATCCAAAGCTGAGCCCCTGTGACCTGTGAGAACAAAGAAGAGAAAGGGAAATCTCTCCCAGCAGCCTCAGAAACAGCGGATTAAAGCTCCACAATCAACTTGATGTACCCTGCATCTGTGGAATACATGAATAGACAACGAATCATCCCAAATTCAGGAGGTGGGCTTCGAGAGCAAGATCTATGATTTTTCCCCTTTTCCTCTTTTTGTGAATGTGTATGTGCATGCTTCTGTGTGAGATCTTGTCTGTATAGATTTGCTTCCAACATTTGTCCTAAGGTTCTATCCGTCCATGGTTTTATTTTACTTTTTTTCTTAATAATTAATTTTAATAACTTTTTTATACTTCACCTTCTTTCTTTCTTTCCTTGCTTCCTTCCCTCCTTTAGACAACGAATCATCCCAAAATGAGGAGGTGGTCTCTGAGAGCAAGATTTATGATTTTTTACCATTTACCTCTTTTTGTGAGGGTGTATGTGTATGCTTCTGTGTAAGATTTTGTCTGTATAGCGTTGCCTCCAACATTTGTCCTAAGGTTCTATCCGTCCTTTTTTTTTCCAAAAAATTATTTTTAATTCAATAACTTTATTATACTTTATTTTATTTTACTGTATCTTCCTTCTTTCTGTTTTTTCCTTCCTTCCCTCCTTCCTTCCCTCCTCCCTCCCTCCTTTCTTTACTTCTTGCCTTCTTTCCTTCTTTGCTTTTCTTTCTTTCTTCCTTCCTTCCTTCAGTCCTTCCTTCCTTTCCTCCTTTCTTTCTTCCTTTCTTCATACTTCTACTGATTCTCTCTAACTTTTTTCCCTTTTATTCTGACCCGTGTCAATGAAAGGCTCTTGGTGCTCCAGCCAGGAGTCAGGGCTCTGCCTCTGAGGTGGGAGAGCCAACTTCAGGACACTGGTCAACAAGAGACCTCCCAGCTCCACATAATATCAAATGGTGAATATCTACCAGAGACCTCCATCTTAACACCAGCACCCAGGTTCAATCAACGACCAGCAAGCTACAGTGCTGGACAACCTATGCCAAACAACTAGCAAAACAGGAACAAAACCCCACCTGTTAGCAGACAGGCTGCCTAAAATCATAATAAGGCCACAGACACCCAAAACACACCACCAGATGTGAACCTGCCCACTAGAGACACAAGATCCAGCCTCATCCACCACAACACAAACACTAGTCCCCTCCACCAGGAAGCCTACACAACCCACTGAACCAACATTATCCACTGGAGACAGACATCAAAAACAGCAGGAACTACGAACCTGCAGCCTGCAAAAAGGAGACTCCAAGCACAGTAAGATAAGCAAAATGAGAAGACAGAAAAACACACAGCGGATAAAGGAGCAAGATAAAAATGCACCAGACCTAACAAATGAAGAGGAAATAGGCAGTCTACGTGAAAAAGAATTCAGAATAATGATAGTAAGGATGATCCAAAATCTTGGAAATGGGATGGACAAAATGCAAGAAACAGTTAACAAGGACCTAGAAGAAATAAAGATGAAACAAGCAATGATGAACAACAGAATAAATGAAATTAAAAGTACTCCAGATGGGATCAATAGCAGAATAACTGAGGCAGAGGAACAGATAAGTGACCTGGAAGATAAAATAGTGGAAATAACTACTGCAGAGCAGAATAAAGAGAAAATAATGAAAAGAACTGATGACAGTCTCAGAGACTTCTGGGACAACATTAAGCACACCAACATTCGAATTATAGGGGTTCCAGAAGAAGAAGAGAAAAAGAACGGGACTGAGAAAATATTTGAAGAGATTATAGTTGAAAACTTCTCTAATATGGGAAAGGAAATAGTTAATCAAGTCCAGGAAGCACAGAGAGTCCCACACAGGATAAATCCAAGGAGAAATGCACCAAGACACATATT
This sequence comes from Tursiops truncatus, assembly GCF_011762595.2. NCBI lineage: Eukaryota > Metazoa > Chordata > Mammalia > Artiodactyla > Delphinidae > Tursiops > Tursiops truncatus. The sequence continues at coordinate 68,767,427 of NC_047055.1, read as the reverse complement.
AATCAAACTGTCAAAAATTAAATACAAAGAAAGCATATTAAAAGCAGCAAGGGAAAAACAACAAATAACACACAAGGGAATCCCCATAAGTATAACATCTGATCTCTCAGCAGAAACCCTACAAGCCAGAAGGGAGTGGCAGGACATACTGAAAGTGATGAAGGGGAAAAACCTGCAACCAAGACTACTCTACCCAGCAAGGATCTCATTCAGATTTGATGGAGAAATTGAAACATTTACAGACAAGCAAAAGCTGAGAGAGTTCAGCACCACCAAACCAGCTTTACAACAACTGCTAAAGGAACTTCTCTAGACAAGAAACTCAAGAGAAGGAAAAGACCTATAATAACGTACTGAAAACAATTTAGAAAATGGGAATAGGAACATACACATTGATAATTACCTTAAATGTAAATGGACTAAATGCTCCCACAAAAAGACACAGAGTGGCTGAATGGATACAAAAACAAGACCCATATATATGCTGTCTACAAGAGACTCACTTCAGACCTAGAGACACATACAGACTGAAAGTAAGGGGATCGAAAAAGATATTCCATGTAAATGGAAAGCAAAAGAAAGCTGTAGTAGCAATTCTCATACCAGAAAAAATATACTTTAAAATAAAGACTATTAGAAGAAACAAAGAAGGACACTACATAATGATCAAGGGATCAATCCAAGAAGAAGATATACCAATTGTAAACATTTATGCACCCAACATAGGAGCACCGCAATACATAAGGCAAATACTAACAGCCATAAAAGGGGAAATCGACAGTAACACATTCATAGTAGGAGACTTTAACCCCCCATTTTCAACCATTGACAGATCATCCAAAATGAAAATAAATAAGGAAACACAAGCTTAAATGATACATTAAACAAGATGGACTTAATTGATATTTATAGGACACTCTATCCAAAAACAACAGAATACACATTTTTCTCAAGTGCTCATGGAACATTCTGCAGGATAGATCATATCTTGGGTTACAAATCAAGCCTTGGTAAATTAAAGAAAATTCAAATTGTATCAAGTATCTTTTCCGACAACAATGCCATGGGACTAGATATCAATTACAGGAAAAGATCTGCACAAAATACAGACACATGGAGGTTAAACAATACACTACTTAATAATGAAGTGATCACTGAAGAAATCAAAGAGGAATTAAAAAGCTACCTAGAAACAAATGACAATGGAGACACAACGACCCAAAACTTATCGGATGCAGAAAAGCAGCTCTATGGGGGAAGGTTATAGCAATACAAGCCCACCTTTAGAAGCAGGAAACATCTCGAATAAACAACCTAACCTTGCACCTCAAGCAATTAGAGAAAGAAGAACAAAAAAACACCAAAGCTAGCAGAAGGAAAGAAATCATAAAAATCAGATCAGAAATAAATGAAAAAGAAATGAAGGAAACAATGTCAGAGATCATTAAAGCTAAAAGCTGGTTCTTTGAGAAGATAAACAAAATAGATAAACCACTAGCCAGACTCATCGAGAAAAAAAAGGGAGAAGACTCAAATTAATAGAATTAGAAATGGAAAAGGAGAAGTAACAACTGACACTGCAGAAATAAAAAAAGATCATGAGAGATTACTACAAGTAACTCTATGCCAATAAAATGGACAATCTGGAAGAAATGGACAAATTCTTAAAAATTCACAACTTGCCAAGACTGAATCAGGAAGAAATAGAAAATATGAACAGACGAATCACAAGCACTGAAATTGATACTGTGATTAAAAATCTTCCAACAAATAAAAGCCCAGGGCCAGATGGCTTCACAGGCAAATTCTATCAAACATTTAGAGAAGCGCTAACACCTATCCTTCTCAAACTCTTCCAAAATATAGCAGAAGGAGGAACACTCCCAAATTCCTTCTATGAGGGCACCATCACCTTGATACAAAAACCAGACAAGGATGTCACAAAGAAAGAAAACTACAGGCCAATATCACTGATGAACATAGATGAAAAAATTCTCAATAAGATACTAGCAAACAGAATCCAAGAGCACATTAAAAGGATCATACACCATGATCAAGTGGGGTTTATTCCAGGAATGCAAGGATTCTTCAATATACACAAATCTATCAATGTGATAAACCATATTAACAAACTGAAGGAGAAAAACCATATGATCATCTCAATAGATGCAGAGAAAGCTTTTGACAAAATTCAACACCCATTTATGATAAAAACCCTGCAGAAAGTAGGCATAGAGGGAACTTTCCTCAACATAATAAAGGCCATATATGACAAGCCCACAGCAAACATCACCCTCAATGGTGAAAAACTGAAAGCATTTCCACTAAGATTAGGAACAAGACAAGGTTGCCCACTCTCACCACACTTATTCAACATAGTTTTGGAAGTTTTAGCCACAGCAATCAGAGCAGAAAAGGAAATAAAAGGAATTCATATCGGAAAAGAACAAGTAAAGCTGTCACTGTTTGCAGATGACATGATAGTATACATAGAGAATCCTAAAGATGCTACCAGAACACTACTAGAGCTAATCAATGAATTTGGTAAAGTGGCAGGATACAAAATTAATGCACAGAAATCTCTGGCATTCCTATATACTAATGATGAAAAATCTGAAGGTGAAATCAAGAAAACACTCCCATTTACCATTGCAACAAAAAGAATAAAATATCTAGGAATAAACCAACCTAAGGAGACAAAAGACCTGTATGCAGAAAATTATAAGACACTGATGAAAGAAGTTAAAAATGATACAAAAAGATGGAGAGATATACCATGTTCTTGGATTGGAAGAATCAACATTGTGAAAATGACTCTACTACCCAAAGCGATCTATACATTCAATGAAATCCCTTTCAAACTACCACTGGCATTTTTCACAGAACTAGAACAAAAAATTTCACAATTTGTATGGAAACACAAAAGACCCCGAATAGCGAAAGCAATCTTGAGAACGAAAAACGGAGCTGGAGGAATCAGACTCCCTGACTTCAGACTATACTACAAAGCTACAGTAATTAAGACAGTATGGTACTGGCATAAAAACAGAAAGATAGATCAATGGAACAGGATAGAAAGCCCAGAGATAAACCCACGCACATATGGACACCTTATCTTTGATAAAGGAGGCAGGAATGTACAGTGGAGAAAGGACAGCCTCTTCAATAAGTGGTGTTGGGAAAACTGGACAGAAACATGTAGAAGTATGAGATTAGATTACTCCCTAACACCATACACAAAAATTAGCTCAAAATGGATTAAAGACGTAAATGTAAGGCCAGAAACTATCAAACTCTTAGAGGAAATCATAGGGAGAACACTCTATGACATAAATCACAGCAAGATACTTTCTGACCCACCTCCTAGAGAAATGGAAATAAAAACAAAAATAAATAAATGGGACCTAATGAAACTTCAAAGCTTTTTCACAGCAAAGGAAACCATAAACAAGACCAAAAGACAACCCTCAGAATGGGAGAAAATATTTGCAAATGAAACAACTGCCAAAGGATTAATCTCCAAAATTTACAAGCAGCTCATGCAGCTCAATAACAGAAAAACAAACAATCCAATCCATAAATGGGCAGAAGACCTAAATAGACATTTCTCCAAAGAAGATATACAGACTGCCAACAAACACATGAAAGAATGCTCAACATCATTAATCATTAGAGAAATGCAAATCAAAACTACAATGAGGTATCATCTCTCACCAGTCAGAATGGCTTTCATCAAAAATTCTAAAAACAATAAATGCTGAAGAGGATGTGGAGAAAAGGGAACACTCTTGCACTGCTGGTGGGAATGTGAATTGGTTCAGCCACTATGGAGGTTTCTTAAAAAACTACAAATAGAAATACCATATGACCCAGCAATCTCACTACTGGGCATATACCCTGAGAAAACCAAAATTCAAAAAGAGTCATGTACCAAAATATTCATTGCAGCTCTATTTACAATAGCCTGGAGATGGAAACAACCTAAGTGCCCATCATCGGATGAATGGATAAAGAAGATGTGGCACATATATACGATGGAATATTACTCATCCATAAAAAGAAACGAAATTGAGCTATTTGTAATGAGGTGGATAGACCTAGAGTCTGTCATACAGAGTGAAGTAAGTCAGAAGGAAAAGACAAATACCGTATGCTAACACATAGATATGAAATTTAAGAAAAATAAATGTCATGAAGAACCTAGGGGTAAGACAGGAATAAAGACACAGACCTACTGGAGAACGGACATGAGGATATGGGGTGGGGGAAGGGTGAGCTGTGACAGGGCGAGAGAGAGCCATGGACATATATACACTAACAAACGTAAGGTAGATAGCTAGTGGGAAGCAGCCGCATGGTACAGGGATATCTGCTCGGTGCTTTGTGACCGCCTGGTGGGGTGGGATAAGTAGGGTTGGAGGGAGGGAGGCGCAAGAGGGAAGAGATATGGGAACATATGTATATGTATAACTGATTCACTTTGTTATAATGCAGAAACGAACACACCCTTGTAAAGCAATTATACCCCAATAAAGATGTTAAAAAATAAAATAATCATTTAAAATATGGAATTCTTACCAACTTCCACTTTAAGGAGGAGTTGAGGAACCCTAATGCTCATAGACTGAACTAATTTGTGAATCATTGAAAGCTTAAAAGTTATTTCCTCAGTTAATAAAATTGTTAAAAACTTTTCCCCCAAGTGTCAAATCATAGAAACAAATGAAGTACACATATCTAACTGCATGCCTCCTGTGATGACAGATCACCTTCTTTGTTTATCTATAACCAGATATATCTTTAATAGGGAATTCCAAGCAAAAGTTCCAAATGATTATGCTTCTATGTTATTATCATATTCTCTTCAAGTTTCTTCTGACAATTTTGATTGATTCCAGTTTCTAAAAGAGAGATATTATGTCTTTTTAAAATTATAGTCCCAATATCTATAAAATTCCTGAAATTATAGTGAATGGTTGAAAAAAAATGTTGAATGAATAAATGAAAGGCTGAGAGGATATCAGTGGTATGCTGAAGTTCTTGACTGATAAAAGGCAAAGTGAGTTGGAAAGCAGCTGATAGGCCAATAATAAGCTTTTTAATAAATAGTAAAGGCTAGAGACATTGACTGTAGTATGATTTTGGACTCATGCCTTACATATTTGTCATTATACCTCTAATGAAAACTAAATTAGTTTTGCTAATGGACTCTATGGATAATTTTGTTTTTTTAAAAAGCATCTTTATTGGGGTATAATTGCTTTACAGTGGTGTGTTAGATTCTGCTTTAAAACAAAGTGAATCGGTTGTGCATATACACATGATCCCATATCTCTTCTCTCCTGCATCTCCCTCCGTACTACCCTCCCAATCCCACCCCTCTAAGCGGTCACACACGAACTAGCTGATTTCTCAGTGCTACATGTCTGCTTCCCACTAGCTATCCACTTTACGCTTCATAGTGTATATATGTCCATGCCACTCTCTCACCTCATCACAGCCTACACCTCCTCCTCCCCATATCCTCAAGTCCATGCTCTAGTAGTATTGTTTTTCTATTCCCGTCCTCCCCCTAGGTTCTTCATGACCTTTTTTTTTCTTTCCTTAAATTTCATATATATGTGTTAGCATATGGTATTTTTTTTCTCTTTCTGACTTACTTCACTCTTTATGACAGACTTTAGATCCATCCACCTCACCACAAACAACTCAATTTCGTTTCTTTTTATGGCTGAGTAATATTCCATTGTATACATGTGCCACATCTTCTTTATCCATTCATCTGCTGATGGACACTTAGGTTGCTTCCATGTCCTGGCTATTGTAAATAGAGCGGCAATGAATATTTTGGTACATGACTCTTTTTTAATTATGGTTTTTTCAGTGTATATGCCCAGTAGTGGGATTCCTGGGTTGTATGGAAGTTCTATTTGTAGTTTTCTAAGGAACCTCAATCCTGTTCTCCATAGTGGCTGTATCAAATTACGTTCCCACCAACAGTGCAACAGGGTTCCCTTTGGTCCAAACCCTCTCCAGCACTTATTGTGTCTAGATTTTTTGATGAAAGCCATTCTGACTAGTGTGAGATGATATCTCATTGTAGTTCTTATTTGCATTTCTCTAATGATTAATGATGTTGAGCATTCCTTCATGTGTTTGTTGGCAATATGTATACCTTCTTTGGAGACATGTCTATTTAGGTCTTCTGCCTATTTTTGGATTGGATTTTTTATATATATATATATATATATTGAGCTGCATGTACTGCTTGTATATTTTGGAGATTAGTCTTCTGTGAGTTGCTTCATTTGAAAATATATTCTCCCATTCTGAGGGTTTTCTTTTCATCTTGTTTATGGTTTCCTTTGCTGTGCAAAAGATTTTAAGTGTCATTGTGTCACAATTATTTTTAAATTTCCATTTCTGGGTCATAATGGATCTTCCTGTGATTTATGTCATCCATTGTTCTGCCTACTTTTTCTTCCAAGATTTTCATAGTGTCTGGCCTTACATTTAATTCTTTAATGCATATTGACTTTATTTTTGTGTACACTGTTAGGGAGTGTTCTAATTTCATTCTTTTACAGGTAGCTGTCCTGTTTTACCAGCACCGGATATTGAAAAGGCTTTCTTTTCTCCATTGTATATTCTTGCCTCCTTCATCGAAGATAAGATGACCTTATTGTGTGGGTGTATCTCTGGGCTTTCTATTCTGTTCCATTGCTCTATATTTCAGTTTTTTTCCCACTACGATACTGTCTTGATTATTGTAGCTTTGTAGTATAGTCTGAAGTCCGGGAGCCTGAATCCTCCAGCTCCGTTTTCCTTTCTCACTATTGCTTTGGCTATCAGGTCTTTTGAGTTTTCATAGAAATTTTGAAATTCTTTGTTTTAGTTCTGTGAAAAGTGCAATTTGTAGTTTGATAGGGATTGCTTTGAGTCTGTAGATTGCTTTGGGTAGTATATTCATTTTCACAATCTTGACTCTTCTGACCCAAGAACATGGTACATCTCTCCATGTGTGTGTATCATGTTTCATTTCTTTCATCAGTGTCTTATGGTTTTCTGCATACAGGACTTTTGTCTCCTTTGGTAGGTTTGTTCTTAGGAATTTTCTTCTTTTTGTTGCAATGGTAAATGTGAGTGTTTCCTTACGTTCTCTTTCAGATTTTTCTTCATTAGTGTATAGGAATGCAAGTGACTTCTGTGCCTTAATTTTGTATCCTGCTACTTTACCAAATTCATTGGTTAGCTTTTGTAGTTTTCTCATAGCATCTTTTGGATTCTGTATGTAGAGTATCATGTCACCTGCAAACAGTGACAGTTTTACTTCTTTTCTAATTTGGATTCCTTTTATTTCTTTTCTTGTCTGATTGCTGTGGCTAAAGCTTCCAAAACTATGTTGAATAATATTGGTTAGAGTGAGCAGCCTTGTCTTCTTCCTGATCTTATTGTTAATGGTCTCAATTTTTCACCAGGAGAACGATATTTGCTGTGTGTTTGTCATATATGGCATTTATTACGTTGAGGTAAGTTCCCTCTATGCCTACTTTCCGGACGGTTTTTATCATCAATATGTTTTGAATTTTTTCTCCAGGTTTTTCTGCTTCTATTGAGATTACCATAAGGTTTTTATCCTTCAGTTTCTTTATATGTTGTATCACATGGATTACTTTGCGTATATTGAAGAATCCTTGCATTCCTGGGATAAACAACTCTTGATCATGGTCCATGATCCTTTTAACGGGCTTTTGGATTCTTTTTGCTAGTATTATTTGAGTATATTTCCATCTATATTCATCCGTGATATTGGCCTGTAGTTTTCTTTTTTGTGATATCTTTGTCTGGTTTTGGTATCAGGATGATGTTGACCTCACAGAATGAGTTTGGGAGTGTTCCTACTTATGCTCTATTTTGTGAGAATTTGAGAAAGATAGGTGTTAGCTCTTCTCTAAATGTTTGATAGATTTTGCCTGTGAAGCTACCAGGTCTTGGGATTTTGTTTGTTTGAAGATATTTTTTAAGCACTGAATACTTTATATAAAGAAAAACAATATAACAAGTTGGTGAACACAATGTAGATTTATAACTCAAATGACAAAATGCATTTATCTATTGTACAGAGTTTTCCTAAGCCAAACATGTACTATTTTCATATTAGTTAAGTTACTAAATAGCTACTAAATTCCAAAATTTTAATTCATTGTCTTGTTTTTTTTATTTACAATACCAGTTTTTTGAATAGTATAAAGTGGCATTTCTACACCAGTGGTCCACAACCTTTTTGGCACCTGGGACTGGTTTCGTGGAAGACAATTTTTCCACAGACAGGAAAGGTGTGCTGGAAACGTATGGTTCAGGTGATAATGCAAGTGATGGTTCAGACAGTGATGTGAGTGATGGGGAGCGATGGGGAGTGGCAGATGAAGTTTCACTCTCTTGCCCACTGCTCACCTCCTGCTGTGCAGCCAGGTTCCTAACAGGCCGTGCGGCCTGGGTGTTGGGTATCCCTGTTGTAAACCACACAACACAAGAAGGATGTAGGTTCTTTTATTTTTTAAATATGTAAATAAAATAAATAAATTTATTTATTTTGTGTATTTATTTTTGTCTGTGTTTGATCTTTGTTCCTGCATGTGGGCTTTCTCTATTTGCAGCGAGTTGGGGCTACTCTTCATTGTGGTGCACGGGCTTCTCATTGTGGTGGCTTCTTTTTTGCTGAGCATCAGCTCTAGGTGTGCGGCCTTCTCTAGTTGTAGCACGTGGGCTTAGTACTTTTGCCTCATGGGTTCTCCAGTGCAGGCCCAGTAGCTGTAGCACACGGGCTTAGTTGCTCCGCAGCATGTGGGATCTTCACGGACCAGGGATCGAACCTGTGTCTACTGCAGTGACATGCAGATTGTTAAACACTGTGTCACCAGGGAAGTTGGATGTACCTCATTTATACTGTCTTTTAGATGAATCACTTTGCTCTACATTTAGCAGTACACCCTGCAAGAGCTACTAATCTGCTTCACATTCTAAATCCATTGTTCTTGTGAGTAATGGAAATTCCCTCCAGATTTCTGCAAAATGTTCATTGCCAGTCAGTTGGGTTTTCTGTGCTTTTTACATATTTTTGGCTGTTTGTATATTTTTGTGGGAGTTTGGGAGTAGTTTTACCAGGAAAGGAGTGTCAGATGGCATTGTATGATGGAATAATAATTTCATTCCATATTTCTATTATGAAGTTGTTCATACCATAAGGTACTTCGGGTGAGTCCTACGTCCTCAAATGCTCAGTAAACTTCCATGTGAAATCTACACTCTTATAAAAGAGTTTCATCGTATCATTCAGATTGTTATCAAATGGGTTCTAGCTATCAAAACTCACCAACTCTTTCTGGTTGTTCCTTTCAACCACTAATTAATGGGTGACATAATAATTCTCTAAATATTGTCTGGAAAATTTGCTTTATAAGAAATATACATCATCTGCAAAAATAAGTTGTTTATATTTATTAGAATTGTATCTAATTGCAGCAAAATGCATAGTGGCAGTGGCTGATATAAAGTAGCATTTTTAATTTTTTCACCTAACAAAAATTTTGTAAGTCAGCAAGCCAGGGCTGCTACGGCAGTTCCATTATGCCATTAGATAGCCACAACTGTATATTTTGCCTCCTATATTATTATTTGAATTTTAGGAATAAAGAATGAGAAGGGCAAGAGGCAATTGCAAAGAGTCCCCCTCAATGATATGTTTTTTAGCTACATTAAGCTATATTTTGAGTTGGGGTGGGATGCGGATGTCCCTGATTTGTATCATTTGCTGATTTCCTTGATATAAATACTGTTCTTGCAGGCCAGGGGAATGAATGGTTTTACCACAGCCTCTTGGCTCTGCCTTCTTTTAAAGCAATTTCTTGGGAGCCACACTAAATAATTTCTATTTATATCTGATTACTCAGAATTGTATTCTGTAGCAACCCCTTGCTACCGTGGAAGCTAGAAATTACTACTGCCCTAAAATCAGGGAAGGGGAGAATAGCTGTTATGCCAGAAGTGTCAGCTATAGTAGTCCATGAAAAGCAATAAAATAATATTAGAATTATTTCTGAGGAAGAGAATATTCAGAAAAAAATAAATTAGGTTACTTCTATAAAGTAGCAGAAGCAGGTAAATTGAAAGATTGCACACAGTGGATGCATATTTCAGTGCTGAAATATTTTATTAAAAGTTATTAAATTTGAGTACGTAAATATGTAAAGGAATGAAAGTAAAACTGTAGAAAATATTCATATCTTTAAAATATATGGACGATATAAAAATATTGCCATTACATAATATTTCCTTATGGCTATATATATATATATATATATATATGTATATATATACTTCCAAGGAAGCATATACAGAACGTATTTAACATAAATTTCTTAATGTCTAATAATGTATAAAATGTAAATTATTGGCAATGCTAGGAAATGGATTTTTTCTTTTTTATTTGTGGTACGCAGCCTCTCACAGTTGTGGCCTCTCCTGTTATGGACCAAAGGCTCCGGATGCGCAGGCTCAGCGGCCATGGTTCATGGGCCCAGCCACTCCGTGGCATGTTGGATCTTCCAGGACCGGGGAATGAACCCACGTCCCCTGCATCAGTAGCTGGACTCTCAAACACTGTGCTACCAGGGAAACCCTAGGAAATGGATTTTATCACTTAAATTTGAATTAGAGTCCATTTGTTCTAAAAATAAATTAGGGAGGAAAATATGTATATTCCAAGAACATAAAATTTTGCTTTTTCTATTCCATTAGATTTCAAAGCAACAACTAAGAGAATAATTATTCCCTGAATCGAAGATCGAGTCAAGAAGATATATGGGTTCAGTTTTTTTGGATCACTGTTTTAATTCTTTCTAAAATCTATTCTATTTTTCATTTTCTAATTAAAATCCACTGTGTGCTAGGCAATTGTGTCAAGACATCTTTTAGTCTATTGGGGAAGATAGTGAATAAAAATCATTTAAAATATGAAATTCTTACCAACTTCCACTGCAAGGAGGAGCTGAGGAACTCTACTGCCCATAAACTAAACTAATTTGAGAATCATTGAAAGCTTAAAAATTAATTCCTCACTTAATAAAATTGTTAAATATTGTTTTCCCTCAAGTGTAAAATCATAGAAGCAAGTGAGGTACACATTTCTAACTGCATCATGCCTCCCATGATGACAAATCACCTTCTTTGTTTATCTATAGCCAGATATATCTATAATAGGTAATTCCACAGCAAAAGTTGCAAATGATTATACTTCTATGTTATCATATTCTCCTCAAATTTCTTCTGAAAATTTTGCTTGATTCCAGTTACTAAAAGTGAGATATATATCTTTTTAAAATTATAGTCCCAATATCTATAAAATTCCTGAAATTATAGTAAATGGTTGAAAATAAATATTGAATGAATAAATGAAATGCTGAGAGGATATCAGTGGTGTGCTGAAGTTCTGGATTGATAAAAGGCAAAGTGAGTTGGAAAGCAGCTGATAGGTCAAGAAAAAGCTTTTAAATAAATAGTAAAGGCAAGAGATATTGACTGTAGTATGATTTTGGACTCATGCCATACATATTTGTCATTATACGTCTAATGAAAACTAAACTATTTATGCTAATGGACTCTATGGATAATTTGGTGCATTTTTAAACATATTTATTGGAGTTTAATTGCATTACAGTGGTGTGTTACTTTCTGCTTTAAAACAAAGTGAATCACTTGTTCATACACACATGTTCCCATATCTCTTCTCTCCTGCATCTCCCTCCCTCCCACCCTCCCTATCCCACCCCTCTAAGCAGTCACACACCACCTAGCTGATTTCCCTGTGCTACACGGCTGCTTCCCACTAGCTATCCACTTTACGCTTGGTAGTCTATATATGTCCATGTGACTCTCTCACCTCATCACAGCCTACACCTCCCCCTTGCCATATCCTCAAGTCCATGCTCTAGTAGGTCTGTTTTTTATTTGCGTCCTCCTCCTAGGTTCATGACCTTCTTTTTTCTTTTATTAAACTTCATATATATGTGTTAGCATACGGTATTTGTTTTTCTCTTTCTGACTTACTTCACTCTTTATGACAGACTTTAGATCCATCCACCTCCCACAAGTAACTCAATTTCGTTTCTTTTTATGTCTGAGTAGTATTCCATTTTATATATGTGGCACATCTTCTTTATCAATTCATCTGCTGATGGACACTTAAGTTGCTTCCATGTCCTGGCTATTGTAAATAGAGCTGCAATGAATATTTTGGTACATGAATCTTTTTTAATTATGGTTTTCTCAGGGTATATTCCCAGTAGTGGGATTGCTGGGTCGTATGGTAGCTCTATTTGTATTTTTTTAAGGAACCTCCATACTGTTCTCCATAGTGGCTGTATCAATTTACATTCTCACCAACAGTGTAAGGGAGTTCCCTTCAGTCCACACCCTCTCCATCATTTGTTGTTTCTAGATTTTTTGATGAAAGCCATTCCGACCGGTGTGAGATGATATCTCATTGTAGTTCTGATTTGCATTTCTCTAATGATTAACGATGTTGAGCATTCTTTCATGTGTTTGTTGGCAATCTGTATATCTTCTTTGGAGACATATCTGTTTTGGTCTTCTGCCCATTTTTGGATTGGCGTTTTTTTTTTTTATATTGAGCTGCATGATCTGCATGTATATTTTGAAGATTAGTCTTCTGTGAGTTGCTTCATTTGAAAATATATTCTCCCATTCTGAGGGTTGCCTTTTCATCTTGTTTATAGTTTCCTTTGCTGTGCAAAAGATTTTAAGTGTCCTTGTGTCACAATTTTTTAATTTCCATTTCTGGATCATAATGGATCTTGTTGTAATTTATGTCATGGTTTGTTCTGCCTATGTTTTCCTCTAAGTGTTTCATAATGTCTGGCCTTACATTTAATTCTTTAATGCATATTGACTTTATTTTTGTTTACAGTGTTAGGAAGCGCTCTAATTTCATTCTCTTAAAGGTAGCTGTCCTTTTTTCCCAGCACTAGATATCGAAGGGGCTGTCTTTTTCTCCATTGTATATTCTTGCCTTCTTCATTGAAGATAAGATGACCTTATTGTGTGGGTGTATCTCTGGGCTTTCTATTCTGTTCCATTGCTCTATATTTCAGTTTTTGTTGATATTCCTTTCAACCACTAATACATGTGTGAGATAATAATTCTCTAAATATTGTGCAGAAAATTTGCTTTATAAGAAACATACATCATCTTCAAAAATAAGCTTTTTGTGTTTATTAGAATTGTATCTAATTGCAGCAAAATGCATAGTGACAGTGACTTATATAAAGTAGTGTTTTCTATTTTTTCACCTAACAATAACTTTGTAAGTAGGCAATCCAGGGCTCTTACGGCAGTTCCATTATAGAGCCACACTGATTATTTTGCCTCCTATGTTACTATCTGAATTTTAGGAAGAATGAGAAGAGCAAGAGGCAGTTGGGAAGAGTCCACCTCAATGATATATTTATTAGCTACATTAAGCTACATTTAGAGTTGGGGTGGGATGGTGATGTCGCTGACTTGTAGCATTTGCTGATTTTGTTGATATAAATACAGTTCTTGCAAGACAGGGAAACAGAGGCTTTTACCAGAGACTCTTAGCTCTGCCCTCTTTTAAAGCACTTTCTTGGGAGCCACACTAAATAATTTCTATTTATATCTGATTACTCAGAATTGTATTCTGTAGCAACCCCTTGCTACTGTGGAGGCTAGAAATTAGTCCTTCCCTAAAATCAGGGAAGGGGAAAATAGTTGTTAGGCCAAAAGTGTCAGCTATATTTGTCCATGAAAAGCAATAAAATAATATTAGAAGTATTTCTGAGGAGGAGAATACTCAGAAAAAATAAATTAGGTTACTTCTATAAAGTAGCAGAAGCCGGCAAATTGAAAGATTGCACACAATAGATGCATAATTCAGTGCTGAAATATTTTATTAAAACTTTATTAAATTTCAGTATGTAAATATGTAAAGGAATGAAAGTCAAACTGCTGAAATATTCATATCTTTAAAATATATGGATGATAAAAAATATTCTCGCATAAAATTTCCTTTTGGCCATATATAACTAACTTACTATATATATATATATATATATATATATATATATATATATATATATATATATACATTTCAAAGGAAACATATACAGAACATATTTAGCATAAATTTATTAAAGTCTAATAATATATAAAACGTAAATTAGTGGCAATGCTAGCAAATGGATTTTTTTTTTCCCTATACGTGGCCTCTCACAGTTGTGGCCTCTCCTGTTGCCAACCACAGACACGCAGGCTCAGCAGCCATGGCTCATGGTCCCAGCCACTCCGCGGCTTGCGAGATCTTCCTGGATTGGGGCATGAACCCGTATTCCCTGAAGTGGTCAGCGGACTCTCAACCACTGCGCCAAGAGAAGCCTTAGCAAATGGATTTTTTCACTGAAAATAGAATTAGAGTCTATTTGTTCTAAAAATAAATTAGGGAAGAAAATATGTAGAGTCCAAGAACAGAAAATTGTTCTTTTTCTATTCCATTATAATTTCAAGCAATAACTACGAGAATAATTATTCCTTGCCTCTAAGATGGAGTCAAAAATATGCATGGGTTCATTTTTTCTGGATCATTGTTTTAATTCCTTCTAAAATCTATTCTATTTTTCATTTTCTAATTAAAATCCACTGTGTGCTAGGCAACTGTGTCAAGACATCTTTTAGTATATTGGGGAAGATAGTGAATAAAAATCATTTAAAATATGAAATTCTTACCAACTTCCACTGCAAGGAGGAGCTGAGGAACCCTTTGCCCATAAACTAAACTAATTTGAGAATCATTAAAAGCTTAAAAATTAATTCCTCACTTAATAAAATTGTTAAAAATTGTTTTCCCTCAAGTGTAAAATCATAGAAGAAAATAAAGTACACATTTCTAACTGCAACATGCCTCCCATGATGAAAGTTCACCTTCTTTATTTATCTATAGCCACAAATATCTATAATAGTTAATTCGACAGCAAAAGTTGGAAATGATTTTGCTTCTATATTATTATCATATTCTCGTCAAGTTTCTTCTGATAATTTTGATTGATTCCAGTTTCTAAAAGTGAGATATTATATCTTTTTAAAATTATACTCCCAATATCTATAAAATTTCTGAAATTATAGTAAATGGTTGAAAATAAATGCTGAATGAATAAATGAAAGACTGAGAGGATATCGGTAGTGTGCTGAAGTTCTGGATTGATAAAGGCAAAGTGAGTTGGAAAGCAGCTGATAGGCCAAGAAAAAGCTTTTCACTAAATAGTAAAGGCAAGAGACATTGACTGTAGTATGATTTTGGACTCATGCCATACATATTTGTCATTATACATCTAATGGAAAATAATTATTTATGCTAATTGACTCTATGGATAATTTTGTTTTTTTAACATCTTTATTGGAGTATAATTGCTTTACAATGGTGTGTTAGTTTCTGCTTTATAAACAGTGAATCAGATATAAATATACACATGTTCCCATATCTCTTCGCTCCTGCATCTCCCTCTCTCCCACCCTCCCTATCACACCCCATGCCACTCTCTCACCTCATCACAGCCTCCCCCTCCCCCTTCCCATATCCTCAAGTCCATGCTATATTATGTCTGTGCTTTTATTCCCGTCCTATCCCTAGGTTCTTCATGACCTTTTTTTCTTTTCTTTTCTTAAACTTTATATATATGTCTTAGTATACGGTATATGTTTTTCTCTTTCTGACTTACTTCACTCTTTATGACAGACACTAGATCCATCCACTTCACCACAAATAACTCAATTTCCTTTCTTCTTATGCTGGAGTACATTCCATTGTATATATGTGCCACATCTTCTTTATCCATTCAACTGCTGATGGACACTTAGGTTGCTTCCATGTCCTGGCTATTGTAAATAGAGCTGCAATGAATATTTTGGTACATGACTCGTTTTGAATTATGGTTTTCTCAGTTTATATGCCCAGTAGTGGGATTGCTGGATTGTATGGTAGTTCTATTTGTAGTTTTTTAAGGAACCTCCATACTGTTCTCCATAGTGGCTGTATCAATTTACATTCCCACCGGCAGTGCAAGAGAGATTCCTTTTCTCCACACCCTCTCCAGCATTTATTGTTTATAGATTTTTTGATGAAAACCATTCTGACTGGTGTGAGATGATATCTCTTTGTAATTCTTATTTGCATTTCTCTAATGATTAATGATGTTGAGCATTCTTTCATGTGTTTGTTGTCAATCTGTGTACCTTCTTTGGAGACATATCTGTTTAGGTCTTCTGACCATTTTTAGATTGGCTTGTTTGCTTTTTTAATATTGTGCTGCATGATCTGCTTGTATATTTTGGAGATTATTCTTCTGTGAGTTGCTTCATTTGAAAATATATTCTCCCATTCTGAGGGTTGTCTTTTCATCTTGTTTATGGTTTCCTTTGCTGTGGAAAAGATTTTAAATGTCATTGTGTCACAATTTTTTTTTTATTTCCATTTCTGGGTCATAATGGATCTTGCTGTGATTTATGTCATGGATTGTTCTGTCTATGTTTTCCTCTAAGTGTTTCATAATGTCTGGCCTTACATTTTATTCTTTATCCATATTGAGTTTATTTTTGTGTTCACTGCTAGGGAGTGTTCTAGTTTCATTCTTTTACATGTAGATGTCCTGTTTTCCCAGCACTAGATATTGAAGAGGCTGTCTATTCCATTGTATATTCTTGCCTCCTTCATTGAAGATAAGATGACCTTATTGTGTGGGTGTATTTCTGGGCTATCTATTCTGTTTCATTACTATATATTTCAGTTTTTGTGCCAGTACCATACCATACTGTCCTGATTACTGTAGCTTTGTAGTATAGTCTGAAGTCAGGGAGCCTGAATCCGCCAGCTCTGCTTTCCTTTCTCAAAATTTCTTTGGCTATCGGTCTTTTGTGTTTTCATACAAATTTTGAAATTTTTTGTTTTAGTTCTATGAAACGTGCAATTTGTAGTTTGATAGGGATTGCTTTGAGTCTGTAGATTGATTTGCATAATATATTCATTTTCACAACATTGATCCTTCCAACCCAAGAACATGGTATATCTCTCCATGTTTGTGTATCATCTTTAATTTCCTTCATCAGTGTCTTATGGTTTTCTTCATAAAGGACTTTTGTCTCCTTTGGTAGGTTTGTACCTACGAATTTTCTTATTTATGTTGCAATGGTAAATGGGAGTGTTTCCTTACGTTCTCTTTCAGATTTTTCTTCATTAGTGTATAGGAATGCAAGTGACTTCTGTGCCTTAACTTTGTATCCTGCTACTTTATCAAATTCATTCATAGCTCTCGTAGTTTTCTGGTAGCGTCTTTCAGATTCTCTATGTATAGTATCATATCATCTGCAAACAGTGACAGTTTTACTTCTTTTCTGAATTGGATTCCTTTTTTTTTTTTTTTGTCTGATTGCTGTGGCTAAAACTTTCAAACTGTGCTGAATAATAGGCTTTAGAATGAGCAGCCTTGTGTTGTTCCTGACCTTAATGGTAATGGTTTCAATTTGTCACCAGGAGAATGATGTTGACTGTGGGTTTGTCATATATGGCATTTATTATGTTGAGGTAAGTTCCCTCTGTGCCTACTTTATGGATGGCTTTTATCATCAATGTGTGTTGAATTTTGTCACCAGGTTTTTCTGTTTCTATTGAGATTATCATATGGTTTTTATCCTTCAGTTTTTTCATATGGTGTATCACATTGTTTGCTTTGTGTATTTTGAAGAATCCTTGCATTCCTGGGACAAACACCACTTGATCATGGTGCATGATCTTTTTCACGTGCTGTTGGATTCCTTTTGCTAGTATTTAGTTGAAGATTTTTGCCTCTATATTCATCCGTGATATTGGCCTGTAGTTTTCTTTTTTTGTGATATCTTTGTCTTGTTTTGGTATCAGGGTGATGTTGGCCTCATTGAATGCGTTTGGGCGTGTTCTTACTTATGCTGTATTTTGTGAGAATTTGAGAAGGATAGGTGTTAGTTCTTCTGTAAATGTTTGACAGAATTCGCCTTTGAAGCCACCTGGTCCTGGGATTTTGTTTGTTTGAAGATATTTTTTAAGCCCTGAATACTTTATATAAAGAAAAACAATATAAAAAGTTGGTGAGCACAAATACACAAAATGTAGATTTATAAATCAAATGACAAAATGCATTTATCTATTGTACAAAGTTTTCCTAAACAAAACTTGGAGTATTTTTATATTAGTTAAGTTGATAAATAGCTACTAAATTCCTAAATTTTAATTATCTTGTTGTTTTATTTATAATAGCAATTTTCTGAATAATATAAAGTTGCATTTCTACACCAGTGGTCCCCAATCTTTTTGGCACCAGGCATTGGTTTCGTGGAAGACAATTTTTCCACAGACATGAAAGTTGGTGTGGAAAGGGATGGTTCAGGTGATAATGCAAGTGATGGTTCAGGCAGTAATGTGAGTGATGGGGAGCGATGGGGAGTGGCAGATGAAGTTTCACTCTCTTGCCCACTGCTCACCTCCTGCTGTGCAGCCAGGTTCCTAAAAGGTCATGCGGCCTCGGAGTTGGGTATCCCTGTTCTAAATCACACAACAAAAGAAGGATGTAGGTTCTTTTATTTTTTAAATAAAATTATTTATGTATTTATTTTTGGCTGTGTTGTGTCTTTGTTGATGCATGTGGGCTTTCTCTTGTTGCAGCGAGTGGAGTTTACTCTTCATTGAGGTGCACAGGCTTCTCTTGTGGTGGCTTCTATTGTTGCTGAGCACCAGCTCTAGGTGTGCAGACTTCAGTATTTGTGGTACGTGGGCTTAGTAGTGTTGGCTGATGGGCATTAGAGCGCAGGCTCAGTAGCTGTGGCACACGGGCTTAGTTGCTCAGTGACATGTGGGTTCTTCTCGGACCAGGTATCGAGCCCATGTCCACTGCAGTGGACAGCAGATTCTTAACCACTGTGTCACCAGGCAAGTTGGATGTAGCTTCTTTATACTATCTTTCAGATGAATCACTTTGCTCTACTTTTAGCAGTATACCCTGCAAGAGCTACTAATCTGCTTCACATTCTAAATCCATTTTTCTTGTGAGTAATGGAAATTCCCTCCAGATTTCTGCAAAATATTCATTGCCAGTCAATTTGGTATTCTGTGCTTTTTACATATTTTTGACTATTTGTAAATTTTTGTGGGAGGTTGGGAATAATTTTACCAGGAAATGTGGGTTAGATGGCATTGTATGATGCAATAGCAATTTCATTCCATATTTCTATTATGAAGTTTTCTGTACCATAAGGTAATTTGAGTGACTCCTATGCCCTAAAATGCTCAGTAAACTTCCATGTGAAATCTACACACTTATAAAAGAGTTTCATCATATCACTCAGATTGTTATCAAAGTGTGTTCTAGTTATCAAAACTCACCAACAGTTTGTTGATGTTCCTTTCAACCACTAATTCATGTGTGAGATAATAATTCTTTAAATATTGTCCAGAAAATTTGCTTTATGAGAAACACATATCATCTTCAAAAATAAGTTTTTTGTATTTATCAGAATTGTATCTAATTGCAGCAAAATGCATAGTGACAGTGGCTTATATATAGTAGTGTTTTCTATTTATTCACCTAACAAAAATTTTGTAAGTAGGCAATCCAGGGCTGTTCCGGCAGTTCCATTCTGCCATTAGATAGCCACAACTGATTATTTTGCCTCCTGTATTACTATTTGAATTTTAGGAAGAATGACAAGTGTAAGAGACAATTGCTAACAGTCCACCTCAATGCTATGTTTATAAGCTACATTAAGCTACATTTAGAGTTGGGGTGGGATGGTGATGTCCCTGATATGTAGCATTTGCTGATTTCGTTGATATAAATACAGTTCTTACAAGACAGGGAAACAGTAGGTTTTACCACAGCCTCTTGCATCTACCCTCATTTAAAGCACTTTCTTGGAAGCCACACTAAATAATTTCAATTTATATCTGATTACTCAGAATTGTATTCTGTAGCAACCCCTTGCTACAGTGGAGGCTAGAAATTAGTCCTGCCCTAAAATCAGGGAAGGGGAGAATAGCTGTTAGGCCAAAAGTGTCAGCTACAGTTGTCCATGAAAAGCAATAAAATAATATTAGAAGTATTTCTGAGGAAGAGAATATTCAGAAAAAATAAATTAGGTTACTTCTATAAAGTAGCAGAAGCAGGCAAATTGAAAGATTGCACACAGTAGATGCATAATTCATTGCTGAAATATTTTATTAAAAATTTATTAGGGCTTCCCTGGTGGCGCAGTGGCTGAGAGTCCGCCTGCCGATGCAGGGGACGCGGGTTCGTGCCCTGGTCCGGGAAAATCCCACATGCCGTGGAGCGGTTGGGCCCGTGAGCCGTGGCCGCTGGGCCTGCGTGTCTGGAGCCTGTGCTCCACAACGGGAGAGGCCACAACAGTAAGAGGCCCACGTACTGCAAAAAAAAAAAAACAAACAAGAAACAAAACAAAACAAAACAAAAAATTTATTAAATTTCAGTATGTAAATATGTATAAGAATTAAAGTCAAACTGCTGAAATATTCATATCTTTAAAATATATGGACTATAGAAAAATAGTCTCATTGCATAAAATTTCATTATGGCTATATATATATACTTCAAAAGAAGCATATACAGAACATATTTAACATAAATTTATTAATGTATAATAATGTATATAATGTAAATTAGTGGCAATGCTAGCAAATGGATTTTTTTTTTTTTTTGCGTTACACAGCCTCTCACTGTTGTGGCCTCTCTTGTTGCAGACCACAGGCTCCAGACGCACAGGCTCAGTGGCCATGGCTCATGGGCCCAGCCATTCCATGGCATGTGGAATCCTCCCAGACTGGGGCACGAACCCATGGCCCCTGAATTGGTCGGAGGTTTGAAAGATTAATAATTAATTCCTCTTTGAAAGCTTAAAAAATAACTCCTCAGTTAATAAAATTGTTAAAAATAGTTTTCCCTCAAGTGTAAAATCATAGAAGCAAGTGAAGTACACATTTCTAACTGCCTCATGCCTCCCATGATGACAGATCACCTTCTTTGTTTATCTATAGCCAGATATACCTATAATAGGTAATTCCACAGCAAAAGTTGCAAATGGTTATACTTCTATGTTATTATCATATTCTCCTCAAATTTCTTCTGACAATTTGGATTGATTCCAGTTTCTAAAAGTGAGATATTAGGTCTTTTCAAATTATAGCCTCAATATCTATAAAATTCCTGAAATTATAATAAATGGTTGAAAATAAATGTTAAATGAATAAATGAAAGGCTGAGAGGATATCGGTGGCGTGCTGAAGTTCTGGATTGATAAAAGGCAAAGTGAGCTGCAAAGCAGCTGATAGGCCAAGGAAAACCGTTTCAATAAATAGTTAAGGCAAGAGACATTGACTCTAGTATGATTTTGAACTCATGCTAAAATATTTGTCATTATACATCTAATGAAAAATAATTATTTATGCTAATTGACTCTATGGATAATTTTGTGTTTTTTTAACATCTTTATTGGAGTATAATTGCTTTACAATGGTGTGTTAGTTTCTGCTTTATAACAAAGTGAGTCAGTTATAGATATACACATGTTCTCATATCTCCTCCCTCATGCATCTCCCTTCTTCCAACCCTCCCTATCCCACCCCTCTAGGCAGTCACAAAACACCTAGCTGATTTCCCTGTGCTACACAGCTGCTTCCCACTAGCTATCCACTTTATGCTTGGTCGTGTATATATGTCCATGCCACTCGCTCACCTCATTACAGCCTACAACTCCCTCTCCCCGTATCCTGATGTCCATTCTCTAATAGCTCTGTGTTTTTATTCCCATCTTACCACTAGGTCCTTCATGACTTTTCTTTGCTTTCCTTACATTCCATATATATGTGTTAGCATATGGTATTTGTTTTTCTCTTTCTGACTTACTTCACTCTTTGTGACAGACTCTAGATTCATCCACCTCACCACAAATAACTCAATTTCATTTCTTTTTATGGGTGAGAAATATTCCATTGTATATATGTGCCACATCTTCTTTATCCGTTCATCCGTTGATGGACACTTAGGTTGCTTCCATGTCCTGTCTATTGTAAATAGAGCTGCAATGAATATTTTGGTACATGTCTCTTTTTTAATTATGGTTTTCTCAGGGTATATTCCCAGTAGTGGGATTGCTGGGTCATATGGTATTTCTAATTGTAGTTTTTTACGGAACCTCCATACTGTTCTCCATAGTGGCTGTATCAATTTACATTCCCACCAACAGTGCAAGAGGGTTCCCTTTTCTCTGCACCCTCTCCAGCATTTACTGTTTATAGATTTTTTGATGAAATCCATTCTGACTTGTGTGAGATGATATCTCATTGTAGTTTTGATTTGCATTTCTCTAATGATTAATGATGTTGAGCATTCTTTCATGTGTTTGTTGGAAATCTGTATACCTTCTTTGGAGACATGTCTGTTTAGGTTTTCTGCCCATTTTTAGATTGGCTTGTTTGTTTTTTTGATATTGAACTGCATGATCTGCTTGTATATTTTGGAGATTAGTCTTCTGTGAGTTGCTTCATTTGAAAATATTTTCTACCATTCTGAGGGTTGTCTTTTTATTTTGTTTATGGTTTCCTTTACTGTGCAAAAGATTTTAAGTGTCGTGTCACAATTTTTTTTAATTCCCATTTCTAGGTCATAATACAAATTGCTGTGATTTATGTCATGGATTGTTCTGTCTATGTTTTCCTCTAAGTGTTTCATAGTGTCTGGCCTTACATTTAGTTCTTTATTCCATATTGAGTTTATTTTCGTGTACTGTGTTAAGGAGTGTTCTAATTCTTTTACAGGTAGCTGTCCTGTTTTGCCAGCACTAGATATTGAAGAGGATGTCTTTTCTCCATTGTATATTCTTGTGTCCTTCATCAAAGATAAGATGACCTTATTGTGTAGGTGTATCTCTGGGCTTTCTATTCTATTCCATTGCTCTATATTTCAGTTTTTGTGCCAGTACCTTGCTGTCTTGATTACTGTAGCTTTGTAGTATAGTTTGAAGTCAGGGAGCCTGAATCCACCAGCTCTGTTTTCCTTTCTCAAAATTGTTTTGGCTATCGGGTATTTTGTGTTTTCATACAAATTTTGAAATTTTTTGTTTTATTTCTGTGAAACATGCAATTTGTAGTTTGGTAGGGATTGCATTGAGTCTGCAGATTGCTTTGGGTAGTATATTCATTTTCACAGTCTTGATTCTTCTGACCCAAGAACATGGTATATCTCTCCATGTTTGTGTATCATCTTTAATTTCTTTCATCAATGTCTTATAGTTTTCCGCATACAGGACTTTTGTCTCCTTAGGTAGGTTTGTTTCTAGTAATTTTCTTCATTTTGTTGCAATGGTAAATGGGAGTGTTTCCTTACGTTCTCTTTCAGATTTTTCTTCATTAGTGTTTAGCAATACAAGTGACTTCTCTGCCTTAATTTTGTATCCTGCTACTTTATCAAATTCATTGATTAGCTCTCGTAGTTTTCTGGTAGCATCTTTTGGATTCCCTATGTATATTATCATGTCATCTGCAAACAGTGACAGTTTTACTTCCTTTCTGATTTGAATTCCTTTTATTTCATTTTTTTGTCTGATTGCCGTGGCTAAAACTTCCAAAATTATGTTGAATAATAGTGGTTAGAATGAACAGCCTTGTGTTGTTCCTGATCTTAGTACTAACGGTTTCAATTTTTCACCTTGGAGAATGATGTTGGCTGTGGGTTTGTCATATATGGCATTTATCAGGTTGAGTGAAGTACCCTTTATGCCTACTTTCTAGTCGATTTTTATCATCAGTATGTGTTGAATTTTGTCACCAGGTTTTTCTGCTTCTTTTGAGATTATCATATGGTTTCTATCCTTCAGTTTTTTAATATGGTGTATCACATTGATTGCTTTGCGTATAGTGAAGAATCCTTGCATTCCTGGGGTAAACACCAGGTGATCATTGTGCATGATGTTTTCAACATGCTGTTGGATTCTTCTTCTTAGTATTTAGTTGAAGATTTTTGCATCTATATTCATCCATGATATTGGCCTCTAGTTTTCTTTTTCTGTCATATCTTTGTCTTCTTTTGGTATCAGGGTGATGTTGGCCTCATTGAATGAGTTTGGGTGTGTTCTTACTTAGACTGTATTTTGTGAGAATTTGAGAGGTATAGGAGTTAGCTCTTCTCTAAATGCTTCATAGAAGTTGCCTGTGAATTTACCTGGTCCTGGGATTTTGTTAGTTTGAAGACTTTTTTGTTTAAGCACTGAATAATTTATGTAAAGAAAAAGAATATAATAAGGTGGTGAGCACAAATACACACAATGTAGATTTATAAATCAAGTGATAAAATGCATTTAACTTTGTACAAAGTTTTCCTAAGCCAAACTTGGAGTATTTTTATATTAGTTAAGTTACTAAATAGCTACTATATTCTTATATTTTAATTCATTATCTTGTTTTTTTATTTACAAGAACAGCTTTCTGAATAGTACAAAGTTGCATTTCTACACCAGTGGTGCCCAACCTTTTTGGTACCAGGACTGTTTTTGTGGAAGACAATTTTTCCACAGACAGAAAAGGTGGGGTTTGAATGGATGGTTCAGTTGATAATGCAAGTGATGGTTCAGGCAGTAATGTGAGGGTTGGGGAGCGATTGGGAGCGGCAGATGAAGTTTCGCTCTCTTGTCCACTGCTCAAGTCCTACTCTGCTGCCTTGTTTCTAAGAGGCTGTGCCAACTGGGAGTTGGGTAACCCTGTTCTAAACCACACAATACAAGAATGATGTAGGTTCTTTTATTTTTAAAATAAATTTATTTATTTTATGTATTTATTTTTGGCTGTGTTGGGTCTTTGTTGCTGCATATAGGCTTTGCCTAGTTGCAGCGAGTGGTGGCTATTCTTCATGTGGTGCACGGGCTTCTCATTGTGGTGGCTTCTTTTGTTGCTGAGAACCAGCTCTATGTGCACGGACTTCAGTAATTGTGGCACGTGGCCTTAGTAGTTTTGGCTCATGGACTCTAGAGTGCAGGCTCAGTAGCTGTGGCACGTGGGCTTAGTTGCTCCGTGGCATGTGTGATCTTCGTGGACCAGGGATTGAACCTGTGTCCACTGAAGTGGCAGGCAGATTCTTAACCACTGTGTTACCAGGGAAGTTGGATGTAGCTTCTTTATACTGTCTTTGAGATGAATCACTTTGCTCTACTTTTAGCAGTATACACTGCATGAGCTACTAATCTGTTTCACATTCTAAATCCATTGTTCTTGTTAGTAATGGAAATTCCCTCCAGATTTCTGCAAAATATTCATTGCCAGTCATTTTGGTATTCTTTGCTTTTTACATATATTTAGCAGTTTGTAAATTTTTGTGGGAGATTGGGAGTAGTTTTACCAGGAAAGGAGGGTCAGATGGCATTGTATGATGGAATAGCAATTTCATTCTGTATTTCTATTATGAAGTTTTTTGTACCATAAGGTACTTTGGGTGAGTCCTACGTTCTCAAATTCTCAGTAAACTTCCATATGAAATCTACACTCGTATCAAAGAGTTTCATCATATCATTCAGATTGTTATCAAAGTGGGTTCTATCTATCAAAACTCACAAACTCTTTTTTGATGTTGCTTTCAACCACTAATTGTTGTGTGAGATAATAATTCTCTAAATATTGTCTGGAAAATTTGCTTTATAAGAAACATAAATCATCTGTAGTAATAAGTTTTTTGTATTATAATTGTATCTAATTGCAGCAAAATGTATAGTGACACTGGGTTATATAAAGTAGTGTTTTTAATTTTTTCACCTAACAAAAAATTTGTAAGTAGGCAATCCTGGGCTGTTATGGCAGTTCCATTATGCCATTAGATAGCCACAACTGATTATTTTCTCTCCTGTATTACTATTTGAATTTTAGGAAGAAAGAATGAGAAGGGCAAGAGGCAATTGCTAAGATCCCTCCTTAATGATATGTTTATTAGCTACATTAAGCTACATTTGGAGTGCAGGTGGGATGGGGATGTCCCTGATTTGTAGAATTTGCTGATTTTATTGGTATAAATACAGTTCTTGCAAGCCAGGGAAACAGAGATTTACCACAGACTCTTGGCTCTGCCCTCTTTTAAAGCAGTTTCTTGGGAGCTACACTAAGTAGTTTCTATTTATATCTGATTACTCAGAATTGTATTTTGTAGCAACCCATAGCTACAGTGGAGGCTAGAAATTATTATTGCTCTAAAATCAGGGAAGGAGAGAGTAGCTGTTAAGCCAAAAGGGTCAGCTATATTTGTCCATGAAAAGCAATAAAATAATATTAGAAATATTTCTGAGGAAGAGAATATTCAGAAAAAATAAATTAGGTTGCTTCTATAAAGTAGCAGAAGCAGGCAAATTGAAAGATTGTCCACAGTAGATGCATAATTCAATGCAGAAATATTTTATTAAAAAGTTAGTAAGTTTGAGTATGTAAAGTAATTGAATTCAAACTGATGAAAATATTCATATGTTTAAAATATTGGGACAATAGAAAAATATTCTCATTGCATTAAATTTCCTTATGGCTATATATGTACATATATATATATATATATGCCTCAAAGGAAGCATATACAGAACATATTTAACATAAATTTATTAATGTCTAATAATGTATAAAATGTAAATTAGTGGCAATGTTAGCAAATGGATTTTTTTTTTTTTTTTGTCGTACACGGGCCTCTCACTGTTGTGGCCTCTCCTGTTGCGGATCACAGTCTCTGGACATGCAGGCTTAGTGACCATGTCTCACGGGCCCACTTGCTTTGTGGCATGTGGGATATTCCTGGACCATGCCAAGAACCCGTGTCCCCTGCATTTGTAGGTGGAGTCTCAACCACTGTGCCACCAGGGGAGCCATAGCAAATGGATTTTATCACTGAAAATTGAATTAGAGTCCATTTGTTCTAAAAATAAAATGGGAAGAAAATATGTATATTCCAAATACAAAAATTTTTGCTTTTTTTATTCCATTAGAGTTGCAAGGAATAACTATGAGAATACTTATTCCCTGACTCAAAGATGGAGTCATGAAGATTCAAGGGTTCATTTTGTCTGGATCATTGTTTTAATTCCTTCTAAAATCTATTCTATTATTCATTTTCTAATTAAAATCTACTGTGTGTTTGCAATTGTGTCAAGACATCTTTTAGTCTACTGGGGAAGATAGTCAATAAAAATCATTTAAAATATGGGATTCTTACTGACTTTCAGTGCAACGAGGGGCTGAAGAACCCTATTGCCCATAAACTAAACTAATTTTAGAATCACTGAGAGCTTAAAAATTATTCCCTCAGTAAATAAAATGGTTAAAAATTGTTTTCCCACAAGTGTAAAATCATAGAAGAAACTGACGTACACATTTCTAACTGCATCAAGCCTCCCATGATGATAGATCACCTTCTTTCTTTATCTATAGCCAGATATACCTATAATAGGTAACTCCACAGCAAAAGTTGCAAATGATTATACTTCTATGTTATTATCATATTCTCCTCAAGTTTCTTCTGACAATTTGGATTGATTCCAGTTTCTAAAAGTGAGATAGTATGTCTTTTTAAAATTATAGTCACAATATCTATAAAATTCCTGAAATTATAGTAAATGGTTGAAAATAAATGTTGAATGAATAGATGAAAGGTTGAAGGATATCGGTGGTGTTCTGAAGTTCTGGATCGATAAAAGGCAAAGTGAGTTGGAAAACAGCTGATAGCCCAAGCAAAACGTTTTCAATAAGTAGTAAAGGCAAGAGACTTTGACTCTTGTATGATTTTGGACTCATGTCATAAATATTTGTCATCATACATCTAATGAAAACTAAACTATTTATGCTAATGAACTCTATGGATAATTTTGTTTATTTTTTTAACATCTTTATTGGAGTATAATTGCTTAAAAGATGTGTTAGTTTCTGCTTTATAACAAAGTGAATTAGTCATACATATACACATGTTCCCATATCTCTTCCCTCCTGCATCTCCCTCCCAACGACACTCCCTATCCCACACCTCTAGACGGTCACACACCACCTAGCTGATTTCCCTGTGCTGTGCAGCTGCTTCCCATTAGCTCTCCACTTTAAGCTTGGTAGTGTAGGTATGTCCATGTCACTCACTCACCTCATCACAGCCTACCACCTCCCTCTGCCCATATTCTCAAGTCCATGCTCTAGTAGGTCTGTGTTTTTATTCCCCTCTTAGCCCTAGGTTCTTCATGGCTTTTATTTCCTAGATTACGTATATATTTGTTAGCATACGGAATTTGTTTTTCTCTTTCTGACTTACTTCACTCTTTATGACAGACTCTTGATCCATTCACCTCACCACAAATAACACAATTTTGTTTCTTTTTATGGCTGAGTAATATTCCATTGTATATATGTGCCACATCTTTTTTTTTTAACATCTTTATTGGAGTATAATTGCTTTACAATGGTGCGTTAGTTTCTGCTTCATAACAAAATGAATCAGTTATACATATACATATGTTCCCATATCTCTTCCCTGATGCTTCTGCCTCCCTCTCACCCTCCCTATGCCACCCCTCCAGGTGGTCAAAAAGCACTGAGCTGATCTCCCTGTGCTATGTGGCTGCTTCCCACTAGCAATCTACCTTATGTTTGGTGCTGTATATATGTCCATGCCTCTCTCTCGCTTTGTCACAGCTTACCCTTCCCCCTCCCCATATCCTCAAGTCCATTCTCTAGTAGGTCTGTGTCTTTATTCCTGTCTTACCCCTAGGTTCTTCATGACATTTTTTTTCTTAAATTCCATATATATGTGTTAGCATACGGTATTTGTCTTTCACTTTCTGACTTACTTCACTCTGTATGACAGACTCTATGTCTATCCACCTCATTACAAATAGCTCATTTCATTTCTTTTTATGGCTGAGTAATATTCTATTGTGTATATGTGCCACATCTTCTTTATCCATTCATCTCTTGATGGACGCATAGGTTGCTTCCATGTCCTGGCTATTGTAAACAGAGCTGCAATGGATATTTTGATACATGACTTTTCAAATTATGGTTTTCTCAGCGTATATGCCCAGTAGTGGGATTTCTGGTCATGAGCTATTTCTATTTATAGTTTTTTAAGGAAACTCCATATTCTTCTCCACATTGGCTGTACCAATTCACATTCTCACCAGCAATGCAAGAGAGTTCCCTTTTCTCCACCCCCTCTACAGCATTTATTGTTTCTAGATTTTTTGATGACAGCCATCCTTACCAGTATGAGATGATATTTCATTCTAGTTTTGATTTGCATTTCTGTAATAATTAATGATGTTGAGCATTCTTTCATGTGTTTGCTGGCAATCTGTATATCTTCTTTGGAGAAATGTCTATTTGGTCTTCTGCTCATTTTTGGTTTGGGTTGTTTGTTTTATTGTTATTGTGCTGCATGAGCTGCCTATAAATTTTGGAGATTAATCCTTTGTCAGTTGCTTCATTTACAAGTATTTCCCCCCATTCTCAGGGTTGTCTTTTGGTCTTCTTTATGGTTTCCGTTGCTGTGCAGAAGCTTTTACGTTTCCTTAGGTCTCATTTGTTTTTGTTTCCATTTCTCTAGGAGGTGGGTCTAAATGGATCTTGCTGTGATTTGTGTCATAGAGTGTTCTGCCCATGTTTTCCTCTAAGAGTTTGATAGTTTCTGGCCTTACCTTTAGGTCTTTAATCGATTTTGAGCTTATTTTTTATGTGATGTTAGGGAGTGTTCAAATCTCATACTTTAACATGTACCTGTCCAGTTTATCCAGTACAAATTATTGAAGTTGCTGTTCTTTCTCCAATGTACAATCCTGCCTCATTTATCAGAGATAAGTTGACAATGTTTCCACGGGTTTTTCTCTGGGTTTGTATCCTGTTCCATTGATCTATATTTCTGTTTTTGTGCCAGCACCATACTGTCTTGATTAATGTAGCTTTGTATTATAAACTGAATTCAGGGCACCTGATACATCCAGCTCCATTTTTCATTCACAAGATTGCTTTGGCAATTCAGATTTTTTTGTGTGTTTCCATACAAATTGTGAATTTTTTTGTTCTAGTTCTGTGTATAATGCCAGTGGTAGTTTGATAGGGATTGCATTGAATCTGTAGATTGCTTTGGGTAGTAGAGTC
This sequence comes from Tursiops truncatus, assembly GCF_011762595.2. Lineage (NCBI taxonomy): Eukaryota > Metazoa > Chordata > Mammalia > Artiodactyla > Delphinidae > Tursiops > Tursiops truncatus. The sequence goes on along the minus strand of NC_047055.1, from coordinate 68,737,150 downwards.
ATTTTCACAATGTTGATTCTTCCAATCCAAGAACATGGTTTATCTCTCCATCTATTTGTATCATATTTAATTTCATTCATCAGTGTCTTATAATTTTCTGCATACAAGACTTTTGTCTCTTTAGGTAGGTTTATTCCTAAACATTTTATTCTTCTTGCTTCAGTGGTAAATGGGAGCGTTTTTTTGATTTCACTTTCTGATTATTCATCATTAGCGTATAGGAATGCCAGAGATTTCTGTGCATTAATTTTATATCCTGCTACTTCAACAAATTCACTGATTAGCTCTAGTAGTTTCCTGGTAGCATGTTTAGGATTCTCTCTATATAGTATCATATCATCTGCAAACAGTGGAAGCTTTACTTCTTTTCCAATTTGGATTCCTTTTACTTCTTTTCCTTCTCTGATTGCTGTGGCTAGAACTTTCAAAACTGTGTTAAATAAGAGTAGTGAGTGTGCGCAACCTTGTGTTTTTCCTGATCTTAGTGAAATGGTTTCAATTTCTCACCATTCCGGACGATGATGGTTGTGGTTTTGTCATATTTGGTCTTTATTATGTTGAGGAAAGTTCCCTCTATGCCTACTTTCTGCAGGAATTTTATCATAAATGGGTGTTGAATATTGCTGAAAGCTTTCCCTGCATCTATTGAGATGATCACCTGGTTTTTCTCCTTCAGTTTGTTAGTATGGTGTATCACGTTGATTGCTTTGCATATATTGAAGAATCCTTGCATTCCTGGAATAAACCCCACTTGATCATGGTGTATGATCCTTTTAATGTGCTGTTTGATTCTGTTCACTAGTATTTTGTTGAGGATTTTTGCATCTATGTTCATCAGTGATATTGGCCTGTAGTTTTCTTTCTTTGTGACATCTTTTCTGGTTTTGGTGTCAGGGTGTTGGTGGCCTTGTAGAATGAGTTTGGGAGTGTTCCTCCCTCTGCTATATTTTGGAAGAGTTTGAGAAGTATACATGTTAGCTCCTCTCTAAATGTTTGAAAGAATTCGCCTGTGAAGCCATCTGGTCCTGGGCTTTTCTCTGTTGGAAGATTGTTTTTAATATCCTTATTGGAGTATAATTGCTTTACAATGGTATGTTAGTTTCTACCTTTTAACAATGTGAATCAGTTATACATATACATATGTTCCCATATCTCTTTGTTGGAAGATTTTTAGTCACAGATTCAATTTCAGTGCTTGTGATTGGTCTGTTCAAATTTTCTACTTCTTCCTGGTTCAGTCTCAGCAGGTTGTGCATTTCTAAATATTTGTCCATTTCTTCCAGTTTGTCCATTTTATTGTCATACAGTTGCTTGTAGTAATCTCTCATGATCTTTTGTATTTCTGCAGTGTCAGATGTTACTTCTCCATTTTCATTTCTAGTTCTATTCATTTGAAACTTCTCCATTTTTTTGATGTGTCTGTCTAATGGTTTATCAATTTTGTTTATCTTCTCAACAAACCAACTTTCAGTTTTTTGATCTTTTCTGTCATTTCTTTTTCATTTATTTCTGATCTGATCTTTCTGTTTTCTTTCCTTCTGCTATCTTTCAGGCTTTTATGTTCTTCTTTCTCTAATTTCTTTAGCTGCAAGGTTAGGTTGTTTATTTGAGATGCTTCCTGTTTCTTAAAGTAGGATTGTATTGCTATAAACTTCCCTCTTTGAACAGCTTTTGCTGCATCCCATAGGTTGTGATTCATCGTGTCTCCCTTGTCATTTCTTTCTAGGTATTTTTTTTACATCGTTCTTGGAGTAAAATTGCTTTACAATAGTGTGTTAGTTTGTGCTTTATAACAAAGTGAATCAGTTATACAGATACATATATTCCCATATCTCTTCCCTCTTGCATCTCCCTGCATCCCATATTCCCTATCCCACCCCATCAGTGGTCAAAGAGCACCAAGCTGATCTCCTACTGCTATGCTGCTGCTGCTCAATAGCTACCTATTTTATGTTTGGTAGTGTATATATGTCCATGCCACTCTCTCACTTCGTCACAGCTTAGCATTCCCCCTCCCCATATCATCAATTCCATTCCCTAGTAGGTCTGTGTCTTTATTCCTCTCTTACCCCTAGGTTCTTCAATACATATTTTTTCTTAGATTCCATATATATGTGTTAGCATACATTATTTGTCTTTCTCTTTCTGACTTACTTCACTCTGTATGACAGACTCTATATCCATCCACCTCACTACAGAAACCTCAATTTCGGTTCTTTTATGACTGAGTAATATTCCATTGTATATATGTGCCACATCTTCTTTATCCATTCATGCAATGATCAACACTTAGGTTGCTTCCATCTCCTTGTTATTGTAGATAAAGGTACAATGAACTTTTTGGTACATGAGTCTTTTCAAATTATGGTTTTCTCAGGGTATATGTCCAGTAGTGAGTTTTCTGGTCATGTGGTATTTCTATCTTTAGTTTTTTAAGGAACCTCCATACTGCTCTCCATAATGGCTGTACCAATTCACATTCCCACCAGCAGTGAAAGAGGGTTCCCTTTTCTCCAAATATTCTCTAGATATTTTGATGATGGCCATTCTGACTGGTATGAGATGATATCTCACTGTAGATTTGATTTGCATTTCTGTAATGATTAATGATGTTGAGCATTCTTTCATGTGTTAGCTGGCAATCTGTATATCTTCTTTGGAGAAATGTCTATTTGGTCTTTTGTTGTTTGTTTTATTGTTATTGTGCTGCATGAGCTGCCTATAAATTTTGGAGATTAATCCTTTGTCAGTTGCTTCATTTGCAAATATTTTCCCCCATTCTGAGGGTTGTCTTTTGGTCTTCTTTATGGTTTCTGTTGCTGTGCATAAGCTTTTATGTTTCATTAGGTGTCATTTGTTTATTTTTGTTTTTATTTCCATTTCTCTAGGAGACGGGTCTAAACGGATCTTGCTGTGATTTGTGTCATAGAGTGTTCTGCCTATGTTTTCCTCTAAGAGTTTGATATTTTCTGGCCTTACATTTAGGTCTTTAATGCATTTTGAGCTTATTTTTGTATATGGTGTTAAGGAGTGTTCTATTCTCATACTTTTACATATAGCTGTCCAATTTTCCCAGCACAACTTATTGAAGCGGCTGTTTTGTCTCCACTTTACATTCCTTCCTCCTTTACCAAAGATAAGTTGACCATATGTGCGTTGGGTTATCGCTGGGCTTTCTATCCTATTCCATTGATCTATATTTCTGTTTTTGTTCCAGTACCATACTGTCTTCATTACTTTAGATTTGTAGTATAGTCTGAAGTCATGGAACCTAATTCCTCCAGCTCCGTTTTTCATTCTCAAGATTGCATTGGGATGAGGGGAAGATAGCACAAGAGTAAGACACAGAGATCATCTTCCTCCCCAGAGATACAGCAGAAATACATCTACATGTGGAACAACTCCTACAGAACACCTACTGAATGCTGGCAGAAGACCTCAGAAATCGCAAAAGGCAAGAAATCCCCACGTACCTGCGTATGGCAAAAGAAAAAAAGAATAAACTGAGACAAAATAATAGGGATGGGACCTGCAACAGTGAGAGGGAGCTGTGTAGGAGGAAATGTTTCCATACACTAGGAAGCCCCTTCACGGGCGGAGAGTGCGGGTGGTTGAGGGGGAAAGCATCGGAGCCGCAGAGAAGAGCACTGCAACAGGGATACAGAGGGCAAAGCGGAGAGATTCCCGCACAGAGGATTGGTGCCAACAGGCACCCACCAGCCCGAGAGGCTTGTCTGCACACCCGCCATGGCTGGAGAGCTGGGAGTTGAGGCTTGGGCTTCGTTCAGAGCACAGGGAGAGGACTGGGTTTGGCAGCTTGAACACAGCCTGCAGGGGGTTAGTGCACCACAGCTAGCTGGGTCGGAGTCTGGGGAAATGTCTGTCCCTGCCGAAGAGACAAGAGACTTTTTATTCCCTCTTTGTTTCCTTGTGTGCGAGGAGAGGAGATTAAGATCGCTGCTTAAAGTAGCTCCAGAGACGGGTGCATGCTGCTGCAAAAACGGCAGACCCCAGAGAGAGGTATGGGATGCTAAGGCTGCTGCGGTCCCCAACAAGAAGCCTGTGTGCGAGCACAGGTTAATATACACACCATCCTTCTGGGGAGCCTGTGCTGTCCACAACTGGCAGGGTCCTGGGATCCAGGGACAACTTCCCCAGGAGAACACATGGCACGCCTCATGCTGGTGCAACGTCACGCCGGCTTCTGCCACAGCAGGGTCACACCGAATCCGTACCCCTCCCTCACTTTCGCCTGAGTTTGCCAGAGTGCCCAAACCAGCTCCTCCTTTAACTCCATCGTGTCTGAGCAAAGAACAGACTCCATCCGTTGACCTACATGCAGAGACAGGACCAAATCTGAAGCTGAGTCCCGGGAGCTGTGAGAACAAAGAAGAGAAAGGGAAATCTCTCCCCAGAGCCTCAGAAGCAGCAGATTTAAACTCCACGTTCAACTAGATGTACCCTGCATCTGTGGAATACATGAATAGAGAATGAAACATCCAAACTTGAGGAGGTGGAGTTTGAGAGCAAGATTTATTATTTTTTCCCCTTTTCCTCTTTTTGTGAGTGTGTATGTGTATGCATCTGTGGGAGATTTTGTCTGTAAAGCTTTGCTCCCACAATTTGTCCTAGGGATCTCTCTGTCCGTTTTTTGTTTTCTTTCTTTTAAAAAAATTTTTTCCTTAATAATTTTTTTGTTTTAATAATTTTATTTTATTTTATCTTCCTTATTTCTTTCTTTCTTTCCTTTCTACCTTCCTTTCTTCCTTCCTTCCTTCCCTCCTTCCTTCCTTCTTTCCTTCCTTCTTCCCTCCCACCCTTCCTCCCTCCTTTCTTTCTTTCTTCCTTTCCTCCTTTCTTTTCTCTTTCTTTCTGTCTACTTTTTCTCCCTTTTTTTCTGAGCCATGTGGATGAAAGGCTCTTGGTGCCATAGCCAAGAGTCAGTGCTGTGCCTCTGAGGTGGGAGAGCCAACTTCAGGACACTGGTCCACAAGAGACCTCCCAGCTCCACATAATATCAAATTGTGAAAATCTCCCAGAGATCTCCATCTCAACACCAGCACCCAGCTTCACTCAACGACCAGCAAGCTACAGTGCTGTACACCCTATGCCAAACAACTAGCAAGACAGGAACACAACCCACCCATTAGAAGAGAGGCTGCCTAAAATCATAATAAGTCCACAGACAGCCCAAAACACACCAACAGACATGGACCTGCTTACCAGAAAGTCAAGATCCAGCCTCATCCACTAGAACACAGGAACTAGTCCCCTCCACCAGGAGCACTACATAACCCACTGAACCAACTTTAGCCACTGGAGACAGACACCAAAAACAACGGGAACTATGAACCTGAAACCTATATAAAGGAGACCCCAAACACAGTAAGATAAGCAAAATGAGAAGACAGAAAAACACACAGCAGATGAAGGAGCCAGGTTAAAACCCACTAGACCCAACAAATGAAGAGGAAATAGGCAGTCTACCAGAAAAAGAATTCAGAATAATGATAGTAAAGATGATCCAAATTCTTGGAAATAGAATAGACAAAATGCAAGAAACATTTAACAAGGACCTAGAAGAACTAAAGATGAAAGAAGCAATGGTAAACAACAAAATAAATGAAATTAAAAATACTCTAGATGGGATCAATAGCAGAATAACTGAGGTAGAAAAACGGATAAGTGACCTGGATGATAAAATAGTGGAACTAACTACTGCAGAGCAGAATAAAGAAAAAAAGAATGAAAAGAACTGAGGACAGTCTCAGAGACCTCTGGGACAACATTAAACGCACCAACATTCAAATTATATGGGTTCCAGAAAAAGAAGAGAAAAAGAAAGGGACTGAGAAGATATTTGAAGAGATTATAGTGAAAATTTCCCTAATATGGGAAAGGAAATAGTTAATCAATCCAGGAAGCACAGCGAGTCCCATACATGGTACATCCAAGGAGAAATACACAAAGGCACATGTTAATCAAACTGTCAAAAATTAAATACAGGGCTTCCCTGGTGGTGCAGTGGTTGGGAGTCCGCCTGCCAATGCAGTGACGCGGGTTCATGCCCCGGTCCGGGAGGATCCCTCATGCCGGTGGAGCGGCTGGGCCCGTGAGCCATGGCCACTGGGCCTGTGCGTCCGGAGCCTGTGCTCCACCACAGGAGAGGCTACGACAGTGAAGGGCCCACATACCACAAAAAAAACCCAAACAAACAAAAAAATTAAATACAAAGAGAAAATATTAAAAGCAGCAAGGGAAAAACAAGAAATAACACACAAGGTAATCCCCATAAGGTTAACAGCTGAACTTTCAAAAGAAAATCTGTAAGCCAGAAGGGACTGGCAAGACATATTTAAAGTGATGAAGGAGAGAAACCTGCAACCACGATTACTCTACCCAGCAATGATCCCATTCAGATTTGATGGAGAATTTAGAACCTTTACAAACAAGCAAAAATGAGAGAGATCAGCACCACTAAACCAGCTTTACAACAAATGATAACGGAACTGCTCTAGGGAAGAAACACAAGAGAAGGAAAAGACCTACAATAATGAACACAAAACAATTAAGAAAATGGGAATAGGAACATACATATCGATAATTACCTTAAAAGCAAATGGACTAAAGGCTCCCACCAAAATACACAGATTGGCTGAATTGATACAAAAACAAGACCCATATATATGCTGTCTACAAGAAACACAGTTTGGACCTAGAGACATATACAGACTGAAAGTAAGGGGATAGAAAAAGATATTCCATGCAAATGGAAACTGAAAGAAAGCTGGAGTAGCAATTCTCATATCAGACAAAATAGACTTTAAAATAAAGACTATCAGAAGATACAAAGAAGGGCACTACATAATGATCAAGGGATCGATCCAAGAAGAAGATATAACAATTGTAAATATTTATGCACCCAACATAGGAGCACCTCAATACATAAGGCGAATGCTAACAGCCATAAAAGGGGAAATCGAAAGTAACACATTCATTGTAAGGGACTTTAACAGCCCACTACCACCAATGGACAGACCATCCAAAATGAAATAAATAAGGAAACACAAGCTTTAAATGATACATTAAACAAGATGGACTTAATTGATATTTATAGGACATTCCATCTAAAAAGAACAGAACACACATTTTTCTCAAGTACCCATGGAACATTCTCCAGGATAGATCATATCTTGGGTCACAAATCAAGCCTTGGTAAATTTAAGAAAATTGATATTATATCAAGTATCTTGTCTGAACACAATGCTGTGAGACTAGATATCATTTCCAGGAAACTATCTGTAAAAAATATAAAACACATGGAGGTTAAGCAATACACTATATAATAACGAAGTGATAACTGAAGAAATCAAACAGGAAATTAAAATACTACCTAGAAACAAAAGACAATGGAGACACAATGACACAATACCTATGGAATGAACAAAAGCAATTGTAAGAGGGAAGATTATAGCAATGCAATCCTACCTTAAGTAACAGGAAATATCTTGAATAAGCAAGGTAATTTTGCACCTAAATTAATTAAAGAATGAAGAACAAAAAAACCCCTAAAGCTAGCAGAAGGAAAGAAATCATAAAAATCAGATCAGAAGTGAATGAAAAATAAATTAAGGAAACACAGCAAAGATCAATAAAACTAAAAGCTGGTTCTTTGAGAAGATAAGCAAAGTTGATAAACCATTAGCCAGACTAATCAATAAAAAAGGGAGAACACTCAAATTAATAGAATTAGAATTGAAAAAGGATAAGCAACAACTGACACTGAAGAAATACAAAAGATCATGAGATATTACTGCAAGCAACTGTATGCCAATAAAATGGACAACCTGGACGAAATGGACAAATTCTTAGAAATGCACCACCTGCCAAGAATGAATCAGGCAGAAATAGAAAATATGAACAGACCAATCACAAACACTGAAATTGAAACTGTGATTAAAAATCTTCAAACAAACAAAAGCCCAGGACCAGAGAGCTGCAAAGGCGAATTCTATCAAACATTGAGAGAAGAGATAACACCTATACTTCTCAAACTCTTCCAAAATATAGCAGAGGGAGGCACACTCCCAAAATCATTCTACGATGCCACCATTACCCTGACACCAAAACCAGACAAAGACATCACAAAGAAAAAAACTACAGGCTAATATCACTGATGAATATAGATGCAGAAATCCTCAACAAAATACCAGCAAACAGAATCCAACAGCACATTAAAAGGATCATACACCATGATCAAGTTGGGTTATTCCAGGAATGCAAGGATTCTTCAATATACGTAAATCAATCAATGTGATAAACCATATTAACAAATTGAAGGAGAAAAACTATATGATTATCTCAAGAGATGCAGAGAAATGTTTAGACAGAATTTGACACCCATTTATGATAAAAACCCTGCAGAAAGTAGGCATGGGGGAACTTTCTTCAACATAATAAAGGCTATATATGACAAGCCCACGGCCAACATCGTCCTCAATGGTGAAAAACTGAAAGCATTTTCACTAAGTTCAGGAACAAGACAAGGTTGGCCACTCTCACAACTCTTATTCAACATAAACTTTTGGAAGTTTTAGCCACAACAATCAAAGAAGGAAAGGAAGTAAAAGGAATCCAAATTGGAAAAGAAGTAAAGCTGTCACTGTTTGCAGGAGACATGATACTGTACATAGAGAATCCTAAAGATGCTACCAGAAAACTACTAGAGCTAGTCAATGAATTTGGTAAAGTAGCAGGGTACAAAATTAATGCAAGGGAATCTCTGGCATTCCTATACACTAATGATGAGAAATCTGAAATTGAAATCAAGAAAACACTCCCATTTACCATTGCAACAAAAACAATAAAATATCTAGGAATAAACCTACGTAAGGAGACAAAAGACCTGTATGCAGAAAATTATAAGACAGTGATGAAAGAAATTAAAGATGATACAAATAGCTGGAGAGATATAACATGTTCTTGGATTGGAAGAATCAACATTGTGAAAATGACTCTACTACCCAAAGCAATCTACAGATTCAATGCAATCCCTATCAAACTACCACTGGCATTTTTCCCAGAACTAGAACAAAAAAATTCACAATTTGTAAGGAAACACAAAAGACCCCGATTAGCCAAAGGAATCTTGAGAATGAAATACAGAGCTGGAGGAATCAGGCTCCCTCTCTTCAGACGACAGAACAAAGCTACAGTAATTAAGACAGTATCCTACTGGAATAAAAACAGAAAGATAGATCAATTGAACAGGATAGAAAGCCGAGAGGTAAACCCATGCACATACGGTCACCTTATCTTGATAAAGGAGGCAGGAATGTACAATGGAGAAAGGACAGCATCTTCAATAAATGGTTCTGGGAAAACTGGACATGTGCATGTAAAAGTTTGATATTAGATCACTCCGAAGTACAATACACAAAATAACTGCAGTGTCAGTTATTATTTCTCCTTTTTCATTTCTAATTATATTGATTTGAGTCTTCTCCCTTTTCTCTTTGATGTGTCTGGCTAATGTTTTATCAATTTTGTTTATCTTCTCAGAGAAGCAGCTTTCCGTTTTATCTTTTCTATCATTTCTTTCATTTCTTTTTCATTTATTTCTGATATGATCTTTATGATTTCTTTCCTTCTGCTATCTTTGGGTTTTTTGTTCTTCTTTCTCTAATTACTTTAGCTGCAAGGTTAGGTTGTTTATTTGAGATGCTTCCTGTTTCTTAAGGTAGGATTGTATTTCTACAAACTTCACTATTCAAACTGCTTTTGCTGCATCCCATAGGTTTTTTGTCATCATGTCTCCACTGTCATTTGTTTCTAGGTATTTTTCGTTACATCTTTACTGGAGTATAATTGCTTTACAATGGTGTGTTAGTTTCTGCTTTAAAACAAAGTGAATAAGTTATACAGATATCTATGTTCCCACATGTCTTCCCTCTTGCATCTCCCTGTCTCACATCCTCCCTCTCCCACACCTCTTGGTGGTAAAATGCACCAACCTGATCTCCTTCTGCAATGTGGCTTCTTCTCACTAGCTATCTATTTTAAGTTTCGTAGAGTATATATGTCCATGCCAACCTCTCACTTTGTCACAGCTTACACTTCTGCCTCCCCAAATCACCAAGTCCATTCTCTAGTAGGTCTGTGTCTTTATTTCTGTCTTACCCCTAGGTTTCTTATGACAATTTTTTTCTTAGATTCCACATATATGTGTTAGCATACAGTATTTGTTTTCCCCTTTCTGACTTTCTTCACTCTGTATGACAGACTCTATGTCCATCCACCTCACTACAAATAACCCAATTTCGTTTCTCTTTATGGCTGAGTCATATTCCATTGTTTATATGTGCCACATCTTCTTATCCATTCATCCAATGATTGACAATTAGGTTGCTTCCATCTCCTTACTACTGTAAATAAAGCTGTAATGAACATTTTGATACATGACGGTTTTTGAATTATGGTTTTCTCAGGGTATATGCCTAGTAGAGGCACTGTTGGTTCATGTGGTAGTTCTATTTGTAGTTTTTTAAGGAACCTCCATACTGTTCTCCATAGGGGCTGTACCCATTCACATTCCTACCAGCAGTGCAAGAGTGTTCCCTTTTCTCCATCACCTTTCCAGCATTTTTGTTTCTAGATTTTTTTTAAACATCTTTATTGGGGTATACTTGCTTTACAATGGTGTGTTAGTTTCTGCTTTATAAAAAAGTGAATCAGTCATACATAAACATATGTTCCCATATGTCTTCCCTCTTGCGTCTCCCTCCCTCCCACCTCCCTATCCCACCCCTCCAGGCTGTCACAAAGCAACGAGCCAATATCCCTGTGCCATGCGACTGCTTCCCACTAGCTATCTACCTTACTACGTTTGTTAGTGTGTATATGTCCGTGACTTTCTCTCGCCCTGTCACAGCTCACCCTTCACCCTCCCCATAACCTCAAGTCTGTTCTCTAGGAGGTCTGCATCTTTATTCCTGCCTTACCCCTAGGTTCTTCATGACATTTTTTTTTCTTAAATTCCATATATATGTGTTAGCATACAGTATTTGTCTTTCTCTTTCTGACTTACTTCACTCTGTATGACAGACTCTAGGTCTATCCACCTCATTACAAATAGCTCAATTTCGTTTCTTTTCATGGCTGAGTAATATTCCATTGTATATATGTGCCACATCTTCTTTATCCATTCATCTCATGATGGGCACTTAGGTTGTTTCTATCTCCGGGCTATTGTAAATAGAGCTGCAATGAACATTTTGGTACATGACTCTTTTTGAATTTTGGTTTTCTCAGGGTATATGCCCAGTAGTGGGATTGCTGGGTCATATGGTAGTTCTATTTGTAGTTTTTTAAGGAACCTACATACTGTTCTCCATAGTGGCTGTATCAATTCACATTCCCACCAGCAGTGCAAGAGTGTTCCCTTTTCTCCACACCCTCTCCAGCATTTATTGTTTCTAGATTTTTGGATGATGGCCATTCTGACTGGTGTGAGATGATATCTCATTGTAGTTTTGATTTGCATTTCTCTAATGATTAATGATGTTGAGCATACTTTCATGTGTTTGTTGGCAGTCTGTATATCTTCTTTGGAGAAATGTCTATTTAGGTCTTCTGCCCATTTTTGGATTGGGTTGTTTGTTTTTTTGTTATTGAGCTGCATGAGCTGTTTGTAAATTTTGGAGATTAATCCTTTGTCGGTTGCTTTATTTGCAAATATTTTCTCCCATTCTGAGGGTTGTCTTTTGGTCTTGTTTATGGTTTCCTTTGCTGTGCAAAAGCTTTGAAGTTTCATTAGGTCCCATTTGTTTATTTTTGTTTTTATTTCCATTTCTCTAGGAGGTGGGTCAGAAAGGATCTTTCTCTGATTTATGTCATAGAGTGTTCTGCCTATGTTTTCCTCTAAGAGTTTGATAGTTTCTGGCCTTACATTTAGGTCTTTAATCCATTTTGAGCTTATTTTTGTGTATGGTGTTAGGGAGTGATCTAATCTCATACTTTTACATGTACCTGTCCAGTTTGCCCAGTACCACTTATTAAAGAGGCTGTCCTTTCTCCACTGTACATTCCTGTCACCTTTATCAAAGGTAAGGTGTCCATATGTGCATGGGTTTATCTCTTGGCTTTCTATCCTGTTCCATTGATCTATCTTTCTGTTTTTGTGCCAGTACCATACCATCTTGATAACTGTAGCTTTGTAGTATAGTCTGAAGTCAGGGAGCCTGATTCCTCCAGTTCCTTTTTTCGTTCTCAAGATTGCTTTGGCTGTTCGGGGTCTTTTGTGTTTCCATACAAATTGCGAAATTTTTTGTTCTAGTTCTGTGAAAAATGCCAGTGGTAGTTTGATAGGGATTGCATTGAATCTATAGATTGCTTTGGGTAGTAGAGTCATTTTTACAATGTTGATTCTTCCAATCCAAGAACATGTTATATCTCTCCATCTATTTGTATCATCTTTAATTTCTTTCATCAGTGTCTTATAATTTTCTGCATACAGGTCTTTTGTCTCCTTAGGTAGGTTTATTCCTAGATATTTTATTCTTTTTGTTGCAATGGTAAATGGGAGTGTTTTCTTGATTTCACTTTCAGATTTTTCATCATTAGTATATAGGAATGCCAGAGATTTCTGTGCATTAATTTTGTATCCTGCCACTTTACCAAATTCATTGATTAGCTCTAGTAGTTTTCTGGTAGCATCTTTAGGATTCTCTATGTATAGGATCATGTCATCTGCAAACAGTGACAGCTTTACTTCTTCTTTTCCGATTTGGATTCCTTTTATTTCCTTTTCGTCTCTGATTGCTGTGGCTAAAACTTCCAAAACTACGTTGAATAAGAGTGGTGAGAGTGGGCAACCTTGTCTTGTTCCTGATCTTAGTGGAAATGCTTTCAGTTTTTCACCATTGAGGATGATGTTTGCTGTGGGCTTGTCATATATGGCCTTTATTATGTTGAGGAAAGTTCCCTCTATGCCTACTTTCTGCAGGGTTTTTATCATAAATGGGTGTTGAATTTTGTCAAAAGCTTTCTCTGCATCTCTTGAGATGATCATATGGTTTTTCTCCTTCGATTTGTTAATATGGTTTATCAAATTGATAGTTTGCGTATATTGAAGAATCCTTGCATTCCTGGAATAAACCCCACTTGATCATGTTGTATGATCCGTTTAATGTGCTGTTGGATTCTGTTTGCTAGTATTTTGTTGAGGGTATTTGCATCTATGTTCATCAGTGATATTGGCCTGTAGTTTTCTTTCTTTGTGACATCCTTGTCTGGTTTTGGTATCAAGGTGATGGTGGCCTCGTAGAAGGAGTTAGGGAGTGGTCCTCCCTCTGCTATATTTTGGAAGAGTTTGAGAAGGATAGGTGTTAGCTCTTCTCTAAATGTTTGATAGAATTCGCCTGTGAAGCCATCTGGTCCTGGGCTTTTTTTATTTGAAGATTTTTAATCACAGTTTCAATTTCAGTGTTTGTGATTGGTCTGTTCATATTTTCTATTTCTTCCAAGTTCAGTCTCGGCAGGTTGTGCATTTCTAAGAATGTGTCCATTTCTTCCAGGTTGTCCATTTTATTGCCAATGTGTTGCTTGCAGTAATCTCTCATGAACTTTTCTATTTCTGCAGTGTCAGTTGTTACTTCTCCTTTTTCATTTCTAATTTTATTGATTTGAGTCTTCACCCTTTCTTTTTTTTGTTGTGTCTGGCTAATGTTTTATCAGTTTTGTTTATCTTCTCAAAGAACCAGCTTTCAGTATTATTGATCTTTGCTATCGTTTCCTTCATTTCTTTTTCATTTATTTCTGGTCTGATCTTTATGATGTCTTTCCTTCTGCTAACTTTGGGGTTTTTTGTTCTACTTTCTCTAATTGCTTTTAGCTG